>NW_024352784.1:2078784-2191951 GCF_902729225.1 Pteropus medius
CAACTGTGTCATAGTAGGTTGTTTAAGCCACTGCTGGGGCCAATGCTGCAGAGCTATAACAGATACATCAGCTCCTGTATCTAGTAACCCTATGAATTCTTTTCCTCTAATTTTTAACTTGAGTTCGGGTCTCTTTGACTCAATAGCTTGGATCCAAAAGAGATCAGATGAGCCAAAACCTTGTGTACCCCTTTGCTTACTACTCTTAGCATGACCAATTGGATTTGCTGGCAGGATAATAAGCTGTGCTATTCGTTGTCCCACTTGAATTGCAGAAATTTTAGAAGGGGACCCAGTCATAATTTTTATTTCTCCTGTGTAATCAGCATCAATTATGCCAGGATGAACAATAATTCCTTGCATGGTAGTACTACTTCTTCCTAATAGCAATCCTAATGTTCCTGATGGGAGAGGCCCCCACACTCCTGTAGGTAGGGCTTGAATTCCCATTTCAGGGGTTAAGACTGCGTAGGTGGAGGAACTGAGGTCCAGTCCTGTGCTGCCTGAGGTTGCTCAGAAAAGTTCTGTAACAAACATCCCTGGGGATTTCCCTGCTGAGGGATGAAAGTTTGCATTGCCCCGTAACATTGTGCAGGGGCCCGGGGCGGGCCCCTCCATCCATTTCCCTGAATAGATTGGCCCGCCACATTGGTCTTATACTTACAATCTCGTGCCCAATGCTTTCCTTTTCCACATTTCGGACACACTCCAGGCGCCCTTGGGATATTGCCCCTAGTGGGACACTGTCGAATCTGATGGCCTGATTTTCCACATCCAAAGCACACACCAGCATTAATCCCTCTTCCTTTCCCATATTTTGCTTGACCTGTTAATACTTGCTTAATAGATTTTCCTTGCAGTGCTTCAGCAATGGCTATTCCTTGGGTATAAGAAGGCCCAATGTCCGAGCAAAGTCGGATGTAATCTCCAAGATCCCCTTTCTTTTTAAAAGGTCTAATTGTGGCCTGACAAGCAGAATTAGCATTCTCATAAGCTAATAGTTTTACTAGAATAGTTTCGGCCTCGGGATCACTGATAAGCCGACTGCTGCATTCAACAATCTATCAACAAAATCTTGAAAAGGCTCTTCAGGTCCTTGCCTAATCTTAGATAATTCTTCAGTCTTTCTGTTACCATAAGGTAGGGATTTCCAAGCTTCTTTAGCTGCAGTATTGATCTGGGCATAAGCGCCAGCAGGATAAGTTAATTGGTTTACATTTTCTTTATATGGACCTTCACCAGCAAGCATATCATAAGTAATTCCATTATTGGCTCCCCTGTTTAATTTAGCAATCCTTTCACAATGCTCTCTAAAAGAAGTATCCCATAATAAAAAATCTCCACCGGATAAGCAAGCTCTTGCCACAATTCTCCAATCCCAAGGCGTCAGGGCAGAAGCCGTAAGTCCTTCCACCTGAGCCAAAGTAAATGGAGCAGTAGCTCCATATTGAGCACAAGCCATTTTCAATTCTTTTAATACCTTAAAAGGCAAAGGCTCATGTCCCCTGATGTTTTGCCCTTGTTGATCATGCTGATCTATTACTGGAAAAGCCATTTTAAAATCTCCGATATTGTCTCCATTAGCTGCAGCTATTCTAAGCCCCTTCTGTAAGCCAGTCTCAGAATAAGGGACCTTAAGTACAAGAATAAGTTGTCCTTCAGAATTCAGGCCCTTAAATTTCACTGGAGGAGGGTCCATACCAGCTATAACTGTGGGATGTAGAGGATGCAAAAAATCCTCTGGAGTCAGAATTTTACTCGGAATGTCCATAGCAGGTAGTTGCAGCGGTTTACCGCCTCCTTGTTTCCCGCTTATTTGCACAGTAAGTTGCTTAAGTTGGCGCTTAAGCTGATCAATTTCTTTATGAATGTTATCTGGTACTGCGGGTTGGGCAATGCCTCCAATAGCTACAAGTGGAGCTGAATCTTCATCAGGCGAATGATATCTAGCGGCCTCCTCCTCCTCATCATCAGTAAAAATGGAGTCGAAAGGAGAGGGAGGCATCGGAGGGGCAGAAGGCACAACCCCAGCAGCCTCAGATTCGTCATACTCATGAACAATTTTTGTTTTAAGTACAGGTGACATTTGTTCTTTAATCTGATCTCTTTCATGCCTAGGGTCTAAAGAATCTAATCAAAGTCCAAAGCCCAAAAGTATCTACCAGAACCTTAGTAGGTCCGTGGGCATTGTAGTAATCCTGTAACTTTTGACCCACTCTTAACCATGTCTCTAAATCAATTGTCCCTTCCTCAGGAAACCAGGGACAAACTACTTCTATAAATTGCAAGAACTTCATTAGCTGTTGCTGACCTACTTTAGCTCCTCTAACTCTAAGCATATTCTTAAGCATATGTACAAATAGCAGTCGACTATTTCCTTGGCCCATTATATTTTCCCTTTCAGTTTCTATATTACAAAAACTCCTGCATACTCACCTTCACCGCCCACGGCTTCTTTGGCCAATCTCGAGTGCACTCGTCTTGCGGTGGGTCCTTGCTATTTTCCCCCGTTTTCAGGTCCCCGTTCCGGCGCCACTTGTTGGAAACCAGCCCACCAAGTCAAACCAGGTCCCTGAATAGGGGAGCGGGGACTGAGAAAGAGAAGACAGACAGGGTGCAGAAGGGAGAACAGATCTCACAACTGTCTCTCCAAGTTTATTTCTTAGGCTCCTTTTTATACATAATCTGTTCCTTTGTGTATCCCAAGATAACATAGTTAAAGTAACATCTTGAAGATCAAGGTACAATCGAAACTCCCTTCCACACTCCCCCTTCCACACTCCCTTCGTAACTCCTGTTTCTAATCTTAATCTTCTTCCTCCTGGAATTCCTCAGAACCAGCCTTTTCCCTTTTATATGCAAGCAGGCCTCCTGAGATAGTCCATGCACTCTTTTGAATTTTGGGAGCTTTGGCTCCCTACAGTCCTAAGAACTTCAACAAAGCTACCAGGATGAGCAGAAATCAAGCCAAGATATTAGTGAATCAGATTTCTATGACATCTTCCTCCTCTGGTGCCTCTTCTTGGAGTTCTACTGTTAAACTGAATCATGGCTTTTCTAAATCTTTAAAAGGCTTGCAACTCTGAACTCGTTTCCAGTGGAATCTGTTTATTTCCTGGATCTCAGGTCTTTACCTGTGGGGAACTATGTAACACCAGCTTCTATGTGACTCAGCAGGTTAGTCATGCTTCCTTGTTAACTCAGCAGGTTTGCAAATGACTGCATATTGTACTGTGCTTATTTTTCACATGTATGGAGATTGTCATGTCCATCTGGGTCCTCTACTGATGTCTCAGTGCCCCAGATTTTATACACACAGAAGCAATGTATTGGAATTTAACATGGCCTTAAGTCTAACTCGGTAACTGGTCGCTATCCCAACTCTTCTGGCCACATTGTTCTTTTGGCCAATAACAGTGAAGTAATGTGCCAATTTCCAAACAGCTAAATACTGCTGGATCTTCATGTAGTATCTACTTTATCATTTAGTGCTCTTTTCTGATAGACATCTGCTGGTGTTAGGCAGCTCTGGCATCATACTAGTCTTTCCTCTCTGGCCAGAGAGTCGAGATAGAGCCTGGAGTTGACAGAGTCCAGCCAGAGCTCAGCCTGCTCTGCTACCCCCTGTAGGCTGTACCCCACCACCGTTACACACCTCTCCAGCCCTGCTCTCTGCCTTCTTTGCCCTTAGAGAATCCCCTTCCCAGGGTTGAGTGTCTGTATGGTCCCTCTGAGAAACGGCATATATTCATGTGCTGCATTTTTTCTCTTTCTAGGGTATTCAGGAAGCCTTGAAAAGGTATGTTCCCATCGTTGAGCCCCTAGGCAGCCCTATGAGGGATAGTGGGGCCTGACCAGGAGTGGGGAATGGAGACCCAGTACCATCGAAAAGCGGGTGCTGTTCTGTAATCTCCCTCTTTCGTTGTATTGGCCCAAAGAAGCTTTGTTCACCTTTTTTCTTATTTGTATTTGGTCAGATTCATTTTAAGTATTACCAATAAGAATTTCAGTAAAATATGTGATTTCGAGTAGCTCTCCCAAGGAGGGGAAAACAGCAGGTGTCTCTTAGTGCTCTAAGCTCTGAGTATATATAGCCTTTCTCCGTGGCACACCTCTTCCTCCTGCCATGTCAAGTGCACATCTAACTCTTTCCACAGTATCGAAATGCAAATGTTTTCTCTGTGCCAAAATTCGCTGTTGTCAAATAACCATCGTATCTCTGCTTTGCCTGGTGATGCAGGGAGGGGCATCTCCCTGCCTATGTCCCTGACCAAGCCCCTCTTCCCTGTACTAAGGGAAGGCCCATGGGGCAGAGCCAGGATTGCTGGCCCCAAGGCTTACCCCTCCTTCCTCTACCAGGAGCAAGTCTTGGAGCCTGCAGCGGCCAGAACCAGTCTCCCTGCAACTGAAGACAGATTGCCGTGTGCTGGGCCTGAGAGAGATCCTGAAGACGTATGCAGGTACTGAGTGCTGGGTTAGATTGCGATGGGCAGTGGGAGGGACTCCTCCCAGAGAATTAAATGGTTCAGTGCCCTCTGGGTGCCCCAGCTAGCCTGACTCCCACCCATCACTGAGAAATCTGTGGCTGTATTTATCAGAGACCTTGCCCATGCCCCCTGTTTCTGTACCAGTGTTGCCAACCAGGATCTTTTTCCCTAGCTGATGTGCGCCTGGATCCAGACACCGCTTATTCCCGCCTCATCGTGTCTGAGGACAGAAAATGCGTGCACTATGGAGACACCAAGCAGAAACTGCCCGACAATCCCGAGAGATTCTACCGCTATAACATCGTCCTGGGCAGTCAGTGCATCTCCTCAGGCCGGCACTACTGGGAGGTGGAGGTGGGAGACAGGTCTGAATGGGGCCTGGGAGTGTGTAAAGAAAACGTGGACCGGAAGGAGGTGGTCTATTTATCCCCCCACTACGGATTCTGGGTGATAAGGCTGAGGAAGGGAAATGAGTACCGGGCAGGCACCGATGAATATCCCCTGCTGTCCTTGCCAGTCCCTCCCCGCCGGGTGGGTGTCTTCCTGGATTATGAGGCCCATGATATCTCCTTCTACAATGTGACCGACAACGGCTCCCACATTTTCACTTTCCCCCACTATCCGTTCCCTGGGCGCCTCCTGCCCTATTTCAGTCCTTGCTACAGCATTGGTGCCAACAACACTGCTCCCCTGGCCATCTGCTCCCTGGATGGGGAGGACTAGGAGAGCTACCATCTCTGCCAGAGGCCCTGGAATTTCTCCTGGGCCACAGGGGTCTTGGAGGGCCCTGCCCCTGGCAAGGCTGCCTTTGAACTGAGCCGAACCTAGAATCCAAGGACTTTTCTGCCTGGCTCAGTGGTCTGCTGCTCCTGAGCCAGAGTCTTGCACTAAACCACTCCTGTGAAAGAGTTGAGGCTTAGTCAAATGAGCATTGTCCCCTGTGAGGGAAGCCCGACAGGGCTGATGGTGAGGATCAGAATGGCTCTAAGGATTGGGACTTATTTTTTCTGTCGCTCAGGCCCCTCTTCCCCACTCCCTGTTAGTGCCATAATTAAGTCAATGAGGATGATGAAGTAGATCCAACATTCAGGAAACCCGTTAGATGGGGCTTACCGACAAGCTGGAAATATACTGCCCATATCCAGAGCTGGCTTCTCTGCTGAGACCAGTCTGTGGAGGTCTTACCTGAGGTCAGCTGTGACTGAGCCACCTGCGTTGGACCCCAGCTCTCTGACCTCCAAACGAGAGAAATGCATTAGTTTGCCCAGACCACCCCAGTGGTTGTCCCCTCTCTGAGCATGAGTGGGTCACATCGCTGTCTCAGACTCTAAGGAGACCAGTGTCTTGGTCCTGCCCTTCTCTCTGAGTGGCAGGGTCAGGAAACATATGAGCCTTATTCTTGTTTTCACTTTCTGGATGAGGAAACTGAAATGGCCTTAATGCAGCATGCTATTTCTCACAAAGCAGTCAAAAGATTGTAAAGTGTTTCTTACAGTCAAATGAGATTGACAGACTCGTTTTTCAGATCACATGTCTCCTTGTCATTACACTTGGGTCTGAAATACCCTACACGTGTGAAAGATTTTGTGTCCTGAATGGGAAATGGGTAGAGTAGCTGAGTGTCCTACCTCACGGGAGTGTTGTGAGGATCTTGATTCCATCCCCTACTTTTGTTCCCCTCTCAGGACAGAGGAAGGGAAGCCATGGGTTTCGTGTAACGCTCCTGTCTCGCCTCCTCAAGCAGCATTTTTACAGCAGGGGCTTATGTCTCAGGGCCTCTACCGTTAGTTAAGAACCCTTTAGACAGAAAGTGACCGTGCCAGGGGCAAACTCTGGGCCGCAGTAATATATTGTGTATCTATTATACACGTCTGTCTGTCTTTGAATCAGGATGGGGACTGTGACCACAGTGTAGAAAATGGAGATTAGGAAAAGAAGAAAAAAAACACACGCACACACACACAGGAAGGAAGGCTCACTCATTTATAAGCCAGTTGGTTAAAGTTTGAATCTTTTCATGTCACCAAGGGAATCTTCAGTTCTGGTAACTACATAACATTCTCCCTGCCCGTATCTTCTCTAGAATTATGACAGAAGGCAAATGGGGCAAGGAAGTGTGGGGAGAAAGTATAGGACTAGGCACAAAATGTGAGTTTTAGAGCCATATATTATAATGATGGGGAATAAGTATGCTTAAAGTGACTGTTGTGTGTGGCAAAAATAATTCACCACAGGTCTTAAGAGTAATGTGGAATGATTGGCTAGAAACAAACTGCAAGTCAAGTATATGAGAATTAATGGCTTTGGCTGTTGTGAGGGCTACAAGCTGTACATCACATATTGTCACAGTGACTGTATGACACAACCTCTGGTGTAGTTTTCAGGTGAAGGCAGTGACTGTTGGGGTAGCATTGCATAGTAAAGTAGATACGAGGTTACATATAGGCAGAAACAAAGCAATTCCTGTAATAAAGAATAGCAAAAATTGTCTTCTTACTTTAATTATGTTGGCTGTTTATATATGAAGGAGGTACAACAGGCAAAAATGAAGAAATAAACTCATCCATTCAGCTCACCAAGCTTCCAAGTGGCTTCTTGAGCATTAGCAGTAGAAGGGGAATGAACTAGTAAGTCACGTACCTGGTCTTGGCAAAGGGTTGCGCTGACCTACATTGGAGTAACTATATGTGTCAGTGTGGAGGGACTCAGTGGTCCAGAAAGGTGAGAGGCAGGTAGGAAAGGAGCCATGTGGTGGGTAGAGTGCCTGGGGAATTGTTAATAACTTGAGACACAGATCTTTAGGAAGTACTTCCATTTATACATCCATAAATGCTTAGCAGGAGAGGCTAGGGTTTAAATCTTTACTATGGTTTTCTTAGGACAAACCTTGGAAGGTTCCAAGAAGTGAGGATTATTAGGTGATAAGTTCATTAAATCTAGAATGAATTAAGGAGTGAAATGGCTTCATTTGTAATGTACTATTTGGGGGTTTGGAGTGTTTTTTACATTTATAAGCTGATTTGGGTGCTACATTTACTTGTTAGAAGGATTATAAGGTTAAATGACACCACATTGTTTTATGTTTTCTGATTTTTAAGACCAAGTATACTGAAGTTCTTAAGTATATGAAAACTCTTTAGGGTAGTTGCTTATACTTCTCTTCTAAGAACCCCATGAAGAAATTGACTTTGTCTTGTTCACCATTATACCCCCAGTCTAGCACAGTGTGTGTGCGTTGATAAATACTTAAGTGAGGGAACTTTCATCCTGATGCCTAAGATCAAAAATAAATAAGCTGCTCTTGCCCCAGGGGCATGAAATGGTAGCTGATACTTAATTATAATCCTGTTTAAAAACTGATTTGATGGATAATTACAGAAGTGGTCCAGAAGGGAAAGACAGGTAGCTGTGTGCAGTGTAGAGTGCCTACACATTCCCTGAAATGATTATGACGGCACCTCCAACTTTTGATCAATCACTGCAAGGCAGGAGGCAGAATGTGCTTTGCTCATCCTTGGTTTACTAGCAGAGAAACCAAGGGGTTCAGTGCCTGAGCCTTTAGGGAAAAGGCTACTAAATGGGTAAAATGCTTGAGTCCTACAAAAGCAAGGGACAGAGGGCAAATCCTTGAGCTCTCGACCCACAGGAAATCCAATCTCCCTTTTTTTTTTTTCCAAGCAAGACTGGTTGTAATCTCTTAAGATTCAAACATTGAGAGTATACTGTGTGTCCCAGGCATTAGTTAACTTTGCACACATTGCTTCGTGCGATGATAGAGCAAGGGTCATATCTGAATATATCAGGAGAAGCAAAGATTTTGTTTTGGAGTAACTGGAAGGGACCCAGTCCAATTTGGAAGTATGTAGTTCAATAAATAATTGAGTACCAACAGTGAGTCCCAGTTAGCTTCAGGGAGTACTGACATGAATGAAATGCAAAGCTGGCAGGACAGGCTCCTGACAGAAATACTGGGAAGAAATTTCCATTTTGAGTGCAAGCTGGACCAGATCTTTGTCACTTTACATCAGATTCTTTAATATATCTAAAATGCTTTGATATCATGAGCATAGTCAATTCTTTGGGTTCCTTCTGGGAAAAGAATAGTGTGACTTTTCATGATGAAAACCTTACCAAATATGCTGAACCACTCATGGTCTTGATTTGTTTTTGTCATGGCATTGCAAGAGGAGGAGAAATTCTTTTTACTACTCTCTGGGAACTCAGTGCATCACTATCAGATTTTTAGAGGCTGATTTCTACTCCACTGGTATTCAGAAACAATATGTATTCTAGTAGATGAACAAGTCCAATGTCATCAATGGGTATGGATGCTAGGTTGATAAGCAACATATCTGTTTGGAAGAACTACCACGCGGTACTGATGTACACAGGAGTGCATTTACAATAGTCCCTAAAACTACCCCTTGAAATAAGAAATTGGAAGACTATTGGGTGTTACTAGGAACATACAATATGTTGTATTATGAGTTTTCCTTATTCTATTTAATTTTCAATACTCTCTACAAATTAACATTTTGCTCCTACTGGTAGAAAGAAGATATTAAGACTCAGATACAACATCTTGTTATCAACTATATTAGTAAATTATTAAAATTTTAAAATCTACCAGTCAAACATATATATCACTTACATATGAAATCATTTTTTAACATGAACTGATCATTCAGTTAAAGACTTTCTGAAAGGCGTAAATAAAAATAATTATCTGGTGACTGGGAGAAGAGTAGTAATGTTTCAGCTTCACTATTGATATTGTTCTCTATTAACCTTTTCATCCCAAAGCACTCTTCCTTAGAGGTATCCAAAAGAAAGACTTGTTATTTGATTCCTCCCCTTTGTCTCTTAGAGTTAATTTACACAAGCAGAACTAGGTAGAAAAGTAAAAGATGTCCAAAACCGGACTCACATTGCCTTAGTTTCTTTTGCTTAAAAACAACAGGTTGGTGATTAGTACACTGACTCCAACTAGCTTAACAATAAGGGGTATGTTACAATGATATAGAGATATCATAAAGAACTTAATAGGCATAGATCTGTGTGTCCAAAATGAATTGGAACCGGAGACTCAGCTTCTTCATCTCATCTTGCCAATCTGCTTCTCCTGCTGTGCAACCAGTTTCTATTTCCAAGTTCATGTGTTTGAAAATGGCCACCATCTGTGATCCCAAGATTATCTCCTCAGATAAACTGAAGTCCATTTTGACTGGAGAAACACTCTAGTCCAGATGTGAGTACTTCACCCAAGTCGAATGAATTCGTCAATGGTCCAGAAGGCAGGGTCATATATTAACAGTTGCTTCCATATGATCACATGAGGAGATGAGAAATTCTGAGAAAATCAGCCAGGTGATGGTGGGGGGTACTAAACAGATGATTTCTTCTGCAGAGGGACCAGTAGGATATTAAGTTCAGAATGAGTCAGAAGCTAAGGAAAGAAAAATCTTAAATCTGTGTTCTCTGTACAATTTATCTCAGGTCCAGAGACTAGTTAATTGAAACCATTAAAAATGTTGTCAGAAAATAATTGCTTTATTCACATTCTTGCTAGAAATCAAAACGGGAAGCAAAGATACCTTTTATAGCTTTATCTTAGAAGTCCTATGGCACCAGGTGAACCAAACCAGCCCCACAGATCTCTGAAGCATCTTTGAAGTTGGCTGGAATGCTCAAGGTCTGAACAGACTTTGTATTCATGGATGATTGCAGTGGTCAAAGGGGCAGTGCATCAACAAGCTCCGTATTTGTTTTCGTATTTTTTTGGTCCTCAGGCCATAGATGATGGGGTTTAATGTGGGTGGGATGACCAGGTACAAGTCAGCTAAAAGCACCTGAGTGTGTACAGGCACTATATCCCCCCCTAGCCAAGCCACATAAATGGATGCCATCCCTGGTAGGTAGTACAAAGCCATCACCCCAACATGGGAGCCACAGGTGCTTAATGCTTTCAACTGAGCATTCTTTGAAGAGAGACCAAATACTGCCCGAAGAATCAGGTTATAAGAAACAGCAATGAAGACCACATCAGAACCCACAATAATGGAAGAACTAAGCAGACTATAGAGACTACTGGGCATGGGGTCAGCGCATGCCAACTTGGCCACAGCTATGTGCTCACAGTAGGAATGGAGAATCACATTGGGGCCACAGAAAGGTAGATGACTCACCAACCAACTTAATGGAGCCATGAATATCACAGCTCTGATGGCGATGGTCACAGTCATTCCCAGCATCACTTGAGGTGTGAGAATTCTCTTGTAGTGTAGGGGCTTACAGATAGCTACATAGCGGTCAAAAGCCATGGCCAGCAGCAGCCCTGTCTCCACAGCTGTGGTTGCATGGACAAAATACATCTGAGTGAAACAAGCATTAAAGCCGATAGAGCCGTCTCCTGAGGTAAAGATGTTCACCATCTTGGGCACTACGGAGGAGGCCATAACAATGTCCACGATAGCCAGAACACACAGGAAATAGTACATGGGCTCTTGTAAAGCGTAATCCATCCAGATTACAGTCACTATGAGGGTGTTTCCTAACAGGGCTATGGTATACATGGTACTCAGTGTGATAGCCAGCCAAAGATGTGAAGACTGGGATGCCCACAAGGTAGAAGGTGGCAGGGGTTTCCATTGTGTGGTTGTAGAGTGGCCCCAGCATCACAGATGAGACTGCAGAAAAAGATGCAATCCTGTAAGATATTCCCAGCTGTGGTATTAAGGAGAGCCTGGTAGTATTCTCAGCTAGGTGGACCACAGGATCAGACAACTGATATCTGACAAAGTTATCCTGTTCCACTGTTCATCCTCCTCAGTATTTGCCTTGCTAATTTCTATTGTTCAAAGATCAGCTCATGGTTTACCTCTTTTGGGAAGTCTTCTGTGCTCCGCCTCCTCCCCTATCCCATGACAAAGCTAAATTATATACCTTCTGAGCTTTCATGGACTCTTCCATGCTGACTTCTGAGGGCCCTCAACTGACAATTCCAATACTCCATGACTTTATTGTATTCAAGCATGCGTGTCTTGCTCATGGCCTTATTCCTTACACTATGTGTTCTGACCCATAAGTGTGGTTGACAAGTCCATTACAAGATATGTGTTCATTAGAGCAAACAGTTGAATGAATGAATAAGAAATCAGAAGAAAGAGTTCATCTTTGTATGTTCACTTCCTAAAATTTAATAATTTTTGAATGAAACAACTTCCTGAGATTGAACATGTCATATTTTATATATTCATTATAATGCTAGACAAAAAAGAAAAGAAGCATCCTCCCGGTTGAAGAGATTAATGGAGCCTCAAAAAAAAGGTCATTTGAGAACAACATCATAATATTCCATAGGAGATAATAAACTGTCTAGAAATGTTTATAATCCCTACTTTTATATCAGCCTGGATTTCCTCTTGAGCTAGGTTCAATTGATAGATTAAATAGCTACAAATAACACTTTGGGGCTTCTTTATAGTTGAACAACCGTTCAATAGGTTTTTATGATTCTTCAATATGAATAGCTCTGTCTCCATGATAAACTACCAAGACATTCCAAACAACAATGAAGCTTTATTCTTTAGAAAGCCAATTTCTGGGATATAATGGCAAACTGGTCTTTGTTGAAACAGACAAACCACGATCACTGCCACCTCCAAAAAACAAAAACCCTAAACATAAGAAATGCCTTATAATGAAACAGACTGAGTAAAGAAATAATTTCTGCTTCACGATCAGATACAGACACAGCTGCTTCCTGGCTGTTGAGCCAGGCTGTTGAACTTTTCTTCAGAAAGTTCTGATCAAGATCTGTTCTAAGACACTTCCAGCCCAGAACCTGCCTCTGTCTGCGACCCTGGAGAGATATTCACATGAAAACCTGAAGCCAATCACGAAAGAAAACCTTAGATAAGTCACTTAACTCTAAAACATAAATTATAGGATATGTGAGAATTTTTCATCCTTATTTAAAGTATAGGAAATACCCAATCCAAATTGAGATCTTTAAAGATAAAGGCAGCAATGCATAACTCATTTGATGGAGCCTTTGTGTTTATGATAACCCTATGCGTCACCACCACAATCAAATACACATGTTCCCAATCAGCCCTACTGCTTGGTTTCTTCCCTCATAACTCCTTAGTCTCTGAAAATGGTCTCACCATCATTCCAAGGTTAGACTTACCCCTTCTTCCCTCAGCTTTGAACCACAAGAGTCATGTGTTCCCTCCTCCCTCTCATTTCCAGAAGGTGATCTTGGTATCAAAAGTACCCACCAGACCTGACCAGCCTTTATAGTGAGATGGAGGGCTTATCTCCTCCTTTCTAAGGTGACCCTGTCCTTCAGACTCCGTCAGCCCAACACCCAGTTCCCAGGTCAGTTACCCACATCCCTGGAGTTTTCTCTATTAAGACTTCCTGTGATGTGTCCACATTTTTTCACTCAAAAGAAGGGAGATTTATGCTGGACCTTCAGGAGCAACAGGAAAGCAGCATAAGATCAAAGATAAACAACGAAGAGTCACGGTAAAGGGTATTGTCACTTTTGAAAACCTCCCTCTTTCCCCTTTAGACTCTCTATCATCCTGCTTTTTCCCTGGACACTCTGGCTTCCCCTGCCTCTGTCCAACAGCCAAACTAACTCCTCCAGAGACCCTTTTCTCTGTGCTCCACTCCCTGAGGCTTTCCAGGTTGCCTGAGGAGGCAGATGCTTAGTGGATGAAGAGTCTTTGTTTCTTCAAGTCCTCAGAGGATTCCTAAGAATGAGAACATAGAGTGCATCCTGAAAAGAAAACAAAGGGCCCAAGATTAGATTTGTGAAAGCCTGCTATGTGCCTGGTACTCTGCTGAATGCTTTTCAAGATGATCTCATTCTATTTTCATGACCCTCTGGAGTAGCTGCCATTACACCTACATTTTATAAACGAAACTGATGCGCAGAGAAAGTCATAGTAAGCCAGAGAGTCAGGAATCAAATGCTAACAATCATAATTCATTTCACTTTGTAGTAGAACTCCTCACTCTGACTGTATACTTCATCTCTCAAGGTCCACTTCACTGTTCAGTTCCTCAGTTCTGCCTCGGGGCTCATGGTGAACTTCACTGGTTAAATATTTCTCATGACTGTGTTTAAAAGTCTCTTTTGAACAGAGAAGGAAAATAGAGTGTAAGGGGAGCAAGGAAGAAAAGTTTTTCAAACAAAAGGGCACAGACCTCAGCATAAAAATATGAAAACAAAATATTCTCCAAATAGAATAAACCAGATAAGGGAGAGTATAGTGTGGTTGAAGGAGAATAAAAATAAATGAGGCTAGAGTAGTGCATGGCCATATTTTAAAGGTCGTGACTTCTGCCTAGGCATCATTATGGTGCAGGAATAGAGCCAAGAGAAAGAAGACAACAGGTGCAAGATATAAAAATTTTTTATTTTAATGGCAAACAATGTAGAGATAAATGGAAATATGAAGCATCGGGAGATGATGTTACGTGCTTCTAGTTCCACACATCCTCAGCAGCAATAGTTATTAGTGGTTTGAATGGTGAGAGCCTTCATTTTCTTTGTGAAGGTAGGTGTACTTCAAGCCTTCCTCAAGCTAACCCAGCACATTCCTAATAATTGAGGGCAGTGGCTGAAGTTCAATACTAGGCTTAGCATCTATTAGAAGCCCAGTCTTCAAGCCTGCAAGAGAGCTAGTCCCCCAAACTGCTGTGCTAAATCCTATGAGTCTCTGTCGCCCATAGGATAATTCAGAGAACAAGTCACAATGTAAACCTAAACAACAACGTGAACAATGACAGGAAAAGTGGGCAACCAATGCAGGAGGCAAAGGGGGTGCTACTTAAAAGGCCCCAGCATGAGATGAGGCAGCTAAACTGTGACTGTGACAATGGGGACGGATGAACCACTTTCCCTGGAATTCAACCATCTCCTCCTGAGGCATTAGTGGCTGTAGTGGATGCTTGCAAATAGAGGGTGGCCTTAACCTCACCATAAACAGTCCCATGGTGGAAGAGTCCAAGAGGAGGAAGTATTCCCCAAAAGACGAAGACCCAAGATAACAGGACAGTGACATAGAGGTTGTTCTACATGGAAGCAAGATTTCAGCACATTTGATTTCTCCCACCTTTAGAACATCATGGCCTACATAACAAGGAAGCTTACACCTATAATTCACTATGCCAAAGCTTTATTTGGACATGCCTCCTAGGCATAATGGCAAGTGTCAGTCTTATGTGTATAGCTGTGTTTGTGTGTGCATACAAGCATACATACAAATAAGTGTTGATACACATTCCCATTTCAATCACACAGCCCTTTTTGCTTGAGCTACTTTTTATTAGGACCTTGTCATATCTTACAAGGGAAGAATTTCATTTTGTGATGTGAGGAACCAGCCCCAAAACCACCTAATGAAAATGGTTTATGAGATTTCAGTTGCTTCTTCACAAAAGTGTCTCTTTATTATGGAAAACACAGCAGAATTTTCCAAACAGCAGAATAACTCTCCTTAGAGTTGGATCAGTTTAATAAGTATCTTGAGGTCAGGATTTAGAGAGATACATCAATGATTTACGATCTTTGACTTTCTGTCATGAGAATCTATTACTTCCAACTCCCTACATGCATCTTAACCTAATGTTTCCATTACTAGAAAGCTAACCAATAAAACAATATTTAAGTGAGCATTTAATTTTATTTACCAGATTTATCTGTTTTTCATGTTTTAGTTCTAATAGCATTGTCTCTATTTCATGTTTGAATGAAAAGCAACAATCAAAATTGAGACAGTGAATGTATTTTTGTTACGATGTCTGTTTTCTATATCTGATTTTTGTTTACTTTGGTCTTAATTATATTTTAAAATGATAACTTTTATTATATCTGCTTTATGATTTCTTAACCAGGAAGAAGGATGACTTAAGTTCAGGGTAATAATTCATCTGCTGATGGACATTTGGGTTGTTTCCACATCTTGACTATCGTGAATAGTGCTACAGTGAATATAAGGGTGCAAGTATCACTTCAAAATTCTGATTTCAACTCAGAATAAAACTTAAAAGGAATAACAATGGGAGAGTTCATTCTTCAATCAGGAAAAGTTAGATGGTTGATGGTTTATTTCCTTCACCCATCCCCAAGTCCCCTCAGAAGACTAATCAGTTATGAAGGTTTCCTAGTAGTAGACTGTGTAGCACTTCACAAATCCCCCTTCAGGACTGAAGCACTTACTCACTCCACAGCTGAGTGTCAGGCTCTGAGGGCTCACAGCTACATTCTTCTCCTGGAATTACCTTCAGCCAAAGGATGTTGCATCACCCTAAGTGATGCATCCTCGTAATGTAATGATTGCATTCAGTGACTGATTAATCCTGAGCATAAAACTGTCCCCTTGCCCAATTCAAGACAAGTGTATAGGATCAGAATTCCTCATAGGTTCAATCAGCTGAGAATTCTGATGAAACTACATTGTAATTCACCTTCTCCCTCTGTTTTTCCTTCACAGCTGCTTGGAGCTTATGTTCCTGAGCATATTCCATGCTAAACTTTCTGCAGGAAAAGGTCTGAGTCTGTTTCTGGGACTTAGACAATTGATAGCAGGAATAACCCTGGAAAGTAGACTCCACTGTAATTACAAGCTGGCAGTCTTGTAATTATAATAACTCAGAAGACTGTCTAATTGGAGCATAATTCAAGTAGGAGAGTCTTCTTTATCATGCTGGGACATACATACTCCCTTTTTCTTTTGCTATATTAAAAGGTAATTTTTAGGGGTAGGAAAAGTTAGCTAATAATGGGTGTGTGTCTTCACAAACTCAGGTTGGTTCTAGAGCATGTGGAATGGTGTAATGTGATTATTTTTTTAGCTTCTTTTCTTTACTATCAAATTTAAGATTCTAGCCCATTTCTGATAGGTGCAACTTTTTTCTTGTGAATCCTGATAAATGCTAGAGGGTGAATTATCATATTGTAGTTACAGTTGGACACACTCAAGAGTTTCCTAGTTTAAAAAGAAAAAAAAAAACACCAGTCCTCAGCTGTCAGGTTGGTTTTAATAGATCCAGGAAGCTCATTAGCTTCAGCCACTAAGGACATAACCTCTGACCAATCATGTGCTCTCGCCCTCTGCTTGCATAAGACTTGCCGCAGGTTGTGGGATTTTTACACTACTGACTGAAGGGGGAGTTGGGCCTGAGTAGCTGGAAAGAGTCCTGCAGATGTTGAAGTTAGTTTCTCTTTTCTGTCACTGTCTGTTTCTCTCTGCTTTTCTGTTTCTGGGTTCTGTGAAAGATGAGGAATTTGCTGCTGCTTAGCTATGGGAAAGACAAGCAAAATGAATTAGTCCCTTTTCCTTTCATCTCACTCAGACTCATAAAATGTGCCCAAGAAGTGACTTGGGTAATAAACTCAACATTCTTTTCACAGACAAAAAGGTGAAACGTACTACTGAGTTTAAGAAAGGCTTAAGCTGATCAAATACCAGAAATTACCTCTTCAGATGGAATTTATTTCTATCCCTGCTTCTTTTACTTGGTGTGGCAGGGGCGGGGGGTGAGAGGGGGCTGTTGGATACTCTGAGACTGGGAATACCTCTCCAATAATGCTGGCTAAGGGGCTGGGATGGAAGCATCAATACTGCTTTCACTAGGTTTTGCTTTTCTAATTCTCTGACATCCCTTACACTGGAAGGTGTAAGAAAAACCTTGCGTTGGCTCAAGCTTCAGTTCTAACTTTAGCCTAAATTATTAAAACTATTCTCCCCATGCATGATAGAGAAAATTATGGGCTACTTTCTCTCCTGTTGTGACTCAAAACATCCCCAACTAGAGGGAAGCTACTTACATGTATTGCTCCTTTTCCTCTTGGTGCTTTCACTAGTCTGACTTTATAGCTATCTCCTACCCCAAAGCCATCCAAACTTTCCACAAAGAACTCAGAATTTTTAACTCATTTTGTAGGATATGTGCCTCTTCTGATACCTATTATTAAACAAAGCTTGGTTGTGAGTAAAAAAAAAATGACTTAGTCACTTTTTCTTTCATCTCACTCAGTCACAAAACATGCCCAAGAAGTCGAGACTTGGGCAATATATTCAACATTCTTTCCTTTCACTAACAAGAAAATGAAACTTACTACTGAGCTGAAGAAACGTTTTAGACTGGTCAAATGCTAGATGCTACCTCTTCAGGTGAAACTCATTCCTTGTATCCTTTCCAGACATAAGAGCTGTCTAACTTTCCAGATTCTTTCTGTTCCTCTTAATCTTCATAGCTTAAAATCTGAGAGACACTCTGGTGTACAATTAAGTTCAGATTCCATCTGTCTTGCTGGAGTTTGGAAGGCAGAGCACAAGGCTTGAGACTGACTTTTACTGGGGGATAGACTATACTACCTCTAAGGTCCTGGAATTCCTGCTGTTCAGCTCTGGAATGTATACAGGCTGGGGGATGGAGTCGGACCAGTAAATGGGATTGTGATGCTGATCCTTAGTTTTCCACCTTCCCTCACACTCGGGCTACTTCTGTTCGCTGGGAATGTAAGAATCCTGATACAGGCAGAAAAAGCCATGAAATTCATTCAGACCCTGTCGACAGGTGAAAACTCAGCTTTTCCTATAGGACTCATTTATCTCGAAGAGAATTCAGTTTTTCCTTAAAGTACATGAAGAATTACTTCTGACTGATCAAAGGAGGGCTGAACTATGTCCTTAATTAAGAAGCTCATAGATGCTACTTATCCCTGTCAAGACAGCTGCAGTTAAATAGCCTCATCTGTGGTTGGCTTCCTTTGGAGAGCACTTACCTTGATCCAGTGTAGAATGAACTCTTGTTTCATACTGTGATGGTTCCTGATAAAGATATCTCAGGACCCTGTTTCCTAGCAACTGAGTCTTTATTTTGGATTTCATAAGTGGACCAACTATCCACTAAAGCCCATTAGTGTGGTAAAAAGTGGCCGCTGCCACATCTTGGCGGAGAGGAAGGTGGTAAAAACGTGGATCAAAGGGTGAGGGGAAGGAGTTTATAGCAAAGAAAGAAAAGAGCAGAGACAAAGAAAACTTCAGGGTCAGGAGAAGGTACTCCTTGCAGTAAGGTGCTGTAGGGATCTGGAGCCTCAGGGAATTCCCCTTGGGGATTGCAGCAATGCTGTGGGATCGGGAGTGGCTTCTCAACCTAGCATCTCTCTTTAGCAGCTGGCATTTATACACATAACACTAAATCCCAGTGGAGATCTTAGTTCTTGCTTTGTCAACAGTATTGCTTTGGTCTTATTTTAGGATTTTCATCTCAAAGGAACTGAAAGTCGATGGTTCAATGATGGTTCATGGAACTTGTGTACCTGAAAAATTATTTTTTCAGATCACTTAAGAGCTTTGCGTTTACGGTTTTTACATGATGCCTCTTGAGCTAGGTTCAACTTGGGATGCTTTAAAGCAGGCTTTCACTTATTCTGTTTGGTTTTGTGGGGGCTGTCCAGGTTAGAACTGTCATTCCTCAGACAGGTACATGATAGAGTAACTGCATTTTCAACTCTTATATTGTCTGTCATTGAGGATCTTAAGCCTCCATCAGGGACTTTTCCAGGGTTTGCATGTCCTGTAATGGTATCAAGAATTCCCTTGAATTGATAGGAAACAGTCCCTTTTGGGAACAGGGAAGTCTGGACACTGCACATAAGAGCTATACTGAAGGATGGGATTGCAGATTGGTACAGCCACTATGGAAAACAGGTTGGAAGTTCCTCAAAATAAGTAAATAAATAACTACCTATGGACCCAGCAATTGCACTTCTGGGTATTTATCCAAAAAAAAAGTTTGTAAAGATCTATGCACCCCTATGTTCACGGTGAAGCTATTTGTAATTGCCAAGATGTGGAAGCAACCTAAGTGCCCATCAATAGATGATTGGATAAAGTACGAGTACACATAGACAACAAAACTTAGCCATAAAAAAAAGATAATCTTTCCATTTGCAATGACATGGATGGACCTAGAGGGTATTATGACAAGTAAAATAAAAGCTAAGTTTCACTTATGCAGAATCTAAGGAACAAAAGAAACAAACTAAAGGAAAACAGACTCAGATGTAGAAGAAACTGGTGATTCCCAGAGGGGAGGAGGATTGGGCTGGGCAAAAAGTGAATGGATGAAGTACAAATTATTGGCTACAGAACAGTCCATGGGGAAGTGGAGTACAGCAAATAGAATGTAGTCAATATTGTAATGGCTGTGTGTAGTGTCAGCTGGGTGCTAGAGTAATTGTGAGATCGCTTCATAAATACATAAATGTCTAGCCATTGTATTGTGCACCTGAAAGTTCATAAAACAAGACTTTCAAGTCTCCCCCAAAAAGCTAAACTGAAGGACTTTCTGCAGTGAGGTACCTGCATTTCCTCTCGTCCGCACTAATTGCAGCACAGGCCTTTCATGAAGCCATTCTTTCTAATCTACTTCAAAAATGCTTGTTGCGGGCAATACTGACCTAGAAAAGGAGGGGAAAACCTACACGCTGTTGTCTCCTTCCTCTTCCTATAAGCAGACTGTATTTGGCTGCCTTACTCTCAAGTTCTTTACACAGGTGGCTGCATCGACAGCCATAAAAAATGTGTGTGGGGAGTTGTTAATGGAAGTGTATGGTTAATGCCAATACAGATCATGATTTTTTCCTTCTGGCTGCTGTTAAACTTGCTGCTTCATCAGCAGACTTCATTAATCTCTTCTGCGATGACTGCCAGTTAACACATGCTTAAAGAATCACTCTTCAAATAAAAAGCCATAAACATCCATCCCTCTGACACAGTAGCTTTTGTAAGCAGTCACCTTCTACACCAATGGCTACCTAACGTTTAAAAAGGTTCATTATCCTTGCCCACAAAGACAACTTAGGGATTTATCTAGATTCTTTTAAAATCTTGCCCTTTGGTACCTGGATGGAAACATTGTTCCTAGTTTCCTGAATCCCTGAACTCCTGGTGTTGGGGTGTGAGAATCCTGTTCCTGCTTGCTTCTGCTGCTTGATCAGTGTGAGGACAGCTTAATGAGCTCCCTGTTTTCATGAAGGGATGCATCTATTCCTCTGAAGAGGGGCAGTGTTGGAAGAAATGCTTAGTCCTCTCTCCATATCTTTCTGGCCCCTTCACAAGGGGTGTATATTGACCCATCTGCTTAATGGAGACTCAAAAGCCTCAACACGTGCCCATATTTTTCTGACTAGCTCCTTAATCCTGAGGCTGCTTGTTAGCCTGTGGATGAAAAACAGGCGACGTTTCTTTATGACGCTGGCTGTCGTCTTCTCAGCCCACTGAAATATTGCCTTAGATTGAGAAAAGTGGGCAGGTAGTAATGGCTTTAGGTCTTGGACCCATACTCGAATCCAGTTTAATCAGCCCAGCCTTGGAACATTTTAATTCCAGTGGCGAGGCAACATGGTACACCTGTTAAACATGATTCCAATGTCAGGCTCCTTGGCTTGATTCATGTGCTACCACTTATTACCTGCATGTCCTCTGAATCTACTTAACCTCTGCTCCTCCGTGTTTCCTTGCCTATAAAATCAGGATAACGTTCATGCTATAAGGTGCTTATGAAAACGAAAGAAGCTAACAAATGTAATTGCCAGGCACAAAAATAATTACTTGGCTCCCAGGCATTGACTGAGTACCTACAGCAGTGAGGAACATAACTGGCACTTGGGAACTCCAGTACTTAACTCCTATGGGTCACTCACACCTTTATTGTATTTCCTGGGAAACACCAAACACTTCCTTGCCTCAGTATTTTCAAGTGTCCAGTTTCTTCAGTTTGGAACGTTTCTTTCTCTTTCTAGGTATAGTTAAGTCCTCATCATTTAACTATCAGTCTAAATATCTGTCTTAGAGGAAACTTGCTTAAACCATACATGCTTTTCATGGAACCTTTTCTCCTGCTGGACTGTTATACTGAGAACATGTTCACCCTAGTATGACCAATATCTTAAACATTCTATATTAACAAATGTTACTCCGATAATAAAAAATAGACACTAGAACAGAAAAAAACAATGCTCTAGCAGGAGGAGACATGTTCAATTAACATCTATCAACATGTTAATTGAAAATCAGTGTAGGACACTCAGTACTAGACACACATTGAGAGACCAGAGATGAGCGATTACCCAGATAGAGTGGGTCCATGTCAAGGCTGAAACTAACCATGTTTGAGGTGGTAGCTTGGGCAGCACTGAGTTCAAGCTAGAATTCAGGTTCCAGAAGGTCTGAGATTTTAGGCACCCTGTCCCTTGGAATCGGGGTCATATTATGCAGTCTGAAGTGTCTTGATGCCACAGTGGAGGCTTAGAGAAAGCCTATGTGCCCAAGAATCCTTTTCCCTTGGTAAATAATGTTGAACTATAACAATGACGGTGAATGGGTAAAAAGTCAAAAGGGAATAAGAGGTACAAACTTCTAGTTATTAAATAAGGGGATGTAACATACAGCACAGGGATTATAATCAATGATACATGATAACTTAGTGTGACAGCTGATCACTACAATAAGTCACATCGTAAGATATATAAAGGTAGAATCATTGTCATGCATCTGAAACTAAATGTACGTCAACTACATTTAAAATATTCCAGAAGGGGATACATAAGTTAATAGTGGTTACTTCCAGGAGTAATACTGCTGTTAAAGAGGGGGAAAACTATTCTACTTTCACTTTACTTTTTATTTTCGCTTTCTGTACTGTCTAAAAACATACATCCTATTCAGAATAAATGTTTAATTATTCCTTCCACTGATCTTTTTAAAGCCTGTATTGAAGTCTCTGGGCTACTAGTCTTCCATGTGAGACTCAAAGCCCTGGAAAAGTATGGCTTCCCATTCAAGTCTCAGTCTAAAGAAGGGCTTCTGGCCCCAGGAAGAACACTTACGCTCCTGACTCTCACTTATCCAGCAAGGTACAGGTAATGTCGCCCCTCGCTTATACTTTGGCTTCAGTCCCTCAAATTGTCCATAATACTTGTGTACATACTGAATCATCACATTTTGTTTGATTTATAGGGACAAACCCAGGATGCCCTATTTCCTAACTAATAATGGATCAGTGTCATCCTCTAACCTGGAATCTGAAAATCACATGTCCATCCTTAGGATATGTCCCAACCTCTATGGTTTTTAAAGCCCACAATCTCCCAAAAGACTCCACTTGCCTGTACCAGTACCTAGGCCATCTGTCTCTAGGCAGTGTTTGTCATTCAATTCCAAACTCATCACTTCCCACACTTCTACCTGTGACAAAGATGCTGTGGGAACACTAATCTTTTTCAACTGTGTAGATAACTCTGAGGTGCCAGCTAAATCTTGTTGGGCTTAGGCTGAACCGCTTCAGGGGCAATGTGACCCTGTGGCAGAAGCTTCTTCTAGATGAAGCCTCTTGGCAGGGATAGTAGTCACTCTATCTTATTATAGATGCTAGAACTCAGCTGATGAGTTCTTCCCATTATTCTGAATTTTCAAAGTCAAAGGAACATGGAGGACCAGAAACTAAAGAAGAAACCCAGTATTTAAATAATGTACTGGATATAAGGCATAAATTTGAAAACTGCCTATTCTTGTTCAGAAAACAAATAGCTAAACGTACATCTCAGAAAATGAGTACACCCTCCTCCCTCCCTGCTAACCCTGGTCCTTGCTGGAGAGAACAAAAGGGAACCAAAGTTGCTGAGCCTAAGAGACCAGAATAGAGGATCCTGGGTTCTAGGGATTTAATATCTCTACTGAGTTAAGTCCAAAGAACAGGCATGGAGAATGGAAAGGGGCTCTGTGTGGGCACACGCACTGAAGTAATACACATGATATGTGTTACTCGGTTTTCCAGATGCAGAATCAATGGAATGTATATATAAAAATTATCATAAGGAATTAGCTTATGCAGTTATGGGGGCCGGAGACTGAGAATTCCAAACGGCTGCAGTTCTCAAGGTAGAGACCCAGGAGAGTCACTGTAGTTCCAGTTCAAGTCCAAAAACCTGAATACCAGGGAGGCTATGATGTAAGTTCTATTCTGAAAGCCAGCAGGCTTGAGACCCAAGAAAAACTGATGATTCAGTTGGAGTCCAGAGGCAGGAAAAGTCCAATGTCCAGCTCAAGATAGTCGGGCAGAAAGAGTTTCCTCTTACTCAGACTTCTTGTTCTATTCAGGTCTCCAGTGGATTGGATGAGCCCCACCTGCATTAGCAGGCCATCTGCTTTACTCAGTCTGATACAAATGTTAAAGTCATGGGGATATAAAGTGCAGCATAGAGACCGTAGTCAATATTGTAATTACGTATGGTGTCAGATGGGTACTAGACTTAATCAAGGTGATCACTTTGTAAGGTATATAAATGTCTATCATTGTGGTATATCTGAAAGTAATATTGTAAACTATCATTGAAAAACTTTAAAAATTTTCTCCTACCCAGAAACACCCTCATGGACACACCCAGACTGTTTGACTAACTTTCAGGCCCCCCATGGCCCAGTCAAGTTGATATAAAATTAATCATCACATGATGAATGAGGACATGAAATCAGGCAACTCAAGATGAAGATAAGGGCCCCAAAGACCCAAGTGATGGACAGAAGATGGACTAGGCACTGCAGTTGGAATATAGAGAAAACTGGCATAGGGTTAGAGCTGGGAGATGAGGGGCTGGTCTCCTTGTCTGCTCAGGTGAGAAGGCCTAGAATAAAGGCTGGTGAGAAAAGGAATTGAGGCTATATATCACTAAGTGTAGAAAATTCAAAATGAAAGTGACACTATCTATACTTTAACATACTACCTTGAATTTACAGAACAATGCTCACTGTCACTCCAATGTAAAAACCTTAGTGTACACTCTACCTGAGTCTAAAGACTTTGGGATAATAGAACTAAGACAATAGCACTTCACGGAATACATGAGATATTCTGTGTTTGAGAAGTTAGGCACTAAGGTCAAGGGCTTTAAGTGCCCTTTAACTTATCCATCTTCCCAACAGTGGGAAAGTGTTATTCTATATGGCAAAGTAGAACCTAACATGTCAATCTGGTTGTCCTCAGAACTTGAGTTGAAAATTGGGACAGACTCCAGCAAATACGTGTTGTACCTCTACTGTTAGTGCATTTGGACCTGTGTCTCAAGATTAAGTGTCCTAAGAACTTCAACAAAGCTACCAGGATGAGCAGAAATCAAGCCAAGATGTTGGTAAATTAATTTCTGTATGACATCTTCCTTCTCTGATGCCTTTTCCTGGAGTTCTACCATTGCCATTACACTTAATCGTGGCTTTTCTAACACTTTAAAGGTCTTGCAATTCTGAACTTGTTTCCAGTGGGACCTACTTTTCCTGAATCTCGGGCCTTTCACCTGTGGGGAGCAATGTAACACCAGCTTCTATGTGACTCAGCAGATTTAGTCATGCTCTAACATAGCATGTTTGTTTGCAAAACAACTGTGTATTGTACTTTGCTTATTTTTCACATATATTTGTCTTTGGTTTCTAGCTGGGTCTTCTATAGACTTCTCAGTGCCCCAAACTTTATAGATACAGCAGCAATGTCTTGGACTTTAATATGGCCTTAAGTCTAACTTGGTAGCTGTTTGCCGTCCCAACCCTTCTGTCCATATTCTTTTAACCTGTAACTGTGAAATAAGGTGCCAGTTTCCAAACTGCTAAATACTTCAGAATCTGCATGTAATATCTACTTGATCATTTAGTGCTCTTTTCTGATAGAAGCTCTCTGCTGGGTGTTAGCCCCATAGAGATAATTTGTCTACTCCCATATGCCCATCCACATTCTTCTACTCCATATACTTGTCCCTAGTTTTTTCCTTCCAGGCCTCTGACCAGAAGTTAGGCCATTTGTCATTGCCAATTAGTGTATATGTAGTCATGTGCCATATAATGACGTTTCAGTCAACTATGAATATCATATATAACGTTAGTCCCATGAGATGCTAATGGAGCCAAAAAATTCCTATCCCCTTGAGATGTTGTAGCTGTAATAACATTGTAGCACAAAGATTACAAAAATCAACAGGGCTGAAATTGACATGGCAAGCCACTTTAACTTGGATATAGATGAGGGTGATGTTGAGGAGCTTTTAGAGGTGGTTCCCTGAGGAAGACTAAAGAGTTGGAACTGGAACAGGAATGCGTGGCTGAAGAGGAGGCAAGAAAAGGAAACTGTAGGAGGGGAAAAAACCCTCAAGAAAACTCTGAAGGATTTAACTAGCTTTTGCAGATCTCAACAAACTCAAGTTTGAAAACACAGACCCCAACACAGGAAGGCTCCCTTTAATAGAGATGAATGTTTATGGTGTATTATCTGCTCACAAACAAACCTCTGATGCAGAGGAAACCAAACCACCATGGACATATTTTTGAAAAATATTTCTCAAGAAGCACCTCAGGTAGATCCTTGAGGTATTCCAGAAGGAAAGCGCTATTATAGGAGATGGCAGGTCCATGTGTGTTATTGCCCTGAAGACTTTCCAGTGGGACAAGATATAGAGGTAGAAGACAGTGATATTGATGATCCTGATCATGTGTAGGCCAAGGCTAATGTGTTTTAGTTTTTAATAAAGCTTAAAAAAATAAAAGTTCTTAAATAGAAACTTACGTAATAAAGGATATAAAGGAAAATACTGTACCAGCTATACAATGTTTTGTTAAGCAATGTTATTACAATATTTTAAAAAGTTTATAAAGTAAGTTACAGTAAGCTAAGGTTAACTTGAAAAATTTTTATAATTCTAGTGTAGCCTAAGTGCAGTGTTTATAAACTCTATAGTAGTATACCCTAATATCCTAAGCCTTCACATTCACTTACTCAGCAAGAGCAACTTCCAGTCCTGCAAGCTTCATTCATGTAAGCACCCTATACAGATATACCATCTTTTATTCTATATTTTTTACTGTACCTTTTCTACATTTAGATATGCTTAGATACACAAATATTTACCATTGTGTTACCATTGCCTACAATACTCAGTACAGGTACATGCTTGTGTAGCCAGCCTAAGGGCAATAGGCTGGTTCTACCATCCAGGTTTGTGCCTTGCACTTTGTTCACACAGTGATTAAATCACCTAATGATGCATTTCTCAGAACATCCCTGTCGTTAAGCAACCTGTGACTATATTTAAACCTTAAAATGAAGATTTTTTTAACACAAAATGGATAACCAGATACACTAGCTGAAGCGATGCCCACTGGGAAGACTTACTTCTCTCCTCCATTGTCATTCAAGGATACCCTTGAGTAGGATTATTATGCAGCAGCCATCCCTCCTTGACCTACACTCCCTAGTAGATCCATCTGTGAATTAAACTCGGCCATTTTCTTCAGTGTTTTTCCCATGCTCTGGAGTGCATGTGACTTAACAAGGCCTCTAACATGTTACATTTCAAGTGCGCAATAGTTGTGTGTGGCTAGGGGCTCCCCCATTGGACTGCACAGATCATAGGACATTGCCTTCACAGAACATTCTGTTAGAGCACTGCTCCAGGACATTTTAAATGATATTGTGACAAAGTGAAAGTTAACTATCCCTGGGGAAAATTATAAATGCATGTAGTATTCATGTGAATGGTAAACTATTTCTGAGCCCCTTTCCTGATGTAGTAGGAAAGCATTCACCAAATTGATGGCTATATACCATGTACCTGAAACTGTTACCTGCTCAAGCAGAGAAAATATCTGGGAAAGCAGTTTAATTGGGGCTAATATTTAAAGTTGAGGTAGTCTCATTCTCTAGGATCTACCTTTTTCAGGTGCCACCCTGCATCCTTTAAGTCATTTTATAAAAGTGTCACTACCTCCATCCCTTCGAGCACACTACTTTTTTATTTACTATCTTATCCAGAGACTGGGGAAGTTCCAAAGGCTTCACCTTGGCACTCTCTCCACTTAAACCCCTTCATAGGCCAAGACCCTAGATAGGCATGTATATCTATCTTGACTGCATTTAGGCAAAATGAATGATCACAAGGTATATCCCAGAACCAGAAGACACACTATGAGCTGGATATTGGCCAGGAATCCACTTATTACCTGGCCCTCCTATGCCTCCACTCTAACAAGAGAGCCATAATAAATCTCCCTGGTATCAGTGTTAGCTAGGACTTCTAACATTCTCCAAATGGTTGGTTAACTTCCTTTTCCCAGTGTTCAATTACCTGAATAAATGACTGTAGGTTCCTCTTGGAGAGAAGAGTAGGGGAATCGTTACAAGGAATTATTCTCAAGTTTTTGCTGAGTTCTTCCTCCCAAGAAGGAAGACACATTCAGTTAATGTGTTCCAAGTCTAAATATAGGGAAAAGGGTTAGAAATTTTTACTGAGGAAACTGCCCTTAGCCTCCTGATCATCTGGTTTTTGTACAGATGTAGTTCTCTTAGTTGTCTTTCTCCTAGGATATGGAACACTTCTATTAATAGAATACATTTCATAAGTGCCTGTGATGTCATGCCAACTAATACACTCCTTTTTGCCAATACGTCTGTCATCCCAACACACTATTAAGTTTTAATAAGATTGCTATCAGGGGTTATCTGTGCTTCGCCTACCTCCAGGAGTGGAATCTTCATTACCAGAGCAGCAGGTGTTAGTAATATCTGACCTCAGTGTCTATTTTCTTAGATCTCTCCCAGTACCAAATGTTAGTGCAGAATGTTTGAGTACCCTATGAAAAGCGGGCAGAGAAAAATCAGGCTATGATTAAATTCCAATGGTAGCCTTGGCCAACTCCTCCAGGAGCACTCTCTAGACTGGCTTTTCATCTTTGTCCTGAGTTGGGCCATGTTAACCACAAGATTTTACCCCCTCATTGGTCAGTCATTGGACTACCCTAGAAGATGAGTGGCCTCGAAGTTTCTGAGTCTGAGACAATCCGAGGAGGCCAATAACTAAAGGCTGCTTGGTAACAGCTGGGGCAACAAGTCACTAAACTTCACTAAAGGAAAGTCTGGGTGGCACATCCACCCCCTTGTATACCTTGATGAAGAGATATCTGCTAATCTCCTATTTAGGCCCTAAACTTCAAGCCTTAGGCTCTTTAAGACCAACCAAATCAGAATTCTAAACATGTCATTTCATGAAATATTTGAAGCTCTCATTTTGAGAATCAATTTTAACTCAAGTAAATCACATATGATTGGAAAGAGATACAAAATCCTCCATGAAATCCTTTGTAGGCCACAGAAAGTGATTTTTAATCAAGCCAGTGGCTAGGCCTCTGATTTCTTGGTATGGAGCCCCATATAGTTCCTTAAAAAGGCCTAATTAAGGACTTCACCAGATTCAATTCTCCTGAATGGACTGCTTGGCCTGTGGAAGGTTCTTACTTCCTTATCCGTAAACTAGCCCCTTCCTGCCCTACCCTCTCCTGCCCCTTCTGTCCCATCTCAGCTCAGCTGAAGAAATAAAAGGGAAAGGCCACAAGCAGATGGTGTTTCAGGAGGGTTAGGGGTAGAAGAGCCATGAATAGGGGCTAAGTGAGAGGAATTGGCACTAGTCTAGGTCTCTGGGTACTTTTCAGAAACCAGGCATCACTCACCCCACCCTTGTTCTAGTGCTCCTTTTATTCAATCTCTGATACAAGGCCTAATTTTGTGTCCACTTGGTAACAATAACCACACATGATATTTTTGAAGCAGAAATTCAGTCCCTGTCCTAGACTCCTCATTCTACTGGCATTCTTTAAGGATCTGCTTCAATGTCATTCTATTGGTATTTAGCTTTACCTGAAAATCCTGCAAGCTGATGCATGATTACCAATGGTGATTTTCCTATTATCCAGGTACCCTAAGCCAATTTGATCAGATTCTTTAATGGAAAGTAAACCTCTGAGACCACCCTCAGATTTAGTAATTCATTAGAAGGACTCACTGGACTCTGAAAGCTGTTAAACTGATGGCCACAATTTATTACAGTGAAAGGATACAGATAAAAGTTAGCATGGGCAGAATCCAGGAAAGCACTATGCACAGAGCTTCCAGTTCTCTCCCAAAGGAGTCACAGCACTAACTTTCCTGGCAACGTGTGACCATTTATGGAGTATTTTCCATTCGCGGAAGTTCACCTGAACCTTCTGTCCAGGGATTTTACTGGGACTTGGACCTGGCTGGCTGCCCACATGGCTAACTTCAGTCTTCAGCTCCTTCAGAGATCAAGTTGATACTGTGTGACCCAAAGCCCCCACAGTAAACCTCACTGTTAAACTTTCTGGGGTAGCCAAAAGATCTCAGGTAAGACACATACCAGTCATGACATTCCAAGGGTTTAAAGGTCACTTTTCAAGAGCCCAGAGAAAAGGTCAGCCTTCATTTAGGGAAAGGTCAATTCTTCACTACATTTTAAGTATAGCTGACATACAATATTACATGAGTTTCAAGTATATAACAGTTATTCAATACTTATCTACCTTACAAAATGATCACCATGATAAATCTAGTAACTATCTGTTACTATATAGTCATTATGATACTATTGACATATTCCTTATGTCATACACTACATCCCCATGACTTATAACTGGAAGTTTGTACCTCATTCCCCTTCACCTTTTTTTGTCCATCTTCAATACTCTCCTCCTCTCTGGCAACCATCTATTTGTTCTGAGTCTGGAGGGGTTTTTTTTTTTTTTTTGCTCATTTGTTAGATTCCACATATAAGTGAAATTATACAGTGTTCTCTCCAGTATGTGAAGATACTGTGCTACTTACAAGCACAGATAATGTACTTAAAATGAGTATAGAGTCCTCATGGGGAAGCACTTTGTTCACACTTCTACAATCTCTAGGTGACCTTGAGGCAACTAGCAGTACATATCTTTGGAAGATTGTCACACCTCAGGTTACGTTTCAATTTGCCATTGTCTGTAGCATCTTCAGACATCTAGACTACAAAATTAGGGTGAAAGTTAGGTTTTTAAAAAACCAGGAAACTCAAACCAGTAAAGGTGGTATTTTACCATGAGTGCTAATGAAACATGGGCCTACTGATCATCCTGAATCTGAATATAGGAACTAGGAACTAGAAATCAAATAGCAATTAGATTTAAATCATGAATTCTGATGCAATACACAGAATATTCTATGAACTGTTAACAGCCATAGCTCTTGGCAAGGAATGTTTGCTTAATTCTGTGAAACAGTATGATCATGAAAGTTTCCATTTCTGTTTTAGAGTTTCTCATATGTGGTAACTCTGAGACTGATCTTGGGAAAGGGAGCCAACAGTTCTACTAGTTCACTTTTTATCTTAAACTCAGCGTGAGAAGGGAGATCTTTAAAGATGCTCAGGGCTCAGTCTTTAATTTCTACAAATGGAAATTACACATGTAATTCTAATAGGCCCAGCTAAGACTTCATTTTGGAGGTATTTGTGTAATTAATACTGTATTATAGAAGAACTTTGAAAAATATTTTCACTTGTGAGCTGTCTACATCTACATAAGTCACTTAATAGCACTCCAGGGATAAAGATGTAGTCTGACTAGGAAGCTATTTGTTTTACAAATAGTAAGTTCAACTTTGTCACCAAGGATGGGCAAAGACCATTAGCTATACTGAAGCTGTAGTTTGGGGCCAAGGCTTTCCTTTAGGCAATATAAAATAAGTAGACACTTTCCAAGAGTGGGCTCAGGAGAGATGAAGGTAAGCATTCTTAAGAACAGATGGATAATGGGGCCACCACATAAAAAGGAGAGCCTAACAACTCAGATTGATAGTCCACACAACCAATAAAATTCTACTGAGTGGCTGAGGTGCTGAAGTTCCTCCAGGAGTATTTTAGTGTACTCTAAGAGCCTTGAGCTGTTTAAAAGTTTTGTCCTTAAAAGGGCCAAACATTGGTAATGTATCCCTTAATATTCTTTTCATCTGTATATTTGCCTATGTAATTCTAACAGGCCCATCTGATAGACCATTCTGAGTCCAAGAGTTGAGATGGAGAAAATTTAGAATAAAAACTAAAAAAAAGTTGTTGGTAACCATCTCTAACCAGACTTAACATAAAAACAAGCTGCTACAGAGGAAAACTAAGGAAACTGGGTTGTAACAGTGTCAGTCTGCTACTCTAGAGCAGTCTCTGGCTTCTTGAAGCTGTGTCTCTCTTCCCTCAAGGCATCCCTAATTGTGAAGAGTGCCTACAGTAACTTCAAGGGATTATCTAGATTTTTATAGGTACTAGAACTTCCCCGTGTGTTTCATTCTAGGATAAGGAAGGGAAAGCATTGCTGAACTGTATATTGAGGGCTGTGACAATTACATGAATTTCATTCTCTTAAATGTCTGAGAGCACTTTGAAAAGGGACTTCATAAGGGGCTTCATATTCATAAGAGGTATTAGCTCTTCCCACAGGACTGACTTGTGAACATTAATTGAATTTTCAGTGACACTCTCCATAATTGCATTAGAATGGGTCCTCTGAAGAGCAGATGCCAAGATGAAATTAGATGTGTCAGGTTTATTGAGATGAAATGCCCATGAAGGAAGATAAAGAGGGATCCTGAGACTGGAAGAGCCATGAGATTACAACACAATTCTGACTTCAGGAAGACAGGAAAAAAAGGAAGGTCTGAGACTTCAGTGCTTTTCTAAGAAAATTTTGGCAAGGCTACAGGGAGTCCTTAAGCTTAAGGAACCCATGAGGGGAGTCCAGTATCTCACAAGAAAAGGCCAACCTTATTAGCACTGTGCTCATTAACTGATTGGAAGCAGCCCAAGGAAGTAGAGGCTAGGCAGTGCCATGGATTTCAGAGCACAGCAACTGAAGCTGTCAGTCAAATATGCTCCCTATGGTTAGATCCGAGAAGCATATTTTCATGGCCACCACAATCCATTCTTGCACTGTACAGATTTTCTTCAAATAGAATTTGGGAGTGGCTTCTCCATAGTTCTTGTGGAATCTCTTGCTCTAACGGTAAATTAGAGGAAGGTCAGTGGGAGAACTACAGCCTCAGTGTTTGAGCCACACCAGAGCCACAATTGTTACTCGTCCGCTTCTTCCACTATTTTCCTTCACCCTCAGCTATCACTGCAAATCTTGATGGCTTACCTGATGGAGTGACCCAAAACTTAATTCCTGAGAAGTCTAAACCTTTGGTAATCATACTTTTATTTGGGGATTTTTGCACAGGTACACTCATTACAATGGGGCATAGGGAGTACAAGAAAATGCCTAAGGCTGATCATCTGGCTTCTGTGCCTATTTTCAAATTCTTCCCTGCACTTGTTGTATAAAAGCAGCCCTATCTTTTCAAAATTCAGAGTCAATTCTGCCAACATGGTAACCCTTCTCACCTGTTGGTCTCTGGGCATAGGAGTCTAAAGTAACCTGATGGCAGCTATAACCTGAATATTAGGACCCTTCCTATGTCCCTTGGAAAGAGAGCCATTTGAAGACCAGGGCTTCTAATCCTGCAGGACCAAGATTTGCAGGGATAGAAAGCAATCTTAATGAATAATTGAGAATAAGTAGAATATTCCTGACTTTACCCGCTTTGTTCCTGCACTCCTCTATCCTTCCTATTGGGGACCCAGCACCATCTAGAGATCTGATTTAATACATATACTACATTCTATAAGATAGTATTCTACTTTTGTGAGATGTTGCCTTTGAGCTGATTTTTTTTAGCTGACTTTTTAGAAAACTGCTCCAGTATTCTGAGGCCAATGGCTTCTGGCTGGTCAGATAATGTGACACTCCCAGTGAATCCCATGGTCATGAGCCCTATCTTGCATATGCTTCTGTCAAGAATGTCTACTATTTAAATATTATGCCATATGAGATTTCCTGCCTATAAATTGGGCATTCAGGAAGTCCTCAAATAGTACTGGCCAATGCTCTGCAGACAAGAAAGGTAAATCCACACCCAGATTCTATCAATGGTTGTACAAACTACTGGCCCTTCTGGAGTAGTTGACACAAGTGATCTCCTTGAGGAATCTGGATTTCAGCATTGACCTCTATTGCTGACAGACATTCAGAGGCAGCAATAGCTAGTCAACCTCGGTCAGTGAAAGTGTACATGGTTGGGCCCACACGGTCTCCTTTGCTGATATTGCTGCCTCTCTAATAACCCATCAGATCAGTTCTGAGGTGACCACTGATGAATGTCAGCCAGCAGAATTACTTCAACTACTTAGTTGTTCGGTGCCTCTTCTGGTAGATGCTTTATATAGATGCAAAAATCTTCACAATTTGGGCTTGACTCCTATATGCTCATCTTTATACCTCTATTCCACACCTCTTTTCTTCCATTCTTTCTTTTTCTTTCTAGGCCCCTACCCAGAGATAAAAATTCTCCACTTTTCTTTTCACGGAAAGTGACCAGGTGCACCTCTTGGAGTTCCACCAACTGGTAGCACTTTGATTCTCTGTTGATTCAAGGCTGCCCATGTAAGTTACTATAATGCATCCACCATCCATTTTAGGCCACACCTTTCCAAACCATATATAAACCAACCTCTGGCGTTGTCTTCCTTTTATTGGTTGTAAGAGACCCTTCATAGTGGTGATCAATGTGATCTGGGGAGTAAGACGGATACAAATGTTGTGGGTGACAGTCTGAGATCTCTGCTCATGTAACTTATGCCCTCTGGTCTTATTATGTATGTTCTTGGACGAACCATTTCCATCTCATGCTGCTGTGGACCTGTCTGATTTTGTTTTGGTCTGAGAGACCCAATTCATAATAGGCAGTTCTGAATGCACTATCACTTATTGTCCCATGGCCAAATGTTCTATTTCTACCAGAGTCCAGTAAATACCAGGAGCTATTTCTCAAAAGTTGTAATTTTCTGCTGTAGATGAGACAGCCTAATTCAAATACTATTGGCCTGTGTAGTGATAATTCCATAATCTCCATGCTGCTTCTCTTCCTATCATTGACACTTAAACACCTGAGTCTGCCACTTCCTAAGGCCTTAAGTGGCAGTGATACTTGCACCATAGCTTGGACCTGCAACAGAGTCCTTTCTTGATCTGGGTTCACTCAAAACTGGTTGCCGTCCATGTTTCTTAATATGTGAGCCAAAGCAGGATTCCTAAGTGAGGAATGTATTATCTCCAGACTCTAATATGGCCTACCATGCATTGTGCTTTTTTTGTGATAGAGATGCAAGATAATCTTTTTTCTTTACCATTGGACTCCTAAAAACTCACTGAAGTGCTAGGTTCCTGAATATTAGGATTTGTCCTACCCTCTGGAGCATATGTATCTTACTAAGTCTTCCACAGTACAAAATACCTTATTTTTCCCAATTTGCATGCCATTGATTTGTCACTGATGCCCTATGGAGTGTCCAGTCATTTCTTAGGACTATAGTATGGCACAGGAAAGAATGGTTAACATGGCCTTGAGGAAAACTGTATATGAGTACAATTGCCTGTCCATGTACATGGAAACTGCTTCTGATTTCATAACTGAAATGTAAAACAAAACATTTGCAAAATTTTCTACCATGCCTTGAGAGAATATTTTTTTACAGTTTTGGTAGAGAGATGTTTTAGAGGTTTTCATTTGGTCTTCCTCACTATGCTAGCTCTTAGCTCTTAGCTCTTAGCTCATAGGCCTGGATCACCATAAGGTAGGTACACCAATTAACAAGTATAGTAGCTAAGTATGCACTAAGTAACTATAGAGAAGTGACCACTGGATGGGTTTGTGGAACCAGGAAACATTGAGAACTGAACTTTCTCTAGGACTCTATTTACTAGCTGGACTCTACTACCTAGAGTAGAGCCCCAATTCTAACAGAGACCATGGTGGTGCCTTCAATTTCTGGGTATCAATCTCAATATAAGCCATGTTCAATAATCCTCAGTGTCTGGGTATTCCCCTCTTCCTAGAATAAAACTGCTTAAGTGGCCATAGTTACTTTAGAGTAGGTCTCAGGGAATCATCGTAGTGTATAATAAACATGCTGTTTTAGAGTTCTTACACTTAAGGATCCAGGTACCTCTCTAGTTAATAAGTTCTAGATCTGAAAATTGGTACAGGTCTAAGAACTAAGTAACAGATTGACTCTTTTGTAATAACTTCAGCCTTCTGATCCTCCATTCTTGCCTTGTTCTTATAGCAGAGCCTTACTACCTACCCATCTATTTTGTCTTTTATGGAGATGGTTAATAGAGCATGTGTCCAGTGGGCCAAGACTCTTTGAACTTTGCCAGTTCTTAGAGTAATTTCAGCCTTCTGATTTGTGGTTAAATGCTTCTATCTGGACTCTATTGCCCCATTATCTTCAGAGTATTAATGAGCCTACATTTGTAACTTCTTTTGCCACTTTCAGATCTGGTATGCAGAGGACAGCCACCCATGGAACTTCTTAGTGATGCTAGTGTCTATGCCAGGTTATTTATAGTGTCTTTGGTGAATGTTGTCCTGCATCTTCCAATTGAACATTATTTTCGATGAGTCTTCTGTCCTTAGATAATGCCTATTATGATATGACCACTTCTCTCTTTATTCTACCTTCTTCCAGGACAACCTAAGCATTTTCACTTTGCTGAGAATTAGCCATGATTGTTTTCAAGCTTAAAAGAGCCAACCTACAGAAACAACAATAAGTTGAACATCTAAAACTCAACAAAAAACACAAACTGCACACCAGCACGTCTGAGCATGAGATCTGCATATAATAGCTACCACAGGTCAGAACCCCCAGTATCCAGCAGTGGACTGGGAGTAATAAAGAAGCTGCCTCTCGCAGCCACCAGAGCTCCCTGTAGGAAGAGAGGGAGGGAAGAAGGTGTGGTGACTTCCCTGAACAGCCCTGCCAGGGAGAGCTGTGAGCTCCATGCCTCTGATGGCAGGGCCCAGTCATCAAGGAAGAAAGCAAAGATGCTGAGGGCAGAGAAATAACAGTTGAATTTTACCAGCCACGGTTGCAAAACCAAGACTGAGCTGTATCCCCCAACCCCCAACCTATAGGGCCCCTCACCGCATACCCTCCAAGACTAAACACTGTGGAGCCCCAGGGGAATCTGAGCAAATGCTACCAAAACTGTCACTAACACTGACAGGGACAGAAACTGAGTAGCAAATCTGATTAAATATCTATCAGAAAATAGGCATTTTTAAGGCTTTATATAAAGCATAGATCCAAGAGGCTTAGATGCAACTTACTGGAAACCAAAAGAAAAGCACCTTCTTTGCAGCAGGCTAAAGAGAGACCTTTAAATAATAAATCTTTCTATGGGGGGAGGAGCAGAATATATTTAAATTAATACCTAGGCTGAGAAATAGTCCATTAAACACCACGAACAACCAAGGTGACAAGGCATCTCAGAATGAAAAATCTCCAGAAAATAAGCTTACAGACATAGAAACATGCAACTTAAATGACAGAGAATTCAGGATGGTACCTCTGAAAAAACTCAATGAGATCCAAAACAACTCAAATCAACAATTTCAGGAACTGAAAAAACAACTAGATGAGGAGATCGAAACCCTCAAAAAGAATCAAATAGAACTTCCGGAGATGAAGAACACACTGCAAGACTTGAAAAATGAAATAGCAAGCTTGGGGAAATGGTCGACCAAATGGAGAGGAAAGGATCAGTGATATTGAAGACAGAAATCTAGAAATAAATCAGAAAGAAGAAGAGAGAACCCAGAGAATGAAAAATAATGAAAGAGAAATTCAAGAACTGATACTATCAGAAGAGGAAACATAAGAATAATAAGCGTTATCAAAGGCGAGGAAAAGGAGCAGGGACTAGAAAGCTTTTTCAGACAAATAGTAGATGAGAATTTCCCAAATCTAAGGAATGAGCTGGAGCTTGGAATTCAAGAAGTCAATAGAACACCCAATTATCTCAACCCAAAAAGGCCTTCCCCAAGACACATTGTATTAAAGTTGTCAAAAATCAATGACAAAGACAATTCTCAGGACAGCCAGGGAGAAGAAAATGGTAATTTATGAAGGTAAACTCATTAGATTCCCCTCAGACTTCTCAGCGCAAAGCTTACAAGCCAGAAAGGAATGGAATCAAACATTTAAACTATTAAGTGAAAGGAACTACCATCCTAGAATAATGTATCCAGCTAAGCTCTCCTTTAGATATAAAAGAAAAATTAAGACCTTTCCAGACATATAAAAATTGAGGGAATTCTCCACTACAAGGACTGCACTACAGAAAATACTGAAAGGTTCAGCTCACCTAAAACAAAATGACAAAAAAAAAAACAAAAAGAAAACATAATTAGGAGTAAAGTGACTATCAGGCAAATAGAAGCAGAGGAGTGCAACCCCTACTAAGAATAGGGCATTATAAGCTTAACTAATAGATTTACTATAGTAAGATAGTAATGAACGTTGGGCATAGATAGGCACAAATTGTGACAACAATGACTGAAGAGGGAAGGATTAAAACATCCAGTTTCGCAAAGTGGAATGGAGATAAGGCACACACAGAAGAAAATGGGGACTCTATATATATATAACTATCCTTTACATATTCATAATGATAATCACACACAGAAGATTCAGAACTGAAGTATATAACATAAAGCAAGAAGAACCAGAGGGAAAACCCACAAAAGCCAACCAAAGTAAAGAAAACAGAAACACAAGGACAAGGAAGCAATGGAAACACAGAGCTACCAGAATGCAAAAGATAAAATGGTGGCTATAAGAAGACCTCATATTTCCATAATCACTGTAAATGTAAATGAACTGAACTCATCAATAAAAAGGCACAGAGTTGCAGAATGGATCAAAAAACAAAACCCAACCATATGCTGTCTCCAGTAGACACATCTCAGCTCCAAAGACAAAGAAAAAGGGTAGAAAAATGAGTCTTCAAGCAAATGCCATTCAGGGAAAAGCAGGAGTAGTGATACTAATATCACACAAAACAGACTTCGAAATGAAAAAGGTAAAGATTGACACTGAGGGACACTTCATAATGATAAAGGGAGTCATGCACCAAGAAGACATAACACTCCTTAATATCTATGCTCCCAATCAGGGAGCCCCGAAATATGTAAAGCAATTGCTAACATAACTAAAGGGAGAAACAGACCAAAACAGTATCGTAGTAGGGGACCTAAAGACTCCACTATCGGAAATGGACAGATCATCCAGACAGAAAATCAATAAGAAAATAATATCCTTTAATGACACATTAGACCAACCGGACATAATTGACATTTACAGAGCCTACCATCTCAAAACAGCTGCTTATACATTCTTCTCTAGTACACATGGAACATTCTCAAGAATCAACCATATACTGGGACACAGAGATAGCCTCAACAAATATAAGAGGGTTGAAATCATACCAACCATATTCTCTGATCATAATGGTCTGAAACTGGAGATCAATTGCAAAAATAAATCAGGAAGAACCACAAATACATGGAGATTAAACAACATGCTACTGAAGAATAACTGGGCCAGAGAAGAAATAAAAAGAGATGAAGAGACACATAGAAACGAATGATAGTGATGGTACAACAAATCAAAACTTTTGGGACGCAGCAAAAGCAGTCATAAGAGGAAAATTCATATCATTACAGGCCTATCTCCAAAAACAAGAATGAGCCCAAATAAACAACCTAATGCTTCATCTTATAAAACTAGAAAAAGAAGAACAACCGAAGCCTCAAGTCAGCAGAAGGAAAGAAACAAAATTAGAGCAGAAATAAATGAAATTGAAAACAAAACAAATAAAAAAAGAAATGCAACAAATAGCTGGTTCTTTGAGAAGGTTTAATAAAATTAACAAACCCCTGGCTAGACTCACTGAAGAAAAAAGAAAAGACATAAACAAAATCAGGGATGAAAGAGGGGAAATTACGACTGACATCACAGAAATACAAAGGATCATGCAAGAATACTAAGAAAGTATATAACATCAAATTTAATAACTTATAAGAAATGCACCAGCACTTAGAAAAATTCAGTCTTCCTAGACTAGATCAAGAAGAACTAGAATATCTAAATAGACTGATCAGCAGTATGGAAATCAAAACAATCATCAAAAACCTACCAAAAAGTAAAAGCCCAGGACCAGATGGCTTCATCAGGAGTTCTACCAAACATTCAAAAAAGATTTAATACCTATTCTCCTCAAACTCTCACAAAAAATAGAAGAGGAGGCAATACATCCCAACATATTTTATAAGGCCAATATTACCCTGATACCAAAACCTAGTAAAGATAACACAAAGAAACCTACAGACCAATATCTCTCATGAACACAGATGCAAAAGTCCTAATTAAGATACTAGCAAACAGAATACAGCAACATATTAAAAAGATTATACACCACAATCAAGTGGGCTTCATCCCAAAGGCATAAGATGGTTCAATATATGCAAATCAATTAATGTGATACACCACAAAAACTAATTAAAAATCATATAATTACATCAATAGATGCAGAAAAAGCCTTTGACAAGATATAGCATCCATTTATGATCAAAACACTTAATAAAACCAGTATAGAAGGAAAGTACCATAACATAATAAAGGCCATCTATGACAAACCCTTAGCCAACATTATACTGAATGGTGAAAAAACTCAAAACCTTCCCTCTAAGATCAGGAACAAGGCAAGGCTGTCCACTATCGCCACTGTTATTCAATATGACATTGGAGATCCTAGCGATCAGGCAAGAGAAAGCTATAAAAGGCATCTGAATAGGAAACGAAGAAGTCAAACTGTCACTATTTGCAGATTACATGATTCTTTATATAGAAAACCCTAAAGACTCCACAAGAACACTACTAGAAACAATAAGCAAATACAGTAAAGTTTCTGGATATAAAATCAACGTTCAAAAACGTATAACGTTCCTATACTCCAATAATAAAGTGTCAGAAAAAGGGGTAAAAATAATTCCTTTCACAATTGCAACAAAAAGAATAAAATACCTACGAATAAATCTAACAAAACATGTGAAGGACCGATATAATGAAAACTACCAGACCGTATTAAAAGAAATCGAAGAAGATACAAAGAAATGGAAAGTTATTTCATGTTCTTGGATTGGAAGAATTGACATAGTTAAATTGACCATATTACCTAAAGCATTATACAGATTTAATGCAATCCTTATCAAAATCCCATCAGCTTTTTTTTAAGAAATAGAAAAAAAATCATTAGATTTATATAGAAACACAAGACTCCAAATTGCCAAGGCCATCTTGAGAAAAAAGAACGAGGCTGGAGGCATCACTCTGCCCGACTTCAAATTATACTACAAAACGACAGCAATCAAAATAGCATGTTATTGGCAGCAAAACAGACACACGGACCAGTGGAACAGAATCGAGAGTCCAGAAGTAAACCCATATTTACATGGGCAAAGAATTTTTGACCAAAAAGCCAAAAACATACAGTGGCAAAAGGAAAGCCTCTTCAATAAATGGTGCTGGGAAAACTGGAAAGCCACCTGCAAAAGAATGAAACTAGACTGTTGTCTATCACCACACACCAAAATTAACTCAAAATGGATTAAGGACCTAAATACAAGACCTGAAACAATAAAATGCATAGAGAAAATATCGGAACTAAACTCGATTCGTAGACTTAAAGAGAATTTTATGAATTTGACCTCAAAAGCAAGGGAAGTCAAAGCTAAAATGAATGAATGGGACTACAGCAAACTAAAAAGTTGCTGCTCGGGAAAAGAAATCGTCAACAAGTAAAGAGACAACCATCTGAATGGGAAAATATGTTTGCAAGCAACAGCTCTGATAAGGGCCTAATATCCAAAACATACAAAGAACTCATACAACTCAATAATGAACAGAAAAGCAAATGATGCAATCAAAAATGGGCAGAGGACCTGAACAGACGCTTCTCCCTAGAGGACATACAAATGGCCAACCAATATTTTTAAAGATGCTCAACGTCACTAGCTATTAGAGAAATGCAAATCAAAACCACAATGAGATACCACCTCACACCTGTTAGAATGGCTGTAATCAACAGGACAAGTAATAAATATTGGAGAAGATGCGGAGAAAAAGGAACCCTCGTACACTGCTGGTGGGACTGTAAATTGGTACAGCCACTATGGAAAACAGTATAGAGGTTCCTCAAAAAACTAAGAATTGATCTACCATATGATCTAGCAATTCCTCTACTGGGTATTTACCCCAAAGACTTGAAAACCCATATCCGAAAAGATATTTGCACACCGATGTTCACAGTAGCATCATTCACAGTGGCCAAGACATGGACGCAACCAAAGTGTCCTACAATAGATGTTTGGCTAAAGAAGCTGTGGCACATATATACAATGGAATATTACTCAGCGATAAGAAGAGATGAAATACTGCCATTTGTGACAACGTGGATGGACCTTGAGATAATCATGCTAAGTGAAATAAGCCAGACAGAAAAAGTTGAAAATCACATGATATCACTTATATGTAGGATATAAATCTAAAAGCAACAAGTGAACAGGGCAAACAGACTCATGGACATGGACAATGGACTAGTGGATACCAGAGGGTAGAGGGTGTGGGAGGAGGAAGGAGGTAGACAGGGTAAAGAGGGTCAAATATAGGGGGGTAGGTAGAGGGTGAAGTAGGTAAAGGGGATCAAATATATGACAGCTGAAGGAAAATGGATTTTGAGTGCTAAACACACAGAATATACAAATGTCAAATTGTAATGTACACCTGAAAATTATATAATTGTATTAACCAGTGTTACCCCAATAAACTTAACTAAAAAAAAAATCGCCAACCTAGCAGTGAGTTTATGCTATCTCCTACAGTCTTTGCATAGGTAATCCCACATCTCAAGAAAATGCCCCCAAGTAGAAACTTTTCCATCTAGTCTTAACATTCTAATATATTTCCCCTAATCAAGTTATCCCAGAATCCAATCCCAGGGGTACTTCTTATCTCCTGTCAGTATGTGCTAGCTAATCCCGAAAACTCTAGGTATATAGTTTCCTCCCCTATCAGTTCTTGCCTATTCCCAGCAAGAGAGTATGCTGTCTTTTAACCCTAGTTATCAGCCTAGCATCCCGGAGAGGAGGTGAGAGCAGCTCTTGAGATATATCTACCTCTTACCTCACCAATGCTAACTCTTACTAGGGAAAAGTGAGTCACCTCTGATAACCCAAAGCCTTTGGGGCATCTGCAGTGCCAACATCCTCAAGGGCAACCAGCTAGATATTCTCATGCTATGGTTTAGTATCATGGGGTTTCCAAACAAGAGTCCTGACCTTAGAAAAACAGACATTTTTTGGCTGAATATCCACACATCTCAGGTGCTCTATGTCTCTAATTTTAGCCTGTTACTCGGTGGTATATCATTGCAGGAAATAAGGGCATTTTTAGTAAGTTACCTGACAGATGCTCTGGTTCTCACATCTAACCATTCACCACTTGTCAATAGCCCTCAAATCTTATGATCCTTCTGCAGGGCATCACTACAACTTAGAAAAAAATTCCACTGTCCTTGTAGGTTTTCCTCCCATGTTTTTCACATGCTTGAGGCATCACACCTGCAACAGCATTTTCTTCTGCTGGGACATTTTCTTAGTTCACCATCAGTGAATTTTTTAGCAATTGAGCCACCACCTTGTGTGAGGAACTACCTATGCTCTACCTATTAAGTAGGATAGCATTATCTTCATCCACTAGGCAGTTAGTGAGCCACTCCCAAATCCTCATCTTACCTTCTGCTTGCTCTGACCACTCTTGGTTCTTCAAAAAGCAGACAAGAAGATGAGATTAGATATGTGAAATTTATTGTAGATTATGCCTATGAGGGACATGTGGAGGGAGCCAGATGCTGGACAAACCATTGGATCGCAATGCCAGTCAGACCTCTATAAAGGCTTGAGGAAGGGTAAAGAAGGGAGATCTCAGACTTTAGGCTTCAGTAAGGCTAATGAGTCCTGGAGCCATAGTTGCCTGTCAGAAGTGTTCTGTTTCACAGGAATGGGCCTACCCTATATCCCTAAAATACCCAGTCATTGGCCAGCAGCAGTCTGTGAAAAGTGTGGCTTCAGCAGGACATAGTGATTTTAGATCAGCAGGTGAAGCTCAGTCAATCACACACCCTATCATGGGAGATCTGAGAGGCACATTTAAGGTTGACACAACAACTTCCATGATTTCTTGTATGTTCTGTAAACTCAGCCTTTTCTGGTTAGGTAGCCAATTTAATGCCTCTTGGCTGCATCCAGATTTCACAATAGTTATATTAAAATACATAAGATATTAAAATTGAGAGACTATGGTATCCCACAGCCAATCTGAAAGACTGCATTCTTCAGAAAATAAAGTCAAATTAATGTGCTAGGCTGAGTTCCAAAGGAAGAATGCCATAAACTGGGTCCGAGTTTAACTCCCTTGAGTATTCTTAGAAAATCTAAATGTTCTTCACTGAAGGAGAATAAGGTTTCTAACTTCTCTAATATTTTTAAGGGGGTAGTTGTATGATATATTAACATCAGGGGTAGTTCTGGGTCCTTGGCCCTCTCCCTTTCTGTCATGTTCCACAAAGGTAGTTGAGAGCCGGTGAACATCTTTTAGAGCTAACTATGAACATCTTTACCAAGTCCCCAGCCATGGTGTACATGGGTAAAACAAGACTTTGCTTATGATTGCTTTCCCATTCATAAGAATATTTGACTCCTACAAACTCAAAGGTTCAGGAAAGCTGAACACCATGGAGTGATGAGATAGAAGTTAGAGGAATTGGAAGAAATATGAATATAATTGGAAGCCTAAATAATTACTCATTCTAGATTACCCAGTAGTGGGGCAATTAATTGGACTAGCCAAAGCAGAACCAAAAGTCACTCTTCCTGGTTATGTAGTGGTCTTTCCTTTGTACTTTACTTCCCTTTAGAGCATGCCTAGTGGTGGTTTGTGGTATACCTGAAGCCCAGTAGACTCAACGTATTCTTGCCTGTTTAGTTTATGAGGTTATAGAGTTTGTCATTAGACTTTTATTGACTCCAGCTCTAACCTTTGTCATTCCTCTGGGAAGGGAACACTGCTTTGATCTGTGTGCTCCCCATTCTGGGAATAAACACTACAGCTAATGTCTGCTGTGCTGGAAATGTTAAATGCACAACCATTCAGGTCTTGGGGAAAGAAGACTTTCAGCTCCTCACAGTTCAGGAAAATGAGGATCAGAAAGACTCAAAAAATGCTTACTTCTCAATGTTTACTTCTAGTAAACTGATCTTGGGTGATTTTTTTTTTTTTACCATTTCTGGGAACATGAATTTACTCATTTGCAATGGAGGGATAGTAATTTCTGCCCTTACATTGTGGTTGTGAGACTCACGTTAGTAATTTTCAGTCAACAGCAGGTAACTAGCTAAGTGCCTTACATATGTTATCTATTTTTTACCTGGAAGGTAAAGTCAATGTTCCTATAAATGTTAGAAGTAATAACTTTACCTTATTGTGATTCAAGAAAGAGCACATTATGATTAAGGATCCTACAGATGGACCCAGGGGTTAAGGAGAGCTTCTGAGGGAAAGATAAGGTCTTTCTTTCAATGGAGCCGTCACATGTTTCAGGCTACTTGATGGGAGCAGGTCTACAGGGGAAAATACAACAAGAGCAGTGTTGAGATGTGGTCATTTTGCCTCATTTCCCTACATGGAGCTGATATCTTTTCCAGGCCATGTTCTCTTTCACGAGTGGTATGCCCCACACCAGCCAGGCATACACATCAGTCTTTTTCTAGTACACTCCACGCTTTATTAATACAAGCAGTTTTAGCAGTATCAATTGTTAAAGGTCTATGTCAGAAAATGTTTTCCTTGTAGTTATGGCCACTTTCATGAAATGATACCAATTTTTTAGGATTTACTTAAAGCATACACAAAAAAACTGAGTAGAAAGTATTACATAGTACAATACATAAACTTCAAAACATTTGATTTTGGCAGTTTAAAAAACTTTGTACGCAGGTGTATTCTGTTTGATTTCCTCATGTGTAAAATCTGAATACCACCTACCTCATAAAATGTCAAGATATTTGTAAGAATTACATGACATATAATTGCTGAATAAACATTAACTGCTATTTCTGTTACTGATATTGTCATTGTTTTCCCTTCCACGGCTCAAATATCCTGTAGCCATTCTACCCTTAGAATTTAGAGTTGTAGCATTCCTTTGGAATTTCTAAAGTTGGAGACCACAGGGCCTAACATCTCAGACTTCTTGAAGTTCCCATTTGGGAAGTTGTCTGCCACATTTAAACATATTCTCCATGTGCTTGAGAGAGAAGAAAGTAGGAGTCATCTAATTTTAGTTTCTATCTTCAGGACTTGGAGAAACCGCTCTCGGATCTGCTTGGTACGAACAGCATAGACGATAGGATTGAGGATTGGAGGAATGAGAAGGTAGAAATTGGCCAACAGAGTGTGGATTGGAGGAGGCACTTGGTGGCCAAATCGGTGAATGAGAGAAGAAACAGCAATGGGAACATAAAAGATCAAAATTGCACAGATGTGAGAACCACATGTCCCCAGGGTTTTAAGCCTAGCCTCAGGGGTTGCCAGGCCCATCACAGCCCTGAAAATCATCACATAAGAAGCAGCAATGGCCATCGAGTCCAGGATCAGCACCAGAAAGCCAATGCTCAGCCCATAGACATTATTGATCCTGCTATCACCACATGCCAAAGTGACCACAGCCATATGCTCACAGTAGGAGTGTGAGATGACACGGGCTTTGTAAAAAGGAAGCCGCAAGCGAATCATCAGAGGCAGAGGTCCAATGTAGAGTATACCCCGGAGGAGGGCAGCCAGCCCCAAACTTCCTACCATAGTATGAGTGAGCACAGTGGTATGGTATAATGGGTCACAGATGGCTACATAGCGGTCAAAAGCCATGGCAAGGAAAATGCCTGACTCAACCGTGGCAAAGCAGTGGATGAGAAACATTTGGGCCAAGCAGGCATCCAGGCCAATGTCACCAGCACCAAACCAGAAAATTCCCAGAAGTTTGGGCATAGTGGAAGTAGACAGAACCAAGTCAATGATAGCCAACATGCACAGAAAGAAGTACATGGGCTGGTGCAGGCTACGTTCCACCCTTACCACAGCCAGAATAGTGATATTCCCCACCACGGCCACCAGGTACATGGAGCCAAAGGGGATAGAGAGCCAGATATGCAGGGACTCAAGCCCTGGGATGCCGGTAAGCTGGAAAGAGCTGGGCACCAAACAAACATTATGAAAAGTGAGCATGGCTATTTATAAATGAATCTTCTAACTTGTTCCCCAAAATTCTTCTAGAAATAAGACAATATCTTATTCTTAGATCCTATAATAAAGAATAGGATCATTGATAAGATTCTATAACCTTCTTTTGTAGAAAAAACTGTAAAATGTCATAGTATGTGTCATGTTATTACTGTTATAATACCCATGAAAAATTACCAAGCACAAGCAGAAATATATATATCTGAATAAGTGAATGTATGAATATTTTTTGCAATATGGCTCTCAAAGAATAATATTCTTGTATCATTAAATGAAATGACCTAAGGCAGACAAGTACCTAGTTAATCTTTTAACTCTTCAAGTAGACTATGAGTTATCTCCCAGAATCATTAGATTTCAAAGTGAGGACCCCTTGAAAGAAGAGACATATTGATATTCAGAGAGACAATGACAGACTCCTGGGACTATCTAGACCCTATGGTAAGTCAAAGCTTATGCTTGGGGCCAGCATTAGCTATTAGTTAAGCTGAGATGTTTAGTCCGCCTGTCAAAATCACAAGGCAGAGATGTGAGCTGGTGAAGAACTTCCAGAGGCTGGAAACAGTGATTCCTAAAAGGTGAAAGCTGCTTACTGGAGCTCAGTTTGTGTGTCTGTCCAAAGGCAGATCTTTGCGAGGCCTTCTCCCAGCATGGAGGCTGAATATGACGATAAGATCCCAAAAGCAGAGAGGGTTATCCCCAGGAAGGAGGTTCAATGCCAAGAGGCGTGAAGCTTAGATGACAAAAACTTGGCCAAAGAAGAAATGCCCTTAGAGTCCAGAGCAACTGTCTGAAAGAAAGATGTGTATTTAGAGAAAACACATGGAAATTGTTTTGTTTTTTTTTCAGGGTCTGAGGGATCACAGCAGAATGCCAAGGAAGAGAAGAGCCTAGTTGGGTTTAATATGATGGAGTTGTCAGTTTGGGCTTTAGAATTTTCTGGATTGGGCTTCATATCTTGGCAAATGGAGCTTAGGCAGGTTACTTTATCCCATTAGTTAAATACACCTGACCCCATTTCACAACACATCTAAACCTAAAGTCATGAGGATTAGAGAATGCAGCATCTAACAGTAACTCTAAGCATTAGCTCTTTTTAGTCAGTTGTTGAGAATAATGTGTAAAATCAAAAATACATTCAATAAACTTCTGAGAATTCTGGAATATCTCTCTGCAAGGAGCCATGGCGTGGGGTGGATAACAACCTGTATAAGCCTGTTGTAGTTACTTTGTCTCACAGAATTCTTCATGAGCTGGTTTTTCTCTCCATCTCAAGGTTCTCATAGATCACTCACTACAAATGGAAATAGAGATAATGTTAGCAGTAGCAGTAAAAAGGGAAGACAAAAAGACTGAGTGAGTGGGGCTCGGATGGAAAGGAGTACACAGGAGCTAGCCTGTGATTGAAGTGACCAGGTGAGGGGCTTAGCTGAGAGGAACCTGTCTTGGTTTCCTTAACCTGTCTGCTGGCTACTCTCCATCTGTCCCTCCAGATCCCTGTCCTGTGTCGCTAGAAGGTGATGGGCTGCATTACCTAGATTTCCTTCTCTGGTTTCTATGTGGGCTCAGTCAATGTGAGGCACCAACAGAAGAGATCAGGAATTTATCCCCCAGTTCCCTTCCTGCCAGGCACATTTGGCAATGCTGTGGTTTTCTGCCAAAGCTATAGCTCCTGAAAAGTAACCTCATCCTGTGTTCTGGCAACTGCATTTTCCCTTATCTGGTCAGGCTGAGTTAGGTGATGCTGCTCACTGTGCTCCAGCATCCCTTGCCTGTTTTCTTCACCCTACCCAGACCTCTGCAGAAAGTCTCTCCAATTGCTCCCTTGACCATGCCACTTGTTCGTTGATTGCATCAAACCAGAACCCATGGTATACAATCTTCACCCCGTATTGTCTCTTGAAAAGTAGTCTGCTTCCTCAGCAGGACACAAACCTTCGCAACTAGTTTTAAAAGCAGAAGAGTTATAATCTCATGGTGGTCAGGGCTAAGCAACCTTTATCCCAATTTCTAGACTTACAACAAAAGGAGATTTGCCTACTTCACCCCTACATCTAATCAACTGGCTTTGTAACTTGATGTTATATTAAGCAAAGGTGTAATCATGTGGAGAATGTTTTACTCCAGGAAAGAGTCCTTGAATGGGAAAATCAGCAGGCCTTCCAAGTGAGTGTCTTTTGTTCCCATGCTTGTCCCCCTTATAGAAGATATTCTCCTCCTGTGTTAATGAGGAAGATATTTTAACAATCTGTCTTCCCTTCTGATGCCATTTGAGTCCTATCACTACTGAGTTATACCCCGGGGCAGTGGTTTCCTTCTACATTTGGGCAGAGAAGTCATGTCATAAGAGGATCTCACAGCCCAAATTACATATGAGGCTAAAATGTATACTTAGTGAATTATGGCATGAGGAGAACTGACTTTTCTTGAAAGTAAGCAAGCCTCAGCCTCTATTACATCACAGACCTTATTAGATCCAAACCAAATATCCTCAGTCCTCTGAACTGGCCTCTAACCCTAGAGAAAATGGATTTGATTTTTATTCCTTCTTGCTCACTCTTTTCCCCATGCTTAACATGTTTCATCTCCATTTCATCTCTTCCTATTTCTAGCCATCTTCAAGAAACTGAAAAGGGTACCTACTACTGAGATAAACTTCAGCTGCTAGATGGGGGTAGGCTAAGAATTGGTGACCACCGCCCCCCACCACCATTCTTTCCTTAAGAGTCTAACACTCCTTAACTTATGCCTCCCTAGTCAGAAGCCCTCATACCTTAAACTGTTTCAGCAGTCTATCTTCCATCCTGATGCCATTTGAGTCCCGTCACTACTGAGTCACAGAAGGAGGTTACTGCACCTCTTCAGGGGTGCCGTGAGAGTATAAGGAATCACAGCAGGCCAACCTCCCACCAGAGCTCTACTCATATACATTTACCAGTATCTAACACAGCTTTTGCCATTCCTCACCCTGCTCACTACCTTTCAACAAGAACCAGCTTCATGTTCTTTGCTGGTGTCAGAATGGCATAATCTCATCTTTCTTCTCCAAGCAATTTTTACATATGCATCTTACCACAGCTTAGATTTCACTTTTAAAAAGCCTGCTCCAGCCCTTAGTCTGTGTTCAGTGCCTGTCTTTGGACTGCACACATCGTACTCCGAATTGCTTGCTTATATGCATGTTTCCCCAAACAATGTTAAGTTCCATAGGACTAGAGAGCATGCCTATCTTGTTCTCTAGTGTAATCTCTGTACTAGCATAGTGCCTGTCTATGTTGAATGAGAATAAAATATTGTGCCTCTTTAAGGCATTTGGAGATGTTTTGGATGGTCTTATATTGGCATTAGAGAACTAAGGACCTCTTCAACGTCCTTGTGTGTGGCTCTGTGTGGACTCCACCTTTTCTAAGTTCCCTTCCAAGAGAATTCTTTCCCTCTGAGTCCTATCTCAGACTTATACAGGAGCATGATCTAAAGTGGGATGCCCAAGGGTCCCAAGTCTGTTCGTCCTTATAGGCTGAGAACTCTTCCTGATGACCTGTTTTTTTGTGTGTTTTTTTCCATAGATTCTTCTTTATAAGATGCTCTTACCTGGGCTGGATAGTGTCCAAGAGCAAGAGCCTGGGGCTCTGCAAACGCCTCTGAGTCCTGGCACTTATAAGCATTCTCTTCAGGGGTCGTGGGAATTCTACCTGGACTAACAACCTACTCATTTTCCTCAGTGGAGAAGGAAAATAGCAGGTTTTGTCCCAGAAGAATGGACACAGAATCTAAATTTAAGCATAGCTATCCCAGTATGTCAGGGTTGTTCCAGAGAGAACTCAGGAGGACAGACTTAATTGAGTCATGATCCCTTGGGTTCAAATCTTGCTCTTACTTGTCATCTGGTCTCCCCAGAGTCTGCAGCTATTCTGAGGACACCAGTAGGAATCAGAAAGCCCATTCTAGAGGAGGGACAAAGACTCTCTTTGGAATTAGAGCTCAGCCTGGCTGTAAATCTCTAACGAAGTTTAATATCCTTACAGCACTTGAAGGTGATGGTCGAGTCCTGAACTAACATTAAGACAAACCAATGGCTATTTCCTAAAATCTAGATACTGCAGACTTTTCCCAACTCAGGTTTACATTGTGAGGGAAGGACCTCATGGACTTGTGAGTGGAGCAGCATATCTCCTTTATATCTTTCAGAACCTTGCACTCCCAACCTAACATTTCATTCTGCAGAAAGAAGCCAAACTGAGAGAGCAGTTTCTCTTGGTATATTCTAACAGGATGTTCATTATGTTGGTTCACGGCACAACATGGCCTTTGAAGCTCCAAAGGCTTGAGTTTGCAAGCCAGTTATATACCCACTGTGTGACCTTGAACAAGCTCATCTTCATTTCTTCAAGCATAAAGTAGGAATAATACCTATTTCTGGGTAGATTTTATAATTGAGATACTGTATGTAAAGGGACCAGTAAGAAGAAAAACATGCTAGGTACTTAGTAAACAGCATTGTTATCACCATGACTGCTGCTGTTTTTGTGTCATTGGGAGGGGTTGGCTCTCATAAGCCTGGGAGACACGTCCTAATTGTCTCCTTCAGACAAGCCAATATGGTTGGGACAGAGGCTAATAAAATAGAATCAGTATAGAAAGGATCTCATTTTCACCCCTACTCCCCTTTCAGAGGATCCTATTTCTCTTGCACCTCAGGAGAAGCTGGAAAGTTCTAGAGGCTTTCTACCTACACTCCAACCTTAAAGTTTACATCTTATGTAAAACTGCTCATAGTTGCTGCAATACACAGGGTTAGTTCTGTGCCTGTACATATGTTATACCCTCAGCTAAGTAAAGTAGGAATGCCATCCCATACAAATTTCTTATCTAGCTTTTGAAACTTGGTTCAGTAATCACCTTTTCCAATTGAATGCTGCCTTTAAACTTAGAATTTAATTGGTGATTTAGGTTTTCTGTACCTGGATGTCTTTCATGATATTGAGAAATTATAAATATTCAATAGATCAATGCATTTTAATTGAATTATATTGTTAAAGGTTCATGTAGTAAAGCCTCTCACTTTAATAATTTGACTTTAGCGGACCACAGTCAAGACAACTTTTTTCAACTGAGGATGAGGTATTCATATGATATGTGCAGAGGAACATTAAAGCATTAACTTCCCCATAGGATATTTTAAATCGATATTAATTTAATATCGGATACCCATTCAGCCTTGGAAGCAGAGATGAATCAGAAGCAAACATGGTCCGTCCTCATCCTAACACTGTCCAGGAGGGGGCGTCCTGGCCCGAGGGTGAGATACCAGTGACAGATCAAGCTCCACAACACAAAGGAAAACCTCAAGCTTATTAAATATTTTAATCCTTCATTTGAATGTGCCTACTCACCTCTATATCTTCATCCAGTCAATACCTATCTTACAATTTGGCTTCCCATGTAGGTCAACCAAGGTGAAAAGAACATACTGCTCGGGTCAATATGATACCAGGAACCCAAAGCAATTCAGTATCTGTTTATAAATTGAATATTGAATTTCTGGTTTTATAACCTTATCAGTGAGTTGGGTTAGTCTTGCTTTGAATTAAGCCATTGTTCATGTGCAATTCTAGAAAAAAAACAGAACTCTAAGCTTGTTAGGTCAGGTGCTCAATTGCTGAGCAGTGGAAATAAATACCATTTGAGTGATATGAATACGTCATCTCTGAAGTCTGAAGATAATTAACTTTCTCATCCATGAATGGGAATACTGATGCTCAATATAGGTAAAGCATTTTACAAAAATATTCTCAGCTTATAAGTGGAAAAGCCAGGATTGGGAGTCTGGGACCAAGCTTCAGCTCCTGCTTATTTCTGAGGAAAGTGGTATACTACTAGGGATAAGAGCATAGACATGAGCCCACATCTGTCAATACTGTCACTTACTAGACACATGTCCTTTACCAACTTATTCCTAAACCTGATTTTTCCTTATCCTCATTTTATCCTTGATACCCATGCTGAGTTTCACTCCTTCTGTGAGCTTTCTCCTACATCCTTTATTCTATCCCGAACTCCTTGTATATCCCTCATCCCAACAATATACTTTCTGAGCCTCAAACCACACAATCCAAAGCCTCCCTATATCTGCCTTACACAGGGCCATTGATAGTCCACTCTTTTCTGTGTTTTATAGCACATGAAAGATTTGTTAGAGCCTGAAGCAACTGGGTGTATAACTAAATTAGAGAATCTCCTTCAGATATGCACCCTCATAGACACTGAGATTTGACTAGATTCCACTTGGATATCTCAGTTAATCCAGATGTCAGAATGATTTGACCAGTGTTGGGTTATAATCCTAATAAATTTAAAAATGTTAATCCTTCTAATTCTTAATCATTGACTAAATCGCTATTCTAACATCACGAAGTGCTCCTCTCTTCTCATCCTCTCACTGCCTTGCACTGCTATTCTTTCATTTCTCTGGCTATCATCTCCCAAACCCCCTTTCTCCTTCCTTTTTACCAAAACAACCCTATGAGAAATGAACTCTTACAATCTCACTCCTCTGAACAAAAATCTAAGGCACAGAAAGGCTAACTAATTTCCCGAGATTTACATAAGAAATGGTAAAAAGCAAAAGTTTAAGGTTCATATACTCTAGGTTTGAATTCTACATTTTTCATTTCTAGTTTGCTAAGAGTATTATGAATACATGTTGGATGCTTTCTCTACATCTATTGATATCATGACTTTAGCCTGTTGATGTGATAAACTACAGCAGTCTTTTTCAAATGTTGAGTCAGCTGCGCATACTTAGAATAAATCTCTCTTTGTTGCAGTGCATGTTCTTATGCACTGTTGAATTTGGTTTGCTAATATTTTGCCGAAGATTTTTTCATCTGTTTATGAGTAAACCTCCTCTGGGCCAGGTGACTTGTTTTGGAAGGTTATTAATTATTAACTCATTAATAGATAAGTATATTCATTTATTTCTCCTTGTTTGAGTTTGGTAGATTCTCTCTCAAGGAATTGGCCCATTTTATCTAAGTTATCAAATGTATGAACATAGTTATTCAAAATACTCTATTATCCTAATATCTGTGGAATCAGTAGTAATGGTTCCTCTTTCATTTCTCATATTATTAATTTGTATCTTTTCTTTTTTAACCTGGCTAGAGGTTCAATATTTCATTGTTTTAAAAGAATTAGCATTTAATCTTATTGACTTTCTCTATTGACTTCTGTTTCAATTTTATTGATTTCTGCTCTTTTCTCCTTGCTTTAGGCTTACATCACTTTTCTTCGTCTAGTTTTCCAAAGTAGAAGCTTAGGTTATTTTTTAGGTCTTTTTTCTACAATTTTCTTCTAAGTACTTCTTTCGTAGCATCCCACAAATTTTGACATATTTTCATTTTCATTTAGTTCAAAATATTCAACCTGTGTCTTTGACTGATGTGGTGTCTAGAAGTGTATTGTTTGATCTCCTAAGTATTGTCTTGATTTATTTCCATTTAATTCCATTTTAGCCCAAGAACATATTCTGCATGATTTATTTTAAACCTGGTAAGGTATGTTTTATGTGAGCCCAGCATATATGTGAGCCTGAAAAATGTATTCTATTAGATGATGTAATCTTTAGATGTCAGTTCCAGTTGATTAACAACGATCTCACTTATTTTCTGCCTGCTGGATCTATCACTTACCAATAGAGGCATATTGAAATCTCCAACTATAATTGTAGATCCATCTATTTCTCCTTGCATTTCTAACCTTATATATTTCAATGCTGTTGTAAAGTGTATATACATTAAGGATTGCCTTCTTGAGGAGTTGATCATTATCATTATTTAATTTCCCTCTTTATCCCTCATAATTTTCCTTGCTCTAAATTCTGCTTTGTCTGCAGTTAGTATAACTACATCAGATTTCTTTTGACTAGTATTAGTAAAGGGATAGTGAAAGATATACCATTATATGAACAACAGATAATTAGATCTTACATCTCTAATCTACTCCAAACACTTTTTTAATGACAAAATATTGAAACCCAAGAATGTCAACATGCTTGAGGTCTCACATCCTTAAAGGTATTCAGGGCTGGCATAAGGGCTGACTAAAGATACCTATTTTTGATCCTGACCAGACACGGCTGACCTGTTGCTATCCAAGTTCTGAGACTGGAGAGGTTTCCTGAGCTATCTAAGGCCTCTGGCTTCTGACATTTCTTTCCTAGTTCATATTGATTTAGTATCTTGGTATACATCCTGCATAGGAAAATTAGAATACATTAGAATCCTGAAGATTACTCTGATGCAGACACAGACCCGGGGAGAAGTGACAAGAAGGAAGCACAGCTTATGAGTTTCTCACCTGAGAATTGAGTGTTGAACAAAAAGCAATCTGTCATTTGTCAGCCCTCCCAAAGAACCTACATCACCTCCCCTTTTCTGTCTTGTGTGCCAGTGTTTACCATATATGGTGATATATGTTATATACTAATGGCCTGAGTACAATTAATATACATGTTTTGTATCCAAAAAATGTTGAGTTCCCCATACTAGGGTTAGATGAATGGTAATTATACCTAGATGTAATCTATTCTGAGTATGACATTAGGCATCCCACAGCCTTTCTCATCTCAGGGTGGGCTGTTCCCAAAGGGAACTTGGATCCACCATGTGATGCCCATTGTTTGTCTCTATTTTGTTTAATAGGCTTTCATCCACAAAAACAAAGGTGGTTTGTGTTTCTCCATAGCACACTGTGGCATGTTGGGCATCAATATATCCTACTGTAATGCACCCCTTAAATTCCCAATGATTTCCATAGGGCCATGCCCATTACAGGCATTTCTTTAACATTCTAGTTTTCCACTGGCCATCTGCTGGATCATACAGCTGGACCCCTGGCTACAGCCCATGAGTTGGCAAAAACCCAAACATAGGGGCTTTTACCAATGCTCAAATCCTCCATCACTGCTAGGAAAACAGTACACAATTCAGCCTAGTGAGTCCATTTATTTTACCTTCTTCAGTCTTTCTACCTGCTGGTCTTGATGTGGCAGTTTTCCAAATGAAATGTCCATTCATCTTGGAACTGCCATCCGTAAACCAAGCAGCTTTTTGTTGTTCACTCAAAAGTTGTTCATAGGGCACTGTCCACATGGCAATTGGTTCTGGCAGTTCCTCAGGTGGTTCCAAAGTCAATCCTAGAGGAAATGAAGTGACCTGTTTATGAATATGGTGGGCACCTCCTTGAGTCCCCCCAGTAGCATGCTCCTATATAAATCATTTCCATCTTTATGAAACCCTTCAGGGCCCTGCCTTTTTAGTGTTTCTCTGACATCATCCAATAGAGAAGTAGTAGCACACAATGAATTGAAGAGGGTAAGAGAAATGATTTCCCCTTACTCATGCGCCCCTCCCCCACAGCAATACAGCTCAGTGCCAAGAAAGACCTAAGCACATGCTCTCTCCCACAACAGAAAATGAGAGCATGTGAGTGCCTGGCTACCCCAGCTGTGTGGGAGGCTGCCAAAGAAAACCGCTTCTTTCTCATCCCATCGTTAATTCTGAGAAGTGCTGAACAACTGAAAGGCAGGGAGTGGCTGGGAGAAGAGCAGCTGGGACTCTCTGAGAACATCAAAAAAAATGCAGATTGTGCTAAATGCATTGTAGACTGCATGAGCTACTGGGGACATTTTGCATGCAGATTCCCCCGACTGACTCAATTTTTTGTGCACCTCAGTTATACACGATTGTACTCCACTGGAGGAAAAAAAAATTCTGATTTAAAATGTGCAGATGAACTGAACACATTTTTCCCAAGAAGACATACAAATGGCCAATGAGTATATGAAAAGATGCTCAACATCACTATTGGGGAAATGCAAATTAAAACCATACACCTGTTAGGATGACTATTATCAAAAAAGAAAGGAGATAAATGTTGGCAAGGATGTGGAGAAAAGAGAATCCTTGTGCAATATTGAAACAATACTATGGAAAACAGTATGGAGGTTTCTTAAAAATTAAAAAAAAATACCATATGAACCAGCAATTGTACTTCTGATTATATAAAGGAAATGTAATCATTATATGAAGAGATCTGCACTCTCACATTTATTCAATCATTATTCACAACAACCAAGAAGACATAGAAGTTACCTAAGTGCCCTTCAACTGATAAAGAAAATGTAGTATATATACACAATGGAATATTCAGTCATAAAAACATTCTTCCATTTGTGATAACATAGATACTTTGGGAGCTTTATGCTAAGTGAAATAAGTCAGGGAAAGACAAATACTATGTGATCTCACTTATACGTGGAATCTAAGAAGTCAAACTCATAGAAACACCATAGGCGAATGGTGGTTGCCAGGGGCTGGGGATTGGAGGAAATGAGATATTTGTCAAAGGGCACAAACTTTCAGGTATAAGATGACTAAGTTCTGGGAATCTAATGTACAGCATGGTGACTATAGTTAACAGTACTCTATCATATACTTGAAAACTGCTGAGAGTAGATCGTAAATGTTCTTACCAGAAGAAAATAGTAATCATGTAAGGTCCTCGATGTATTAACTAACCTTATTGTAGTAATCACTTGATGATACATATGTGTATCAAATCATCACACTGTATACCTTAAATGTACATAATATATGCTGATTATATCTCAATAAACGGGGATGGGGGGGTAGGAAGGAGCTTTAAAATCAGACTTAACTCTTCTATCCTAAATATAAATCTCTGCATTGTTCAAATTTTGCCTAAGATTTAACAATTTCTTTAACTTTAGTCTGCACTATGGAGAGAATAATAATTTCCTAGAATTATTTGGAGATCATAATGTGCATTGAAAGAGATTTCCCAGAAATGGTTGGAAAACTAAATTTAGAGCTAGATGAAAAGAGCACTCACAAAAGGTATTTTGTTATTTAGATAGTGAACAATCAATTTTTCACTTTCAAAATGACACTTGAATAGTAGAGAGGAGAGTGATAGGAAAGACAGATAGGGGCCAATAAGACTACTGAAGAGGTTGAAATGAGAGTTAAGGGCCTGATCTTGGTGGAAGATGGCAGGCTAGGTAAAAGCAGGGTTCGCCTGCTCCCAGGTCCGCATTGAAAGTACAACCAAATTATAAAATAATCAACATAAGGAATCTCCTGAAGTCTAGCTGATCATAACGCATAGGTCTGATAATATAAAGAAGGAATCACATGGAAGCTGGTAAGAGAGGCAAAGTTGCGAACTGGACTGGACCCGCAACCGTGGGTGGTGGAGGATTACCAGGAGGGAGAGTTAGGCTGAAGAGGCTCCCCTGAAGGAGAAGCGGTCCTGGCCTCATTTGCAGGCTCTCCAGTCCTGGGTCCCAGCCCAGGGGAGAGGAGATTCTAATAACTCTGACTGTAAAAAACAGAAGGAATTCGATTCCTGCCGTCTGGGTGAAACAGAAGGAGACTGAAACCCTAGACTCCCCTTTGAAGGACCCATGCTCAGGCTTTCTGACCTGCGGACACTCACCCAGGACACTGGCGATGGGTCAGAGGCTCACGTAGGATTCATACTGAGAAAGTCTGCCTTACCTAGAGCCAGAACAAGGGTTGGAAGGGCAGCCACCCTCGTACCTTAGTTTGACGCCACTACCTAACAATCTACAGACCTTGCCAGTTTGACAGTGCAGACCCCTTTCACAGGGCCATTAGGAAGCACTAGCCTGAAGATATCAGCCTGCTCCACCCAACCTAAAGATTGCCCCGGGCTTTTGTTGCTGGATGGCTGCCACACCCTACACCAATTCAGGGCCAAGCATTCGCTGCTAGCAGCCAGAGCTGTGAAGCATTTCCAAGATAATTTCAGGCAGATCACTACGGTCAACATGAATTTGTACGGATATTGGGGATCTGTGGGCCAGTCTCAGACAGCAGCTGGTCTTGCTGTGATCTGGGACTTCTACAGGAAGGTGTGAACAGTTACTGAAGTTGCAGCAAGACTGTATTGATATGACAGCTTTTGTCTCCCTGAGACCCTGCCCCACCCAACCCACAAATTGCCCCAGGTGGCCCATTGACAGTAAACCAACACCACCCTGCCCCTCCCCCCAGGTCTCCCAATCCACTGATAAATGAATTCAGTAAAATAGCAGTTTACAAAATAAATATTCAGAAGTCAGTGGCATTTTTGTACACCAATGATGAGCTTTCAGAAAGAGAAATTAAGAAAATAACCCCTTTTACAATTGTATCAAAACCAATAAAATACCTGGGAATCAACCAAAGAGGTAAAATACCTGTTCTCAGAAAATTATGTCATTGAAAAAAGAAATTGAAGAAGATACAAGTAAATGGAAGCATATACCATGCTCAAGAGCTGGAAGAATCAACATCATTAAAATGACCATACTACCCAAAGCAATCTATAGATTCAATACAATCCCTATCAAAATACCATTGTCATTTTTCAGAGAGCTAGAACAAATGATCTTAAAATTTATATAGAACCATAAAAGACTGTGAATAGCCATGGAAATCTTGAGAAATAAGAACAAAGCTAGAGGTATCACACTACCTGATATCAATCTATACTACAAGGCCACAGTAATCAAAACAGCATGGTACTGGCATAAAAACAGATACATTGATCAATGGAACAGAATAAAGAACCCAGAAATAAATCCATGCCTATACACTCACTTAATATAAGACAAAGGAGGTAAGAATATACAATAGGGTAAAAACAGTCTCATCAATAAATGATATTGGGAAAATTGGACAGATACATGCAAAAAAAGAAACTGGACCACCTTTTCACATCAAATACAAGAATAGACTCAAAATGGATTAAACACTTAAATGTAAGACCTGAAACCATAAAACTTCTAGAAGAAAACATAGGCAGTAAACTCTCTGATATTACTAACAGTAATTCCTTTTTGGATATATCTCCTTGGGTAAGGGAAACAAAAGAAAAAATAAATAAATGGGACTATATCAAACTAAAAAATTTCTTTAACAGCAAAGGAAACCATCAACAAAACAAAAAGACAACCCACTGATTGGGAAAAGATATTCGCTAATGATACTTCTGATAAGAGGTTAATATCCAAAATATATAGAACTCATACAACTCAAAAACAAAATATGAACAATCCAATTAAAAAATGGGCAGAAGACCTGAACAGATACTTCTCTAAAGTGGAAATACAGATGGCCAATACATATGAAAAGACGTTTAAGGTCATTAATCATCAGAGAAATGCAAATTAAAACCACAATGAGATATCACTTGACACCTATCAGAATGGCTATCATCAATAAATCAAAGAACAAGTGCTGGCAAGGATGCGGAGAAAAGGGAACCCTCATACATTGTTGATGGAATTGCAAATTGGTACAGCTGTTATGGAAAATAGTCTGGAGGTTTCTCAAAAAATTAAAAATTGATATACTTTTTGACCCAGCAATTGCACTTCTGGGTATTTATCCAAAGAAAACCAAAACAATAATTCGTAAAGATCTATTCACTCCAATGTTCATGGCAGCACAATTTACAGTAGCCAAGGTATGGAAGCAACATAAATGCCCATCAACAGACGATTGGATAAAGAAGTAATGATTCATATATACAATGGAATATTACTCAGCCATTAAAAAAATGAAATTCTACCATTTTCAGCAACATGGATGGACCGAGAGGTTATTATGCTGAGTGAAATAAGACAGAGAAAGATAAATACCATATGATTACACTTATATGCGGAATCTAAGCAACAAAAAGAACAAACTAATCAGAAACAGACTCGCAAATATAGAGGACAATTTGGTGATGGACGGAGAGGAATGGGGGCGCTGGGAAAATGGAATGAAGGGTTAAAAAAGTACAAATTAATAGTTGATAGATGACCACAGGGATAGGCAGCATGGCATAGGAAATACATTTAACATTAATATATTGGCTAGGTGGAAAACCAGAGGAGAGAAGAGATTGGTTTATAAAACTATATAAATGTCTAACTAATGTACTATATACTTGAAATAAATCAAAAAAAAAAAAAAAGTTCAGAGCCTGACAATAAGGATACAGCAAAGATGTAGAAGAGAGAAAACCTTGTGTAAATAATTAAGAAATTTCATTGAGGGTTCCCATAATCAAGGTAGAATATTATAATTTACTAATAGTGATCACAAAAGTCCTTCCTTGTACATGTCAGAACTTTCCACATAAAACATTAAGTTTTTGCCATATTTCCTGAAATCATTCTCCTTACTTCAAGAATATTAAGTATATGGTAAAAAAAAAAAAAAGAGAGAGAGAAATTGTTCAAAATAAATACAATGGCCATTAATTGTTCAAATATCGACATGTTCACTGTAGAGATCAAAGAAATGAAAACAACATTTTTTCTCATCTGTATAATGGATATTTTAAAAATTACTACAGTGCAATTTAGCAAATGAACTCAATGCTGGCTAAGCACTAGCTGGAAAAATACTTTTGGAAAGCAATGACAATAGAATTCATGAGGCCTGCACAATAGTTGATAATTTTCCCTGAGTTTCTATCCTAAGGTTGAGCAGAAAAAGAATATTGACAAATATGTCTGTGCCACTTGATATAGTAGGAAAACTGAAACTAGCCTTTCCACTATTCTGGGAAGTGTAGGTTAAAGTAACCAGACACAAACACAAACTAATGTAAGTTATGATTATAAATATTTTTCAGCAAACATAAATTGAAGCAGAATGAAAAATTACGATGTTGATGAAGTTTGCATTTAAGTAATTTTCTTCTTTGTATTAACAGGTTTTTTAATATTTTATATTAATAGATCTTTTAAATATAAACAACTAACAAAAATAAGCTTTCATATTGGTTATACCAGTATCTGATGTTTTTTCCCTTCTCTTGTGAACTCCTCCAATGTCCCTCTTAGAGTCTGAAAACCTGAGCCCTGGGGAGAGGAAAGCCAGAGACCTGGGGGCCAGCCAAAAGCCCCAGCAAGAGAGTAGAAATAAGTCTGTAGTCCTGGGAGATGGAGTTGGATAAAGCATGAATACTACTCCCAAGGGTGGAGTGGGGAGGGAGTAACTACAGATCCAGAGGGAAGGGCGCAGGTTTCTCTATGCAACCTGTGGGAAATAACTGGCTATTTTTGGCACCCAGATAAAGAAGGGGCACACAGGAGAAAATAGTGAAGAGATCGGGGCCATAGTCTCCCCTTGACTTCAAACTAAATTCATCCGAACAGACAAGAGGTGACCACTGTCAGAAAGCTTAAAGCTCTGTGGATAGAACCCCAATTGGTAAGTATATTCCAGAGGTAGGACAAAGTCATTGGAAATAGACTCCAATTGCCAAAACACTACCTTCGTTTTTTAGGTCCATCCAGAGCTTATCTTCACAGGTCTAGTCAAAAGCAGAAGAAATACGTTGAGCATAGTTTGGCCTGGGTTATAAATCAAGGAAGAGGAGAAACCCCAAGACTTTCCCCCGTGTTTGTTGCCCAGTGCTCTCCATAATGCAGGAGAAAAGCCTGGACTATTCCAGTTCGATTGGGCCTCCTGTCTTCTGCTCCAGCCAGGCAACCTTCTCTCCTGAGCCAATCCTTATACCATCAGCAGGTCTCTTCAATTGATTATATCCATGTTTAAAAAGCTATTCATGCAGCTGGGAAAGAAGGATATGGAATCATCAAGGTCATGTGGAAACATCACTGTGTGTTCTGAGGGAGGGGGCAAAGAACAGGTGAAGAGTCAGTAGGAAGGGGATAAAATGCCTATTCCAGAGGCCAGGCATCCCAACATTCGACCTTCTGAGTGCATACACACATACATTTATAAATGGTTCACTTAATACCTGAAGCATCTCTAACATAGCTGTCACTCCCTTTATTTCACAGACCAGGAAACAGAATAGAAAACAGAGGCAGAGAGATTACACCTTCTAGGCCACACAGCCAGAAACAGTGAAGTTAGTATTAGAACCTAAGCGAGTCTTGCTTAGGTTCCATGTTTACTTCACCATAACAAAACATCTCGCTCAAGAGTCAGACCCATCATCAGAATATCTCTTCCAGGACTTGCAGGTATGTCACTAGTGTCCAGGTAAGAATGCCATTTTGTGGGATGACACAGAACATATTTCTCTGAAATGTTCTAGGTAAAGTAACACAATGTAGGTGCCACAACCTAGTTCAAACCACCATTCAAAAGGCCAATTATCAACTTGGTAGATCTATTTTTATATGTGTGTTTACATTCTCTTTGTCCCAGCATAAAACAATTTCATTAATTAAACTGTGTCTGGCATAAATCAAAGTTAAAATCTGGGTTTAAGTCTATCCTATGAACATTGATGCATTTGTGATGAGTAGCCACTACCTTGACCTACCCTGACATTGAGTAACTAGGACCCTTTCTGCTTTAGGATGGTGATTAATCACAATAGGGCTGAACACTTCAGACATTCTCCCTTTTATGAGATAAAATTGTATATTAACTAGTGTTCCTCTTAAATCTGTGTCCCATCTCTACAATTTCTGGACTTTTGAGGCATCTTCAAAGATGTTCCATGAAACAGAAACACAGGAAACTATTCCAATATGCAGAATGGAAATTCGTCGTCTACTCACAATAGTGAACGATAGAATTTGGAGAAAAGAAGCTGTTGCCACATGCCAAGAACCTCACACTTATTTTATTCTTTATATTTATCCTTTGCAGCTGATATTCTCCCTATTTTTTATGTGAAAAGGACTGAGACTTTAAGAGGTTAGGCAATTTGCCCAAACACAATACAATGAAGATCTAGAGTGGGGAAACTTGTTTGGTAGATGGCAAAGCTGGTGCCCTGAGCTGGTACTGTGGTGCTGCCTCCCAAACTTTTCCCTTTCCATTTGATCTCTGAGGAAGTGACTTCACATATGTTATCCTTTATTGGCAGGGTGAAGTACCCAATTCACAGAATTGCTGAAGTCAGTGAATTAATGTAAAAGAACACTCGTGAACCATTTTAAAGTTCACAAAACTTTCATTTTTCTTTTTAACACCCAGCCAAGCATGACTCGGTAGTAAGAAAACTCACAAACTTAAAATTAACTGTGTTGGAGCATGAATTAGAAATCCTTGATGTTACATAGGGACATTTCTTATGCTTATTTGATATGAAAATGTAATTATTATTTATATTTTAGACAAGAATATTTGAAGTGTGCATGAGTTATTTTAGACAACTGGAGAGAATTCAGTGACAACTTAGTCATACACTCTGGTATAGAATATAGATACTGAAAAAGGCTTTGTAGGGAAGGGATGATCTGGGATGGGCCTTGAAGAATGGAGGAAATTTGCCTGGGTAAAAACCAAGGAGGTGGTGAAACCTCTCGGCGAAACATGGTTGTGTGAGAAGAGTCACATGGCAAGTGTGGGGAGTCTGCTGAGAATTTGGGAAACATGAGAATGGCAAGCCAAAGACAGGGCAGGACCCAAATTTGACCCTGCACTCTCAGGTCCTGAACCCTGAGGACGCGAAGCAATAGGAACCACTGCTAGATTCTTAGCGAGAGGCAAAAGAGCAAGAAGTGGACTAGGCTTTTACCAGTAATGGCCAGTGCTTTAGTGCTGATCTTCTTTGTCTCTTCAAAGAACAGAAAACAATCAACAGGGCCCTTTTACAGATCACGTCCTTCTTTGTCTCTGTCAGTCCATTCTTTCTCATCTCTATCAGATAGATAGTGGACAAAATATGCAGCGAGATTTGCTCTTAAAATGATGCTCCTCATTTTTCTATCTTAAATTATATATAATGTGCAGAATTTCAGAAAGTGTAATAGGGTTCATCCTTAGAGAAAACTTTTCTTAAGGAACTTTACCTGCACATCTTTTTAACCACAAAATCTGGGCAACCTTAAATGAGGGAACTGTTTCTTTGAGAAATTAGGTCCTGTGCCAAATATCTTTGAAGAAATCAATTAGATTTGACAGTCTGACCAAACTGTATTAAACCATTAAAGAAAAGGGAGTTGTACCTCACTAATATATTTTCCCTAATAAATTTTCCTCTTACATGTTTTTGATTGGGTTTTGATAATATACAATTTTTAAAGCTCTTGGCCATTTTTAAAAGACAGCATACAGACATATACAAAAGGAAGAAAATTAAAAGTGTGTGTTTTTACATTTGAAGTGTTTTTCTATATGACACACACATATTTTAATGAAATTATGTCAGTTTAAACTGCCTCCTGCCAACCCCTCACTGAAAATAAAAGGTAAACTTTATACCAGGTAAATGCATAACTCTAAAAATGTTATAAAAATTCTAATTTATTGAATGGATTACTAGATTTTAAACAATGCTTTATTTTTGAATACATATTTCTTTCATATTTATTATAAAATCAGTAGTTGCAAATAGCTAATCAGTATTTATTGATGGTATTAATGTTACTATTTATAAAGTGATAAGAGAAGTATAGGCAGGCTCTGGGCTAAACACGTTACCTGAACTTTCATTTAATCATTGCACATGGAATTTTTCTGTATTTTTTATTTCCTTTAGAAAATATTTCCCAAAGCAAAATTACTGAATGCAAAGGAGATGAACAATTTTGGGAATTTCTACAGTGGAGTAGGGCAATATATCAGTAGAAATCAGGAGCATGCCTGTTTCTACATTTACCAGCAGGTGTTCTCATGCATAGTTTCTTTTATAAAATATGTATTATGTTAATTTTCAAGTAGGCATTCAGAATTCTTTTTTATTATAGGTTCCACCAGTCATCCGGGATGGAAATAAGAACTAGTAGTCTACATTTTCTGAAGCAATATCTCTCATAGGAGCAAAAATCTAAAACTAAGAGCTGGATACTCCACATCCTGAAATATGTTCATGTCTAATAATGCCTGCTTTGTACCTACTTCTTTCTGGCTTACCGGCATCCCAGGACTGGAGCCCCTGCACATCTGGTTTTCCATCCCCTTCAGCTCTATGTACCTGGTGGCTGTGGTTGGGAATGTCACCATCCTGGCTGTGGTGAAGATGGAGCACAGTCTACACCAGCCCATGTACTTCTTCTTGTGCATGTTGGCTGTCATTGACTTGGTCCTGTCAACCTCTACCATGCCCAAACTGCTGTCCATCTTCTGGTTTGGTGCCCACAACATTGACCTAGATGCCTGCTTGGCCCAGATGTTCTTCATCCACTGCTTCGCTACTGTTGAGTCAGGCATCTTCCTTGCCATGGCTTTTGATCGCTATGTGGCCATCTGTGACCCACTACGCCATACCTCAGTGCTCACCCACACAGTAGTGAGCCGTTTGGGCCTGGCTGCCCTCCTCCGTGGGGTACTCTACATTGGACCCCTGCCCTTGATGATACGCCTGAGACTGTCCTTTTACCAAACCCAAATCATTGCCCACTCCTACTGTGAGCATATGGCTGTGGTCACCTTGGCATGTGGTGACACAACAGTCAACAACTTATATGGAATGGGAATTGGCTTCCTAGTATTGATCTTGGATTCATTAGCTATCACTGCTTCCTATGTGATGATTTTCAGGGCTGTAATGGGGCTAGCCACACCTGAAGCTAGGTTGAAAACTCTAGGGACATGCAGTTCTCACATTTGTGCTATCCTGGTGTTCTATATCCCCATTGCTGTTTCCTCTCTCACTCACCGCTTTGGTCATCATGTGCCTCCCCATATCCATATCATTTTAGCCAACTTTTACCTCCTTATCCCACCCATTCTCAACCCAGTTGTCTATGCTGTCCGCACCAAACAGATTCGAGGGCGACTTCTCCACATTCTTAAGGCTGGGGCTCAACTCAAGTGACTATTCTGCATCTATGGGACATAGAGATACTTAGCGATGGCAGGAGAAAGACTCTGACTCAGGAAGCCAATGCAATAAGATTTATGCAACTGGACCTTGCCTAATATGTGGAGATGATGGTCTGAGGAATATTAGAATATATTTTTTTTGACCACACATTTTCTGAAAGTAGAGATGGAAATATCAGAAATATCTGAAAATAGAAAGGAGAAATTGGGGCATGAGTTTTTATATTACAATATCCTTTTTCCCATTTGACTTCATATAATTAAGTATAACAGACATAGGTATACAGACCACAGAAACAGGATCATTTCTGTCTTTTTTTTGGTAAAGAATTTCTAGTTTCTTTGGAGAGTGTTTTTCACATTTCCAGAAGGTAAAATTATACTCTAACACCTCTTAGAGGCAGTTTACAAATTCTGTTGGTAAAGGTTTGGAAAAATTTAACTGTGTTGGCAAGTGTTTCCAGAACTTTTGGCTTTCCCAGGAAAAGCCTTTTGTTGAGGATAGAGGCAATATAAATGTAAGACATCTTAATCTAATGGGAACTTACTGCTCACAAGAATTAAAGTCATCAAGCCAGATTATTCCCCATTTAAATACATGAAAATGTAATATACCACATCTTCTCTAAATAAGAGTTAACTGAGAGCAGGAGGAAGAGACAAAGAGAGAGAAGGACATTAGGAGATTTTGTTTTGGTGGCCCTGAAATGGCATACATGAAGAGCAGCAGCAACACTGAAATAATAAAATGACAGAGGGAAGAGGTAACAGTGGGATTATTATGAAAGAGTTTGGGTAGAGAATGGAGTAAAGGTGATAAGAATAAATAGAGACCCAGTGGTAGATACAAACTTGAAATAACTTCAGATCTCTTTGGGGAATTCTTGCTTCATACTTACTTTGTTATGATTTGACCCTTTTTATATTGATCATTAGAAGTTTCATTATGAAGTTACTATTTCAGGCTGTAAACCTACAGAAATGTTGTGCTAATGCATGAAAAATGGAAAAAAGCAGTCACTCTCAATTGTGTTTTCAGAATTATAGTATGTCCATTTTAGTTCGAAAATTTTTCAGACTTTAAATTGCACATTTAACCTCCTCAGTTTGCAAACTATTACAAAATCTGAGAGCTAAGGTGACTTACCTTAAGTTTAAAATAAATCATCTTAGTATTTTGAAAATATAATCTAAAGAAGCCAATGATTAAGCCAGAGCTAAAACTCAAGCCTGATATCACCCCAACAACAATGACAAAAAACAGTATATCACAAACTTTTCTAAAGTTTAGCTTAAACCTCTAGCTAGTTTCAAATTTCTATTTTGGTGGTAGAAAGGTCTTTTCATTAAATTTATTGGCATGACATTGGTTAACAAAGTTATATACATGTCAAGCACACAATTCAATAACACATCATATGTATATTGCATTGTGTGTTCACCACCCAAAATTAAGTTTCAAATTTCTGTTTGTTTAGAATCATATGCCTAACCCTAAGGTTGGCTGGATCATATTTATTTTTCTGCATTGTTTCAGGGGGACGGGTGTTCATTCCTATGTCTTCTTACCAGGGACCCTCGAGTCTAGTGCCAAACCTAAGTCCATTAATTAGGGGAATGTTCTATTAACACAATTTTAGTGCCAAATGTAATCTACCTGCTGATTTTTATTAGGAGTTGATGAAAAGATACTCTGGAAGCCTCAGAGCTAGATGCTTATTTTCCAGTTATCTCCTGACCATGACCCTGGGCTTTGAATAAAATGAAGAACAATGATGTTCAAATCTATCAGTGGCACTGATGCTAGGGAAAGGGCAAGGAACCTTTGTCATGGGATAGCTCTTTGGCATAATACATGAAGTCCATTTATACTGTGTAAGCAAAGTGTATATGGAGGTCCAGGGCTTTCAATCTGGACTAAATTGCAGTCAGTAGGATTAGCACTAAGAACTTTCTAGCCAAATAACCTCAATAATCCCACAGTAAGGTGTTTCTCTAGGTCAGCAGTCCCCAACCTTTTTGGCACCAGAGACTGGTGCTCCTATGAGAATCTAATGCCTGCTGATCTGAGGCAGAGCTGAGGTGGTGATGCCAGCTCTGGGGAGAGTCTCCAAATACAAATGAACCTCTGATTGCTCACCTACCACTCACCTCCTGCTGTTCGGCCCAGATCCTAACAGGCCACAGACCATACCAGTCTGCTGCCTGAGGATTGGGAACCCCTGCTCTAGATGATCTGCTGGGTCTACCACAGATCAAGCCTAAATACCAAACATCTTTGGCTTCTTTATAAGGCATTTAATGACTTGGGATAAAGAAGAAAAACACCTCCTGTATGTGTGTTCCTGCTTCATCCAGGGAAAACCACCCATGACAATACTCAGGCCTGTCAGACTTAGTGTATGAACTTACAGCATTTAATTCCATTGTCAACTGCAGTCATAGCTGGGCTATCTTATGGTGAAGGGATTATCTCAGGACAAGATGGAAGGGAATATACAGTGGCAAATGCTGTATGGGGGTATAACATAGGTCCGATAACTGAATCTCTCTCATTCAAAGCCAATATCTTGATTCTTCTCCACCTAAATGTCTCTGTTCTTTTTATCACCCACCCCCAGAGTAGAGTAAAAGACATTGTCATCAGCCTCTTTTGAGTCTTCAAGTCTTTATGAAAAAGTGCAGATTGGGGAACAGTTGAGGAAGAGGCATGTTTATGGTTATTTGTAAAGGGTCATGTGGCACACGTATTAAAAACTTGGGCTCTGGAATTACAATAAAGGGCACAGATGGATCTGAACCAATTCCTGTCAAACTTTAGATATGTTGTACAACCTAAGCCTGTTTCCTCTTCTTGAAAATGAAAGTAATGATAGTTCCTCAAGGGTTTGTTATAAGGATGTGATGGATGTGAATCTAAAATGCCTACATAATGCCTTACACATAAAAATTATCTCTTAGTAACAGTATTTTATTGTGCACTGGAGAGGGTGATAAGACAGCAAGAGTAACCGAAATAAGTTCCTGGTTGGGGGGACAGCAAATTCTGCAATTGTGCCTCACTCGTGAATGTATTCACCTCAGCTCTAGAAAATTCTGTTCTTTTCTTCTCTGCAGAAAGTCACATCAGCAGATTCAACTTTCCTCTGTTCTCCATGGCTGCTCAGCACTCACTCTTGTACATCTGAGGCTTTTTAGCTAGTGACACTCTCCTAATTAGTCTTTTGATAGTAAAAAGGTAAATACCTCTAAACTTTTCCTTATAAAAGAAGTAAAAACTTTATAGCACAGACTTAATTGTACAAGAATGTCGTTTACTTCAGGTTTTTTTCTGTATTGTCCACAATGGGGTTTAGAGTAAAAAAAAATCAAATTGAGTTATAGAACATAGCACTTCAAACCAAATTCAATCCACTTTAATAATTTCTTTTTTTTAATAGACATTTTTAAGTGTATTAGTTGGTATACAATCTTATATTGGTTATCTTTCAGGTATACAATATAGTGATTTGACATTTGTATACCTTACGATATGATCACCCCACTAATTCCAATAATCTGTCACTGTGCAAACTTATCACAATATTGTTTACTATATTCCCCATATCATTTCACCCATCCCCCAGCCGTCTTCCTTCTGGTAATCATTCCTTTGGTCTCTGTATTTATGAGTCTGGTTTTGTTTTGTTTTGTTCTTAGTTTCCACAGATAAGTGAAACCACACAGTATTTTTCTTTCTCTGCCTGACTTATTTTATTTAGCATAATACCCTCTAAATCCATCCATGTTGTTGGCAAATATTTTATTTTTTATTGCTGCATAGTCTGTTGTGTATATATGCACCACATCTTTATCCATTCACTTATCAATGGACACCTAGGTTGCTTCCATATCTTGGCTGTTGTAAATGTTGCAATAAACATAGGAGTATACATATCTTTTCAAGTTAGAGTTTTCATTTTCTTTGGATAAATACCCAGATGTGGAATTTCTGGGTTATACAATATATCCATTTTTAGTTTTCTTGAGGAATCTCCATGTTTTTCACAGGGGCTGCACCAGTTTGCAGTCCCATCAACAGTGCACAAGCGTTCCCTTTCCTCCACATTCTCACCAACACATGTTGTTTTTTGACTTTTTGATAATAGCCATTCTGACTGGTGTGAGGTGGTACCTCATTATGGTTTTGATTCACATTTTCCTGATTAGTGATGTTGAGCTTCCTTTCTTATGTCTGTTGACCATCTATATGTTGTCTTTGGAGAAATGTCTTTTCATGTCCTCTGTCTGTTTTTCAATTGAATTGTTTATTTTTTCGTTATTCAGTTGTGTGAGTTTCTTAAGTATTTTGGATATCAATTCCTTATCAGATATATCATTTGCAAATATATTCTCCCATTCAGTGGGCTGCCTTTTTGTTTTATTGAAGGTTTCCTTCTCTGTACAGTTCGATGTAGCCCCATGTGTTTATTTTTGCTATTGTTTCCCTTGCTCAAGGGGATGTGTCCAAAAGATATTACTTAGACTGATGTCAGATAGTTTACTTCCTATGTCTTCTTCTAGGAGTTTTGTGGTTTCGGGCCTTACATTTAAATCTTTAACCCATTTGGGGTTTATTTTTGTATATGGTATGAGAGTAGTCCAGTTTCATTTTCACTTTAACAATTTCTTAGTCCGTTTCAATTTATAATTTAGTCTGATACAACTTTAAAAACTCCCCCAGGAGTTTTCTATCATCCTCTTCCCTGTGTTAGGCTTAAAACTGCAGTAGTGGATGGGTGGATTCTTATAAGATTGTCACCATGGCAGTCACATAGGAGAGGACTGTCTCCTGCTCCCATGTTCTTTGGCTTGTCTCTGATCTCAGATACATCTTGTACTGTAATTATGATGCTTCTTCTCATTGAAACCTGTGGGAAATGACCTCCTTATACTAGATGCTCTGGTACTGTGGATCCACTAAGATTACAATCATATCCCCCATGATCCTGGCAGGGACTGTCCACCATGAAACTTTCTGGTGTTCATCTTTTCATCCCAGCTGCAGGACCCATGCTAACTAGCCAGAGTGATCACTATTACTCTCTCAGCCAACCTCTTTCTCACTCATGCTGCCAGAGTACTTAGGATCCACTTCTACACCACCTGAGCCTTGAGAGCCTCAGCTTAAGAAGTGAAAGGCACAGTCCCAACGAATGTCCTCCTGCCTGCCAAGCACAGAATGTCTTTGTGCCTAACCTACTCTGAAACCAGAAGGATAAATCTGTTCTGCCAGATCAGATACCCTTATAAACTTTGTTTTCTTTCTGGATCAAAGCTCCTGAACTTAAAAGCCAAGAATGTTGTGTCTTGCTAGAGAGTCAGAGTAGGAGGACCTGACTGCTCTAATATCCTTCTCTGACTGGATTCTAAAATTAAGAATTCTAGAATTGAGTTGAGAAATCATTTCTGCAGATCTAGAAATAAAAGTCTAAAATCTGAGGAACCTATACTTCCGGAAATGTTGCCTGAACAATACAAATTTCCTTTTTAGGGAATAATATGGCTGATTGCTTACTTTTGTCTTCAGCAATGAAGGAAATCAACTCACTTGATTCAAGTGGAACAAATATCAGCCAAGTATAAGTTTATTACATTAACCACAATTACGAGCTGGATGAGAATCTTGGCAAGGATTCCTTTTCAAGGAATATTTTGTGGTCTAATTCTGACTTCTTAAAGTTGTATGGGTATGCAAGTGATTGAGTGAGACATAATCGTTTAAGGGATACAAGCATCTCACTATGTGCTATAGGCATATTAAATAGACAGAAATATAGTAGAGATAAGTAAACAAACAGATGGGTGTATTTTCACTCAGGAGCAAATGTTAGTCTTAGCTTAGATTGTCCAAGATTTCTCGGATACATCTAATGTGGTGAGGGCATTGTTCTGTGTCACCTTGGGCAAACTGGAACTATGTTTCCCAGAATTCTTTCCCCTGGGTGTTTCCTGGTCAAAACTGAACAGGAGACACATTTCTGTGAGAGTAGAAAGCAGAAGCGAAATAGCAACTATTATTTTCTAAAGATTGGTAGAGTGCCAGGTTCTGATTTTTTTGTCACTGATCATGCTTTTTTTATTGTCACTGATCTGTGGTCTCACCTTGTTGGCATGGAGTACAGCTGAGCCTGTGATTTCTTCATCTCCTACCATAGCTGTTTCATTTATCCAGATCCTGGGCCAGGTGTGTGATCAGCTCCATGGTGAAAGGCAGTTCCTTCTGCCAGTCCACCTACATTGTAGAGGTTGGAGGCAATGAGGGATGAATGTAGTTCTAGGCTTCCTTTGCAGGTTTCAGTTCATCCTTAAGAGTTGCTGTTTATTCTTACTTCTCATTCTTGTTATCCACATCTAGATCTTCTTAATGTTGGCCCCACTGAACTACAGGACCATTTCAGGCCACTTCCAGACACAAAGATACTTTGTCTTTCATGTACTCCATCAGCTCCTTCAATTACTTAAGGTCCAATCTCTATTATAAATCCCTTATTTCACATCATTCATAGTGGTTCCGTCTCTCTCATCAAACTATAATTGATATATCAAGTTTCTTTCCCTATCCACATTCATCCAGTCAAAGACAGAAAGGAAAATTCATTCTCAGTGCTATTCTGTGTACCTTTTTAGTGGAGACAAGATCTGACTTTTACCTTTTATTTTAATGACTCGTTTTGTCTTTTTGCCCAATCCTTTTGACAATAATTGCATCTATCCATAGGGCTAGAATAGCTTACTTCTAAAGGCTTCTTTCACCTCTTAGATTCAGAGTTGGTGGAAATGGGATCAGTTGGGGACATTTTGTATTGGTTCCTTGCCGGACTGAAGGACCAGAGGAAATTTTTTCATTATTGACCTCTCACCTAAGAATAAATCATTTTTAGATAGCTCCATTACAGAGCAGATTTCAGCTTTTTAGACTGGAACCTCTACTGCACTTATGCATTCTCATCCCTAATTTGACCCACCTCTACTTGTCAGATGTGTGCAGGCACAACAGCCTGCTTTCTCATTGAAATGTAATTGAGTGGCAGATGTTGTGGACTGAAGCTGCTGCTTCTATTTGTCACCCAAGCATTCTCTATACAGGCACTGGAATGTTTTCTACTTTTATGAATTTAAGTAGTGTTGTCAGCCAAATTAGAGTCACATCTGCTCTTTATTTAAATGCACTTACCTTGGACTAAAGCAAGAAGCAAGAAGTAGAAACAGCTGCTAAGTTCCCTGGACAAGGCAAATAATTAAAGAGTATTGTTCCAGGAATGAGAGATAAATATTTCCATGGTTGCTGTTCTTTCATAGCCAGAAGAATTGGAAAGACAAGAGGTCAAGGACCCCAAAACAAAGGCAATTCTCATCTTTTTTTTAATGACAACTAAAAAAATATCCAAAATTATAGACATACGTAGACATAGCCAAAAGTGGGTACAGAAAAATATCAGGAGGGCTAAACTCCATAGAGTCTTCCGTGGTAATAACTTAAGGTTTTCCCCCTATCTTTACTGAAGTATAATTGATGAATGGAAATTATGTATTTAAGGTATATGATTTGATGTTTCGATAGACATGTTATGAAATAATCACCATAATGAGGCTAATTAACATATTAATTACCTCACATAGTTGTCTTTTATCTCATCTTTAAAAAAAAAATTGAAGTTTCTATAAGAATCAGTGGACCACAATACTTTTGGTAAAGTTGCCTATAAGCTGACACTGTGCCATGCATATAATATTAGTTTCTCAGTTAATGTTTAATCTCATGAGGGACTCAGGTGAAATGACTTTAAAGTTCCAGAAACAAAGTTAGGATATTTAGTCTGCATTTCCAGACTGAAAATAGGTCCATCCAAATCCTACCCTTTCTGGAAGTTTCAGATCAAATATCATGGTCTAATCTGAAGAGATTCTCCAGTTTTTGCAAGTGAACTCCTTAAATGCATGAGAGAGATGCAATTTTACCAAATCAAGTTTACATCTAGAATTATCAAGTTAAGTAATTCCAAATATATAATTCCTGGATTATATTAAATACTGGCATTTTAAAATAAAACAGCTACATTAAAATTTTAAATGTATTCAATGTTGTGAAAATACTTTTATATCCACCATTATCTGTTTTAAATAAGAACAAGCTCTACTTTAACATAAATTTTATATCACCCCTTTTTCTCTTTAAAATTGTAGCATTTGTCTTGGGAGGGGGAAAAGTGGTTTTACAGCCCCAGTATCACAAAAGAAAAGCTTCAGAACTAAGGAAGGGACACAAAGCCGGGACAAACCACATTCTCATAGACAGGTCTCAGCACTACAGAAACTCACCTACCGAAAATGAAACTAGACATCTCCCAAACTGGGATCACACTAGGAAAGAGCTTCTCTCAGACTCCAGGGCTCTAGTCGTAGTTTTCTCAAGTGATGCTGTGCTTGAGGGTAGCAGCGAAGACCATTCTTCAATCTAGTTCTACTCAGGCTGATCTCTCTTCTTAATTCACTAAGCTTCCCAAGAACAGGTAAGCAAGGAACTCCTCTTCAAAGAGTAGCTGTAGAAATATTTAGGATTCAACACTACTTGGTGTCACAACCACTTGAAACATATTCCAAATGCCATTCCTGAGAAGAATGGGAGACTTAACCCTGGGATTAGAGCAGAAACCAGAAAATCCTTTCCCAAGAAGGAGGTAAGAGTGGCTGGAGTAGACCTAAGAAATCCAAGTCAGTTGACTATAAATTTGATCATTCGTGTGTGTGTGTATGTACATATAACATATATATACACATATATAGTACATATAGATGTATACACACATTGATTATTGTATTTCTACGTAATAGACAAAGATATATACATATCTTTATATACTTATCTTTATATACATATCTTTATATACTTATAATCAAGCAATAATTATATACTTATCGCATACTATTAATATTTTATATTATAAAACATACAATAATATAAATATGCAAAAATCAAGGAAAATGGCAACAAATGGAAATTCTAAGATTCTTTCTCTACCTGAGTAGACTATTTTGTGCTCTTATTTTGCAGACCAATCTTTTTAGATAATTGAGTACTCTGAAATCTATGAGATGATATATGTACAATTTTGATATCTTCAATAGTTTGAATTCAGATTTCTGCTTCTACAGTTTATAGACAGTCTATCCATCATTTCATGACTTCTTCAGCCCTTCATCCAACTCCACATTTCCTCAGGTTCAGCTGGCCATTTCTGCTTTGGTGTTCTTTTTTTTAAAAGAGTTTTATTAAAATATAGCTAATACACAATATTCTATAAGTTTCAGGTGTACACCATAGTTATTCAACATTTATATACTAAAAGAAGTGATCACCATGATAAGTCTGACACTGTGCAATGCTATCACAATATTATTGACTATATGCCTGATGCTGTACACCACATCCCCATGACTCATTTTATACCTGGAAGTTTTAACCTCTATTCCTCTTTACCTTTTTCCCCCTTTTTGATTTTTTAATTACAGACAACATTCAATATTTTATACTAGTTTCAGGTACACAGCATAGTAGTTAGACATTTATGTAGTTTACAAAGTAATCTTACTGACTAATAATTTAATGTTGTTTTATTCCATGGAGGTATAAATTCCAGAATCAGGCCATGATCTTTGATTTGTTCTACACTATCCGCTTAGGTGATTACATATACTTTTGAAAAATCTTACTTCCAATGTCATGCAAGAAGCACCTCCTAAAAAATATATCAAACAAATGTCCAAGGGAGCTAGAGTTCATAGGGAAGAGTACCAGGAGATAGAGCCACAGAGAGACATAAACTATAATGGAGATCTGCAGTCTTCCATCTGAATATTGTTCAGTGCTTACATGGGAGGAAATTACCTGAAACTAGGGCAAGACCACCAAAGAAGCTTAGAGAAAATAATCTCTAGTACTCACACAAAGCTGGGGATAGTCTATATTCCCACAAGCTAGACTGGAAAGCTTCATAACTCATGAGTCATCAGATAGATTTTTATCAGAAATATTTTTAGTTGGTAGTGGTAACAAATCAAGCCTAAACTAAAAGCTGCTCTAGTCCTGACTAATAAAGCCTAAAAGCAAACTCCAAAAGGATTAAACTGTTCTAGCAACTTAATCATATCCTAGGACAAAGCTCAAGAACATATAAAGATACAGAAGTATCCACTACCCTAAAGTAAAATTCAACATATCGACTGGGAGAATGGTGTGAAGGATTAAAGAAGTACAAATTAATAGTTGATAGATGGTCACAAGGATAGGGAGCATGGCATAGGGAATGCAGGTGACATTAATGTAATAGTGAGGTGTAGAGCCGGAAGAAAGAAAGAGCAATTAAGGGGATTATTTTAACTGTATAAATATCTAACCAATGTACTATATACTTGAAACTAATAAAATAAAACTTTTTTTTAAATCGAGCATTCAATCAAAAATTGCCAGGAAAATAGACATAATTTAAAAAATCAAAACCAATAAAAATGTACAGATAAAATTAGCATATAAAGATATTAAGCAATTATTATATATACTATATGTTCAAGAGGATAAAGAAAAGATTGAGCATGTTAAATAGAGGCATCAGAAAATATAAAAAGTATCCAAATCAAACTTTCAGGGATGAAAAATCACGGTATCTGAAATAAAAAATCCAATAGAGGGAAATAACAGGCATAATGGTGATACAGATACATCCTACGTACAATACCACATGAAATGACATGCAAGGAGTTTTGGTTATTTCTAATGTGGTTGCTAAAATGTAGACCGAAGCTTGCCTTCCTTCTTTTGTTAATATGTATTCTAACTCAGGCATTTGGCCATTTCAAAGCCATCAATGGGCTAGGGCTGTCCTGGCTAAAATTGATGTCTGAGTCAGTCAAGGATTCGTGCAGAGGCATTGTTTGGGGAACTTAACTGACAATTACTCAGACTCTTGAAAATCCAGAACTAGGATGCGAGAATAGTTCAAGTGTTGCAATTAAATTTGGATTTGTGCAAATACAATTTTGGTACTGTTTTGCTTTGTTATATAATGGCAAAACTTCAAGTCTAAAAATAGCATGTAGATATTATCTCATGAATGTTGCGTTTCATCTAAGCACAGTGTGTAGATATAGGAAATAATTCCTTTGACTATTTGTAAATAAAGCTAACAGTCATAGTGTTTTACATGGTACTTGAATTCATATACTGTTGACTTCTATGTGAGATGAAATCACTCTCTAGAGGGTATGAGTTTTCAGCTGAAAGTCAAGGTCATTCCTATACCAAACATAGGGAAAAAACAAATCTTGCAGCCTGGAAATACTTTTAATCCATTATACTATATTCAATTTATTAATTAAAAATGACAAATAAACAATTCATCCCAAGAAAGCACTATGGAAAACACCACAAAGTATCTACAGCACACAATAATGAAATGTATCTCATATATCTGAAAATTGCCTGAGACGCCTTTGCTGATCTCAGTTGAATTGCTTGTCCACCTGCAGGTCAGCTGGGCACGTGTTGATCCAAGATGAGGCAGCTCGGCTCCACTTTCTCACATCCTTCTTAGACCAGTGAGTTAACCAGGACACAGTCTCATGGCACAGCAGAGTCAGAAGACAAGTCCCACTACACAAGCAAATTTCAAGCTTCTGTTTGCACCACATCTGCTAATACCCCAATGACCAAAGTTGTGCAGATGGCCAACCCCATAGTCAATATGTGGAGATGTATACTCTGGAAGAGTGAACATTTTTTTTTTATGGTGACATTGGTTAACAAAATCCAATAAGTTTCAGCTGTAAACTTTATTTTTTTTAATTAATTTATTTTTTTATGGTGACATTGGTTAACGAAATCCAATAAGTTTCAGCTGTACATTTTAACAGTAAGGCATATATATATTTACACTGTGTGTTCACCTCTCATAGTTAGATTTCTTTTCTGTTACCACATATTTGACCCCGTCTACCTCCCCCTTCACCCCTTACCCTCTGGTAACCACTAGTCTATTGTCCATGTCCACGAGTCTGTTTGTTTGTCCTATTCATTTGTTGCTTTTAGGTTTATATCCCACATATAAGTGATATCATGTGATTTTCAATGTTTTCTGTCTGGCTTATCTCGCTTAGCATGATTATCTCGCAGTCTATCCGTGATGTTGCAGATGTCAGTATTTCATCAAAGAGTTAACATTTTTTAACAGATCTATCACACAGAATTCCCCATCTCTACTGAGGAAGAACAAATAGCTCAGGGAACAGAGTCAGAAGCTCTTGGTTTATACCACTTTCTTCTTTGCCCCACCTTAATGTCTGGAGGACTGGGACACTTGGGAATTGTCCAGAGACCTCTTGAAACCATATCCTTCAGGTGCACCTAATGAGACAAGCTGTGACATGGTCCTGGAGGGCCTGGAGATGCTTTCTCAGAGCCTATTGGATTTTCTTGTTCTTAGAATTGGAGAAACTCCTATTAATTATTACTAAGGAAAGAAAAGTCACATAATAAAAAAGACAATAACATCATTGTACAAAAAGGCCTTCGAGAAAAACTGTATGAGAGCGTCTTTAAAAACTAACTGAAGGAGTGTTCAATTACAAGAGTTCACGTAAGGAGACAAAGTAAGCAGAAAGATAAGTGAAATTCAGTAAATTCATTGATAAGATATGCTAGAAGAAGAAATAGTGGATTTTCTTTATTTTTCTTTAAATACTCAGAGGCTTGATCTGTTGTGAGTTGAAGTGAAAGAAAAAGCTCACAATTCGAACAATCAGCTTTCTCTTGGTTATGCTATGATATACCTCCCAAATCTCAGTGGTTTACTGCAAAAACAACAAAATCATCCTTGCTCACATTGTATGAACATTGTGGGTCAGCTATGGCTATGATCCAGGCTGAGAGTCAGATTCACATTTCCATTTATCTTCTCCATCATGGGTCTAGGTTGAAGGAAAAACTCCAATTGGCAACATGCTCGTTTTTGTAGCAAAGGTGAAAAGCAAAAGAGACTGAGCTAAGCTACATAAGCATATTTTAAAGTTTCTGATTTAAAGTTTCCAATTATTGTGACACATTTCAATGCCACTCAAATTCCATTGGCCAAAAAAAAGTCACATAGAAAGATTTAACATTTCCAGAGTGAGGAAATTCCCCTCCCATGGGAAAGAAACAGGATAGTAAATAACTGAGTAATATAGTCTATTACAACTACATATTATAACTATTTTCTTTAGCTTCAGAAGTCTCAACTTTAAGAGGGAAAGGTATTTCCTTAGTTCATAGCACAAAGGTGGTACTCAGCTCTTCTATTCATTTATTCAATAAATATTACTGTTTGGGGAGACAAAAAACATATGCATGTGAAAAATTAGTTACACAATATAAATTCTTATAAAGGATGTCAACAGGCTCTTTTGCTAATTGTTCAATAAATAAATTGGCCATTTATTTATTAGACAGAAAGGAACTAACTTGAAGGAATAAGTCTCCTTAAAGGAGTAGCTATCCAACTCTAAAGCCAATAACTGGGTGGTAGGGGGGTAAAGAGTGGCAGAGACTGGGGGTCACCTAACAAAAGAGATATAAGGGCAATTATAGTATTAGATGTGGTATTAGCCTTTGGGTCACAAAATTTGTGGTCCCATTCCTCACTCATCACCGGGATGAAAAGTTCATCAAAAGCTCGGCCCCCTGTGCCAATCTCAGCCACTAGTCCATTGTCTTTCATCTAGATGACAATAGCATTTTGAAAGGTTTTGTTTTCCTGAATCATGTAGTAGTAAGTCAATGAGAATAGGAAGGTCAAACCCACACTATCAGACTATGGGGACACATCTGGTTTGAGCTGATTGGTGGATCTGTGATAATGGGACCTCATTTTCCTTGTCATACTAGAGAATTGCCAAACATGGAAACTCTGCAATTTTTCTACTTGAGATCTTTCCTCTCTGCCTTTATCCAGCATCCACTCAGTACTGAACTGGTAGTTAAGGAAAAAAAGTATCCATTTACACATCCTTTCTCCCGAATAGACTGAGCACATGATCACGAATCTGCTTGGTCTTGACCCCATAGATGATAGGATTGACCATGGGTGGGAAAAGAAGATAGAAGATAGCAAGAAGTATATGGACATGAGGGGCAGCTCGGCGAGCCACACGGTGCATGACTGAGGAGATGACCACAGGTGTGTAGGTGGACAAGATGGCACCTATGTGAGACACACATGTTCCAAAGGCTTTGTAGCGGGCCTCCTGAGAGGCAAGCTGTAGAACTGCCCGAAGGATGAAGATATAAGACAGGATAACAAAGAGCAGGTCCAACACCACAATAAACATGGCCACGGCAATGCCATAGATATTGTTGAAGCGAGTGTCCCCACAGGCCAGCCTTACCACAGCCATGTGCTCACAGTAGCAGTGGGCAATGATGGGGCCTCGGCAGTAGTGGAAGCGTCTGAGCAGAAAGGGGAGTGGAGTCACTAATGCCACAGCCCGAGTCACAGCAGCCATGCCAATCTTGGTGATAAGGGGCCTGGTAAGGACCGTGGTGTAGTGCAGTGGCTTGCAAATGGCCACATAGCGGTCAAAGGCCATGGCTAGCAGCACTGCTGACTCCATGATAGAGAAGGAGTGAAGAAAGAACATCTGGACCAGACAGGCAGAGAAGTTGATCTCCTGATCTCTGAACCAAAAAATAGCCAGCATTTTGGGAAGTGTGGTAGAAGAGAGAACCAGATCAGTAGTTGCCAACATGGCCAGAAAGAGGTACATGGGCTCGTGGAGGGCTGCATCAGCCTGGATGATGAAGAGGAGGGTGCAGTTGCCTAGTAGGGCCAAAGTATAGGCAAAGCAGAAGGGAATGGATATCCAGACATGTAAGTGTTCCAAACCTGGAATTCCTATCAACAAGAAGACTGCTGGATGGGTTGAGGTGATATTGGAGGCTGACATGGCTTCGGGATATTCTCTTTGTCAGTTTTTATGGGGCCCCTTCACCTTCTATATAGGCTTTCTTGGGAAGATCAGCTCTTGTTCTGATTACTAGACCTTAAAACTAGTTAGTAGGTCTCATAGACATTGGGAAGCATAATCCATGTTTTCCCTCAAGAACTTTGAATCTCATCGAGTAGTTGGAATATTAAAAATTATTAAAACTGACATCACAGGACAATTTTCATAAAGGAAGAGTGAGAAGATAGTGTTTTCTGTGTTCATGGTGATGCCAGGAATACCCTGTTAAAAGAAGTGAAAATATGTTTAAACCAATTCATTACTTTAGAACATATATTGGTACAATTCTACATGATAATCAAACTAAGCTCATAGTCACAAAAGCCAAGTTTCTGTCCTTAAATCTTTGGCTTTGGTGCCTGTAGAAGTTGAATAAAACCTGTAATTTCTAATGTTCCTATTAAACACACAATCTAATGCTCCTCTAGCCTTACACTGTCTGATACTGTTGCCACTAGACACATGGGGCAATTTAAATTTTTATTAAAATAAAAAATTCAATACCTCAGTTACACAAAACATTTCGTAAGTGCCCAATAGCCATATGTAACTAGTGCTACCATATGGACCATTAAGATACAGAATATTTCCATCATTTTGTGCCGTGATATTTGCTCGACGAGATCCCCGCCGACCGACCCATCTGACTGTTCGATGAACAGCGCATCCCATCCGACGAAGACGCGACCCATGGTTCCGCCGAGCATTAAAAAGGATAATGTATTGAAAACATGTACCATATCACTGAACAAAGTAAGTACTAAAGAAACTTGGTCTCTTCAACATAAGAAAGTTTTTGGAAATCTAATATCTAAGATATAGTTTATAGTGCTAAGCAACTGAGTTTGAGTCCTACCTTTCTTCAATTCCAGTGTCCTAAATAACTAGACTTTATTGCTCCATCTAAATGCCTTATTTTTAAATTAAATTTATTGGAGTGACATTGGTTAATAAATATAGGTTTCAAATGTACAATTCTATAATGTATTTGTATATCACATTGTGTGTTTACCACCCAACGTTAAATTTCCTTCCCTCACTGTATTTTGACCCTTTACCCTTATCTATCTCTCCCTTCCTCCCTTCCCTCTGATAATCACTAAACTCTTGTTCAGGTCTACAAGTCTGTTTGTTTATCTTGTTTCTTTGTTGGTTTCAGATTTACATTTCACATGCAAATGAAATTTATATAGTTCTCAACTTTTTCTACCTGACTTATTTTGCTTAGCATGATCATCTCGAGAGCCATCTATGTTGTCACAAATAGCAGTATTTCATCCTATGGCTGAGAAATATTCCATTGTGTGTGTGTATGTATATATATGTACCACAACCTCTTTATCCAATCCTCTGTTGAAGGACACTTTGGTTGTTTCCATGCCTTAGCCATAGCGAATCAACACACATTCCACATATCCTAATCAAAAACAAATGAATTACTTTCCATGCAGTATGGAAAAATTTTAGAACCTGAAGGTCTTGGATCAAATCACAGCTGCCACTTATACTAGCTGCATGACATTGCACAAATCACTTATGTCCAAGCCCCTCCATGTCTGAGTTAGGCGCAATCAGGCTATATCTGCACTCAAGTGGCTAGAACAAAAGGTGAATGAGAAGAAATAAGAAGAGCATAAAAGATGGAACATATAGGAAATTACCCCTGTGTGAGACACTCTAAGCAAAGGGAACAGTCAAAACAAATGCCCTAAAACAAATATGACTAATGTCCAAAGACCAGCTATGAGACCAATGTAGCTAGATGATATGAATGAATGAGAGATTTATAGAGGTCACAAAGATGGGGCTAGATCATATAGGGCTTTGTTGGCCCTTGTAGGAACTTTGCAAAGTCTCATTATTTCTCTCACAAACACTTTTTGAGGAAACAATGACATTCGACAAATTTGTTTTAAAGGTTTCTCTGGCTTCTATGATGAGAATAGCATGAAAGGGTAAAAGTAAAAGCAGAAAAATTATGGAGGTTATTACAGTAATCAGGAAAGGGAGAATGTTGGTTAAGAATCAGGGAGCAATGTATGTGGTCAGAAGCAATTACACTTTGGATATATTGGAGAAGTTCTATGGGATTTTTTGACATTAAATGTAGATCATAAGAGAAAAGGCAGTCAAAGATAACACCAGAAGTTTCAGCTTAAGTAACAAAAAAAAAAAAGTTGCTCTCAACTTAGGATGGTGGAAGGTTTAGAGGGGGGATCAAGATTTTAATTTTGAATATGTTGCATTTGAGATGTCGATCAAAAATGAACATGTAGTTTGAGAGAGCATTTTGGTTGCTGATATAAACTTGTGATAGATCATTGGACATAGATAATATCTTTGAAACCGATTGAAATCACCGAGATAGTGAATGTTCATAAAGAAAACAGAACCAAGAACCAAATTCCAACATTAAGAACTGGGGTGGAAAAAGGCTTGGATTGAAAGAAGGAAGAGTCAGCAAAAGAGACGACTTACTTGAAAAGTTCCCATGATACTGTGCTTTCTTGATAGGCTGTTGAATATAGTAGATTAAGGAGGAAGAAACTATTACTGTGATAAATGCTATTGATGAGACAAATAATTCCCAACCAGAATTGGCCTTGTGTTTAGAAATACAGTAGGTTGGCTACCTTGTTAAAAAAAATTTTTTTCCTGGAATAGAGGGAGACAAAGCCTGATTTAACTGAGTTAAATGAGAAAAAAAAATTGAAGTCATTTAACTAGGCTCACTCTTTTTAGTAGTCTCACAGATATCTCAACCTATCATGCTGAAGGCAGAAATCCGGACTTGTTCCGTCTTTGTGCATTCCATATCTGAGTATGTAACATCCTCTCCAAACAGTTGCTCAATCTAGAATCTAGTCATCCTTGGTTCCACCTTTTACTTCCTGCACCATATTCAGTTCACCAGCAGGTTCAGTTGGGTCGACCTTCCACAGTAAATCTCAAAATTGCCAGCTCCATTTCAATCACCACAACATATATGAGACATCATTTCTTATTTACTACTAAGACAAAAGACTCCAAAAATGTGCAGATTTCTTCCTTTGCGCTATAATATCTATCTTTCCGCAAATACTCACCATACTGTGAAGTGAAGAGGCTTGGAGTGAAGGAACTGTGCCTTATTCACTTCTATAAGTGCAGCGTCTAGCATACACATTAAGTATTGAATATTTCACCAAATAAAAGCATAAACAACCAGGCTGGAAAATGTCTTCTTACTATGTTCAGAAGCTCTCCCTATATGATCCAAGCCCAGAAGGGTTGGTTATCTTCCAATTTAACATTCAATCAAGACAGAAGTTCTAAGAAACCCTGACCAGTCTTGGTTATATGCATCAGAATAAAATCCTCTTCTCATTGGAAAGTATTTTTTCATGTCTTACTAATATTTGCACATCTTTGTCAGGAATAAGCACTTTGGCTTTGTAGGAAACAAACTCGTGACAGCAGGAATCTTTTATTTTCACTGTTATATCTTCAGTGGCAAGAACAGTGCCAGGTACATAACAGACTGTTAATGATCCCACATACCTGTTGCACCTTCATCTGCAGAAAATATGCATCTTCCATAAAACCAAGCATATGTCACTCTACCTCTGAATCTTTACATCTCCCTGGCTTAATCTGTTCATCTTCTGAACATAACTGACCATCCTATGACCTGTCTACCCTTCCTCATACAAAGAAAAAGTTATCTGTTCTACTTAATTTCTTCCCCCAAGAAGTGTCTTACACTACATGACCCTGATTTTTGTTAAACTTCATAAATATATCCCTCCCAGAATCATGATCTTAGAGTCAGAGAGTGAATGGAACCCAGGAACCTTTGTAGTGAATGTTTTATCCTGCCTGTACTGTTTCGAGACCAAAATGTCCACACCCCAATTTATCTTCTTTTTTTTTGTTTGTTTTTTTTTCTCAGAAGTACTCAGTTAATACTGGCATCTGCGCCTGTATTTTAAAAAGATATCAGAAAGATAATTTGAACAATTAAGACCCAGAGACAAGAAGATAGTCACCTAAGGTCCCTCAAGAATGTGAAAGAAGAACCTATAACAAATGTATTTATTACCTCTCCCTGCATCTACCTAGTTCAGGCCTAATTTCCTCTCTCCTGACTAATGCAGAAGCCTTCTAATTTGGACAAGGGTACTAGTGGGGGTGGGAGGATAAATGACAGGAGGTGAGAAGTGACAGGACCCAACCTGGAATAATCAGCTAAGTCTTCTTGGAAGTGAACCACAGTGTTTGACATAGAAAAGAGGCAGGCATCCTCTGTAGTGGAGGAAGTTTCTGGAGTTTGTAAATAAAGCATTTGGGTTGGACTGTCAAGACTTACGCTGCCTCAAAGAAGAGTCAAAATAGAGGCAATAAAGGAATAGAGAGCGGGCAGGGAGCCAATGCCTAAGACCAGAACTGGCTGTGGGTGGTAATTGAGAGTGTCCCCATCCTCTCCCACTCACCACACCTATGTCACCTTGTTCCTGTTTCCCCTAGTCCAGCTCCATCCACAGTCCAGTGCAGCCTTCTTCTTCCAGTGAGAGAAGCTTGGGAAGGAGGGAGCTGGGAAGGGAGCATCTGGCTTTATCTTCATAAACTTCTGCTCTTCTCCCAAAAAGGATGTGGAAGCAGAAACTGTTGCACTTGAGAGGGTCCTCAGAGGCTCTGGCCTCTTCTCTGGAAGTTAACACAAAAGGGACTCCCGTGACCCAGGGCTTTACTCCTGGGGTTCCTGTAAGTTCATATCCTCTCCATATTTAGTTGCATTAAGTCATGCCTCCCAAGAGTCTTGCCTTATTCTCCAGAAACTGTGAGCACTTCAGGTAGAGCCTGCTTGTAACTTGCTTGGTCTTCGATGTGCCTCTCCTTATCCTTACCCCTTCCTGCAATGTCTCCCAAGAAAGAGCCTCATTAGAACATATTAACTGCAACCAACTCCTGTCTGATATGACCTGGAAGGGCAGGAGTTCTAGCCTAACCATGCCAAGATCATCTATTGGGTATTTATTTTGCATACATGTTACATATTGGCCTAAGCTAAGCATTGATTTCCTGCTTGTAACTTTGCAATGGCACTTCACTGATACTGCTCTGTTTCTTATATCGAAAGTGGAGATGATCTCAATTTTTTCTAATTCACAGGGTGAAGAGAGGATCTAAACATATAACTGAAAATTATATACAATTGATATAATTGATATAATTACTTATATCAATAATTACTAATCATTTATAAATAATAAAGGTTCATCTTTCTACCTACTATTCACTTTAAGGTCTGTTATTTTGCAAAGCCCTAATTTTGCCGGGGTCCCACAAGGACTTTACATGACCTAAATCCCTATAATTCTTTATAAAGTAATTTCAAAACCATGTACCTCAGTCACACTCACTCCCTTTTCACAAAAGTATCCTGGACCTAATCTTAATCTTCCCTTATTATTAGCCTTCAGGGGTAGTTGGTTCAGCAACACTTCCCCCTCACCCCCCAACATACACAAATTTACCCCACCCCCTCCTTCCACCCCAATGATATATATGATCTCCTGAGATGTTAAGATAAAGTCGAATTACTACATAATACCTTTAAAATTGGAGCCTAAATTAACAAAGCAGAGGTAGTCCAAGAAGATACAGGCTATGTAAAGAGCACCTCACCAAAACCTTTGAGGCAAAATTGGTGTCATAGGCAAAAGCAAGCAAGACAGTGACAAATCAGCTTAGGGTTGAGAGAAAGGTCATGATGGAACACACTAAGTTAAAAATCGCATGCTTATAGGAAACAGGGCTCTAGGCCATGGCCAAGGAGGCTGAGCTGGAATAGGCTTAATTGAGCAAATTGCTTGAAATCATAGCATCGAGACAACAGCCAGATAAAGGAGGCAGGTTTGACTCCATTCTGAGAGAATAAAGCCTGATGTCGCAGCAGCAGGGATAAAAAACACATGTAGTGGAGTATGACCATCTCAGATAACTGTTGTAGATACTGCTAGAATATGAGAACACCTCAGCTCAACGCCATTGGCGTCTTTCTGTCTTTTGTGCATCAATATTCCTTTATATCCACATATTTAACTTCTCTGGTGTTCTTCTTTCCCTCCTACATGTCCATGTTTCTATTTGGATCATTTTCCTTCTGCCTAAAGGAACTACTTCTAGTTTTGCTTTTAATGCAGACCTAATAGTGTCACACTCTATCAATATTGTTTATAAAACTCTCTTCGATTATGAAAGATACTTTTCACCGGGAATAGAATTCTAAAGGCCATTCTCTTCTTTCTCCCATTTAAAGCTATTACTCAATTGTATTCTGCTTTCCCTTGTTATTGTTGAAGCAAACTGTCAGTGTTATTTTTCCCATGAATTTAATAAATTAACATGCTTTCCATACCCACAGGTGCTTTTTGTTGTTAGCTGAGTTTTGCAATCACATAGGACCTATAGGTCATAAAAAGACTTTGCAAAGATTCTTAATTTTTCTCAGAATAAAAACCAGAGTCCAAGCAGAGAATTTACATGATTTGATATTTTTTAAAGATTGCTTCTTTAAAAATTTACATGATTTTTTTCTTTAAGAATTTACATGATTTTTCTTTAAGAATTTACATGATTTGATATTTTTTAAAGATTGCTTCTATGATGATAACAGCAGAAGGGGGTGAGAGTAGGAGCAGAGAGATAATTTAAAAAGTACTGCAGTAACACAGAGAAGATGCTGTGTCATAACCAAGCAGTGTATGTGGTAAGAAGTAGATTGTGTATATATGTGAAAAAAAAAAGTGCCACTGGGATTTCTTAAAAGAGTAAACATAGGGCATGAGAGAAAAGAGATTCAAAGATAACACCAAGACTTTGGCTGAGCAGAAGGCAGGCAGGCTGTGGGATCACTGAGCAGAACAGGATCCTATACTTAAGCACTGTTCTTGCTATTTCATGGATGGTATGCAGCTATGTACCCTCATTTGGAATGTGAGAAGTCCTAGTTATTAGACTGGAAGTACTGTAAATAAGCCCAGACTATTGCACCAAATTTCTTTTTTCTAATCTTATATTCCTTGTGTGAGGTTGCTCATATTTCTTATTCGTTTTTGTTTCTGTGCCAAACTCAAATGAGCAAATACAGAAGGTAACTTTCCTTTTACTGTTTGTGACTATTCCTGGTTGTTCTGATGTTAAATATATTACCTGGTTGTGGAATCCTTTATAATATTGGACCTGTACTGGAAGCAAGGCCATTCCTTCTTCATTTGGGATGGATATGACCCAAAGACTGCTGACATTCCTTGTGTAAGTCCTCAAGAGGGTAAGCGGACCTCTATTTTAGGAGACAGCTTCTTTTAAAGCATGCTATCACCTATTCATTTATGTGTTAGTATTATTTTTAAGCTTTCCCCCTGTCCCAACTATGCTCAGAAGAAACAAGCAGGAGGTTTTGATTACATGGGATCTAAAGGTAGAACATCATTTCATTTCCCTAGGGTGGTTTTTGCTTTGTTTTTGTTTTGATTTTTTGTTTTTTGTTTGTTGGTTGGTTGGTTGGTGTCAGAGGGAATTATGGAAGCAGAGATGGGAATCAAGCACAAGAAGGCCCCTAGGTTCTCGCTACACCCATCCCTCTTCAATGACTTCTACCTTCCACACCTCATCTGACATGGGCTTGGAGATTCTTTTTCAAGGTTAAAAAATAGAGAGAGAGATTAAGATAGATATAGAGATAGACATATATAATTCCTAAATAGTAGTCTCTGAAGAAACAAAGGAGTCGCAAGATAAAAGTACAGGAATGAAATTTTGTCATATGATGTATAAGGGTGTACTAGTTTGCTAGACTGTCATAAAAAAGTAACATACCAGGTGGCTTAAATAAGAGACATTTATTTTTTCCCCAGTGCTGCAGGCTAAAATCCAAGTTAAGGTGCCGGCAGGGTTGGTTTCTTCTGAGGTGTCTCTCCTTAGCTTGTATTTGGTATTCTTCTACTCACAGAGTCTTCCCTCTGTGTGTGTCTGTGTCTAAATTTTCTCTTCTTGTAAGGACTTAACCACACTAATAACATTATTTTAACTTAATTACCTCTTTAAAGATGCTACCTCTAAATATAGTCACCTTCTGAGGTACTGGGTATTATGAACATATAAATACAGGAGAACAGATCTGCTCTTTTAGCAACATAAAAATCTGCCCTCTCCTTAAAATGCATGCCCTTCCCCCACACACGTATATTAACCCTCTTCTAACAGCCCCAAAAGCCTTAACTTATTCTATCCTCAACCCTGAACCCAAAATTTCACTTAAATCTCATTTTATCATTTATGAGTGAGACTCGCAAGGTATGATCCATCCTGAGGCAAAATTCTCTTCAGCTGTGAACCTATGAAACCAGATGAGTTTTCTGCTTCCAGAGTACACTGGTGGCAGGACCCATTCCACAAGGAAGAAATCAGAATGAATGTAAAAAAGGTGTCATGAGTCACAAGCAAATCTGAAAACTAGCAGAGCCAATTACTTTAGAGTTTTAGGCTCCAGAATAATCTTTGGTTCAATGCTCTGTTCTCCAGGCCTACCAGTGTGGTGGCTCTGACCCCTCAATCATGTCAGTGGCCCTGACCACTCAGCCATGGGTGGTAATTCCAAACCCTGGTCCTGGCTAGATGAGGCTGACCTGAAACCAAGGATGTGCCACTGCCCTATGAAACTGAGGCAGACACAGCCCCATCCCCTGGGCCTGTGTACTTTCAGCCCATGGTAGCAGTGGCATCCTGCAAATTTCAGAACCATCTCACTGACATTCTTCGCTTTTCTTGAATAGTGAAGCATGTTCACAGCCAAATAGCTCCACTGGCCAATTATGTAGAATTCCAGAAGTCCTACAGCCTTCATTCATTTCATCTCATCTCCATCCTCTTCTGTCCAAGCTGGCAGCATTTCTTCTACTATATAATTCTCAAAAACTTTGTTGTCCTACTATGTAACTTATGGGAGTCCACACTATCAAACATGAGGACCTTTCACAGGTCTTTCAGGTGTAACTCTCTATTCCTGGCTTCTGCTAAAATGGCTGTTTGAATCAATGTCGCAAACCTGATCTTTTTTAGGAAATGGTTGTCCAGCTATACCCTTAGATATTCTCTCCTAAATATGCTTTTAAAATTTTTGCACATCTTAAGTTCTAGTTCTTTTTAGCTTAACAAATTCTTTTCAATGTATCTTCTCCTCTCTCATTTTACTATATACATGGCAAGGTAAAATCAGGCCACTTCTTAGACTTCTTTTGGAAATCTCTTCAGCTAAATATATAGTTTATCACTTATAAGTTCTACTTTCCACAAAACTTTAGAACTCAAATTGGTCATTTGCTGCTTTATAACAAGGATTACCTTCCCTCCAGTTTCTGATATATGTTCCTCCTTTCTGTTCAAGAGCTCACCAGAAGGATCTTTATTGTTCATATTCTACCGACATTCTGTTCATGGTGATGTATGTATTCTCCAAAATGATAGAACCTTTCTCTATACTTCTCCTCTTTTCCTTCAGATCACAAACAAGAATTGCCTTTAATGTCACTTTTTTACCAAAAATTGCTTTCAGGCAGTCTAGGCTTTTTCTAGCATGGATTTCAAAAATTTCCTAGTCTCTATGCATTTTTCAGTTCCAAATGTATTTCTACATTTTTAGATATTTGTTACGGCAGTACCTGTTAGACTTAGAACCTATAGCCCTGGAAGGTCATGAGACCCCCAAAACTGAAGGTGTTTAGTCAGTGGCTGGACAACATGTGTCAGAGTGACTAAAGAACAATTCCTGCCTGCATCAGATGAAATGTTGGTACTCACTGAGGTCCTGAGTAAACAATTAACCAAATTCTCAGTGATGCAGAATAAAAACAAATACTCTGTCTTCTCTTAATGAACTTGCAAGCGCCTTTGTGTTTTTAGGTAATATCACCAAAAGGAAAGTGGGTTAAAGTCTTTGTCAAGCTCATGATAGGAGTGAGGACTCTGAGGAGACAGTAAAGTCAGCAGTCTGAGTCCAGAGGACTGAAACCCTTGAGTCCTGATCAGACTGATGAGTTTCAGGATATCATTTATAACATTTTTCATTACACCAGGAAAGAACTAAACAGAGAGATTCTGGCAGCTCTTAGGTCCTATCATATCCACACACCCCCACTCCAACATTCAACCTGGACCACTCTTTTTCCATCTGCCCCTCATTCTCCATTTACACATCCTTTCTCAGGAATAGTCCTAAGACTCGCTCACGAATCTGCTTGGTCTTGACCCCATAGATGATAGGATTGACCATGGGTGGGAAGAGCATATAAAAATTGGCAAGGAGAATGTGCACATGTGGGGCAGCCCGGCTAGCCACACGGTGCATGACTGAGGAGACGACCACAGGTGTGTAGGTGGACAAGATGGCACCTATGTGAGACACACATGTTCCAAAGGCTTTGTAGCGGGCCTCCTGAGAGGCAAGCTGTAGAACTGCCCGAAGGATGAAGATATAAGACAGGATAACAAAGAGCAGGTCCAACACCACAATAAACACAGCCACGGCAATGCCATAGATATTGTTGAAGCGAGTGTCCCCACAGGCCAGCCTTACCACAGCCATGTGCTCACAGTAGCAGTGGACAATGATGGGGCCTCGGCAGTAGTGGAAGCGTCTGAGCAGAAAGGGGAGTGGAGTCACTAATGCCACAGCCCGAGTCACAGCAGCCATGCCAATCTTGGTGATAAGGGGCCTGGTAAGGACCGTGGTGTAGTGCAGTGGCTTGCAAATGGCCACATAGCGGTCAAAGGCCATGGCTAGCAGCACTGCTGACTCCATGATAGAGAAGGAGTGAAGAAAGAACATCTGGACCAGACAGGCAGAGAAGTTGATCTCCTGATCTCTGAACCAAAAAATAGCCAGCATTTTGGGAAGTGTGGTAGAAGAGAGAACCAGATCAGTAGTTGCCAACATGGCCAGAAAGAGGTACATGGGCTCGTGGAGGGCTGCATCAGCCTGGATGATGAAGAGGAGGGTGCAGTTGCCTAGTAGGGCCAAAGTATAGGCAAAGCAGAAGGGAATGGATATCCAGACATGTAAGTGTTCCAAACCTGGAATTCCTATCAACAAGAAGACTGCTGGATGGGTTGAGGTGATATTGGAGGCTGACATGGCTTCGGGATATTCTCTTTGTCAGTTTTTATGGGGCCCCTTCACCTTCTATATAGGCTTTCTTGGGAAGATCAGCTCTTGTTCTCATTACTAGACCTTAAAACTAGTTAGTAGGTCTCATAGACATTGGGAAGCATAATCCATGTTTTCCCTCAAGAACTTTGAATCTCATCGAGTAGTCGGAATATTAAAAATTATTAGAACTGACATCACAGGACAATTTTCATAAAGGAAGAGTGAGAAGATAGTGTTTTCTGTGTTCATGGTGATGCCAGGAATACCCTGTTAAAAGAAGTGAAAATATGTTTAAACCAATTCATCACTTTAGAACATACATTGGTACAATTCTACATGATAATCAAACTAAGCTCATAGTCACAAAAGCCAAGTTTCTGTCCTTAAATCTTTGGCTTTGGTGCCTGTAGAAGTTGAATAAAACCTGTAATTTCTAATGTTCCTATTAAACACACAATCTAATGCTCCTCTAGCCTTACACTGTCTGATACTGTTGCCACTAGCCACGTGGGGCAATTTAAATTTTTATTAAAATAAAAAATTCAATACCTCAGTTACACAAAACATTTCGTAAGTGCCCAATAGCCATATGTAACTAGTGCTACCATATGGACCATTAAGATACAGAATATTTCCATCATTGCAGAAAGTTTTACTGGAGAGAGAGCTGCTCTAGGATATATCTTTCAAGTCCTTTCCACATTCACAAATATCTGCAAGTACAGCCCTGCCTCCAGCTTACTGGAAAAATGAGGAGACTCTTCTTTTGTTTCTCCTCCATCTAAACTCATGTTAACCTCCCTATTCATGTGGTTTTCCCTGCACCCACCTCCCAGCTCCTTCATTTTCATCACAGTAGAACTCTCTCATCTTTAGCACAAGACTGATATCTGACTTCTATAATAACTGCCCTTTATTCTTAATATTTACTCTTTTTCTCTTGTTCATTTTTTCTTTCAAATCCTTAAATATTGAGTTATCCAATTTTTATGCAGCCACTTTTCTAGAATCCAGTTAATGTGTCTTTTCTGAGCATTAAAAAGGATAATGTATTGAAAACATTTACCATGTCACTGAACAAAGTAAGTACTAAAGAAACTTGGTCTCTTCAACATAAGAAAATTAAGTTTTTGGAAATCTAATATCTAAGATATAGTTTATAGTGCTAAGCAACTGAGTTTGAGTCCTACCTTTCTTCAATTACAGTGTCCTAAATAACTAGACTTTATTGCTCCCATCTAAATGCCTTATTTTTAAATTAAATTTATTGGAGTGACATTGGTTAATAAATATAGGTTTCAAATGTACAATTCTATAATGTATTTGTATATCACATTGTGTGTTTACCACCCAACGTTAAATTTCCTTCCCTCACTGTATTTTGACCCTTTACCCTTATCTATCTCTCCCTTCCTCCCTTCCCTCTGATAATCACTAAACTCTTGTTCAGGTCTACAAGTCTGTTTGTTTATCTTGTTTCTTTGTTGGTTTCAGATTTACATTTCACATGCAAATGAAATTTATATAGTTCTCAACTTTTTCTACCTGACTTATTTTGCTTAGCATGATCATCTCGAGAGCCATCTATGTTGTCACAAATAGCAGTATTTCATCCTATGGCTGAGAAATATTCCATTGTGTGTGTGTATGTATATATATGTACCACAACCTCTTTATCCAATCATCTGTTGAAGGACACTTTGGTTGTTTCCATGCCTTAGCCATAGCGAATCAACACACATTCCACATATCCTAATCAAAAACAAATGAATTACTTTCCATGCAGTATGGAAAAATTTTAGAACCTGAAGGTCTTGGATCAAATCACAGCTGCCACTTATACTAGCTGCATGACATTGCACAAATCACTTATGTCCAAGCCCCTGCATGTCTGAGTTAGGCGCAATCAGGCTATATCTGCACTCAAGTGGCTAGAACAAAAGGTGAGTGAGAAGAAATAAGAAGGGCATAAAAGATGGAACATATAGGAAATTACGCCTGTGTGAGACACTCTAAGCAAAGGGAACAGTCAAAACAAATGCCCTAAAACAAATATGACTAATGTCCAAAGACCAGCTATGAGACCAATGTAGCTAGATGATATGAATGAATGAGAGATTTATAGAGGTCACAAAGATGGGGCTAGATCATATAGGGCTTTGTTGGCCCTTGTAGGAACTTTGCAAAGTCTCATTATTTCTCTCACAAACACTTTTTGAGGAAACAATGACATTCGACAAATTTGTTTTAAAGGTTTCTCTGGCTTCTATGATGAGAATAGCATGAAAGGGTAAAAGTAAAAGCAGAAAAATTATGGAGGTTATTACAGTAATCAGGAAAGGGAGAATGTTGGTTAAGAATCAGGGAGCAATGTATGTGGTGAGAAGCAATTACACTTTGGATATATTGGAGAAGTTCTATGGGATTTTTTGACATTAAATGTAGATCATAAGAGAAAAGGCAGTCAAAGATAACACCAGAAGTTTCAGCTTAAGTAACAAAAAAAAAAAGTTGCTCTCAACTTAGGATGGTGGAAGCTTTAGAGGGGGGATCAAGATTTTAATTTTGAATATGTTGCATTTGAGATGTCGATCAAAAATGAACATGTAGTTTGAGAGAGCATTTTGGTTGCTGATATAAACTTGTGATAGATCATTGGAAATAGATAATATCTTTGAAACCGATTGAAATCACCGAGATAGTGAATGTTCATAAAGAAAACAGAACCAAGAACCAAATTCCAACATTAAGAACTGGGGTGGAAAAAGGCTTGGATTGAAAGAAGGAAGAGTCAGCAAAAGAGACGACTTACTTGAAAAGTTCCCATGATACTGTGCTTTCTTGATAGGCTGTTGAATATAGTAGATTAAGGAGGAGGGAACTATTACTGTGATAAATGCTATTGATGAGACAAATAATTCCCAACCAGAATTGGCCTTGTGTTTAGAAATACAGTAGGTTGGCTACCTTGTTAAAAAAAATTTTTTTCCTGGAATAGAGGGAGACAAAGCCTGATTTAACTGAGTTAAATGAGAAAAAAAAATTGAAGTCATTTAACTAGGCTCACTCTTTTTAGTAGTCTCACAGATATCTCAACCTATCATGCTGAAGGCAGAAATCCGGACTTGTTCCGTCTTTGTGCATTCCATATCTGAGTATGTAACATCCTCTCCAAACAGTTGCTCAATCTAGAATCAAGTCATCCTTGGTTCCACCTTTTACTTCCTGCACCATATTCAGTTCACCAGCAGGTTCAGTTGGGTCGACCTTCCACAGTAAATCTCAAAATTGCCAGCTCCATTTCAATCACCACAACATATATGAGACATCATTTCTTATTTACTACTAAGACAAAAGACTCCAAAAATGTGCAGATTTCTTCCTTTGCGCTATAATATCTATCTTTCCACAAATACTCACCATACCGTGAAGTGAAGAGGCTTAGAGTGAAGGAACTGTGCCTTATTCACTTCTATAAGTGCAGCGTCTAGCATACACATTAAGTATTGAATATTTCACCAAATAAAAAGCATAAACAACCAGGCTGGAAAATGTCTTCTTACTATGTTCAGAAGCTCTCCCTATATGATCCAAGCCCAGAAGGGTTGGTTATCTTCCAATTTAACATTCAATCAAGACAGAAGTTCTAAGAAACCCTGACCAGTCTTGGTTATATGCATCAGAATAAAATCCTCTTCTCATTGGAAAGTATTTTTTCATGTCTTACTAATATTTGCACATCTTTGTCAGGAATAAGCACTTTGGCTTTGTAGGAAACAAACTCGTGACAGCAGGAATCTTTTATTTTCACTGTTATATCTTCAGTGGCAAGAACAGTGCCAGGTACATAACAGACTGTTAATGATCCCACATACCTGTTGCACCTTCATCTGCAGAAAATATGCATCTTCCATAAAACCAAGCATATGTCACTTTACCTCTGAATCTTTACATCTCCCTGGCTTAATCTGTTCATCTTCTGAACATAACTGACCATCCTATGACCTGTCTACCCTTCCTCATACAAAGAAAAAGTTATCTGTTCTACTTAATTTCTTCCCCCAAGAAGTGTCCAACACTACATGACCCTGATTTTTGTTAAACTTCATAAATATATCCCTCCCAGAATCATGATCTTAGAGTCAGAGAGTGAATGGAACCCAGGAACCTTTGTAGTGAATGTTTTATCCTGCCTGTACTGTTTCGAGACCAAAATGTCCACACCCCAATTTATCTTCTTTTTTTTTGTTTGTTTTTTTTTCTCAGAAGTACTCAGTTAATACTGGCATCTGCGCCTGTATTTTAAAAAGATATCAGAAAGATAATTTGAACAATTAAGACCCAGAGACAAGAAGATAGTCACCTAAGGTCCCTCAAGAATGTGAAAGAAGAACCTATAACAAATGTATTTATTACCTCTCCCTGCATCTACCTAGTTCAGGCCTAATTTCCTCTCTCCTGACTAATGCAGAAGCCTTCTAATTTGGACAGGGGTACTGGTGGGGGTGGGAGGATAAATGACAGGAGGTGAGAAGTGACAGGACCCAACCTGGAATAATCAGCTAAGTCTTCTTGGAAGTGAACCACAGTGTTTGACATAGAAAAGAGGCAGGCATCCTCTGTAGTGGAGGAAGTTTCTGGAGTTTGTAAACAAAGCATTTGGGTTGGACTGTCAAGACTTACGCTGCCTCAAAGAAGAGACAAAATAGAGGCAATAAAGGAATAGAGAGCGGGCAGGGAGCCGATGCCTAAGACCAGAACTGGCTGTGGGTGGTAATTGAGAGTGTCCCCATCCTCTCCCACTCACCACACCTATGTCACCTTGTTCCTGTTTCCCCTAGTCCAGCTCCATCCACAGTCCAGTGCAGCCTTCTTCTTCCAGTGAGAGAAGCTTGGGAAGGAGGGAGCTGGGAAGGGAGCATCTGGCTTTATCTTCATAAACTTCTGCTCTTCTCCCAAAAAGGATGTGGAAGCAGAAACTGTTGCACTTGAGAGGGTCCTCAGAGGCTCATGGAAGGCTCTGGCCTCTTCTCTGGAAGTTAACACAAAAGGGACTCCCGTGACCCAGGGCTTTACTCCTGGGGTTCCTGTAAGTTCATATCCTCTCCATATTTAGTTGCATTAAGTCATGCCTCCCAAGAGTCTTGCCTTATTCTCCAGAAACTGTGAGCACTTCAGGTAGAGCCTGCTTGTAACTTGCTTGGTCTTCGTGTGCCTCTCCTTATCCTTACCCCTTCCTGCAATGTCTCCCAAGAAAGAGCCTCATTAGAACATATTAACTGCAACCAACTCCTGTCTGATATGACCTGGAAGGGCAGGAGTTCTACCCTAACCAGGCCAAGATAATCTATTGGGTATTTATTTTGCATACATGTTACATATTGGCCTAAGCTAGGCATTGATTTCCTGCTTGTAACTTTGGAATGGCACTTCACTGATACTGCTCTGTTTCTTATATCGAAAGTGGAGATGATCTCAATTTTTTCTAATTCACAGGGTGAAGAGAGGATCTAAACATATAACTGAAAAGGCCACAATTGATATAATTACTTATATCAATAATTACTAATCATTTATAAATAATAAAGGTTCATCTTTCTACCTACAATTCACTTTAAGGTCTGTTATTTTGCAAAACCCTAATTTTTTCCGGGGTCCCACAAGGACTTTACATGACCTAAATCCCTATAATTCTTTATAAAGTAATTTCAAAACCATGTACCTCAGTCACACTCACTCCCTTTTCAAAAAGGATCCTGGACCTAATCTTAATCTTCCCTTATTATTAGCCTTCAGGGGTAGTTGGTTCAGCAACACTTCCCCCTCACCACCCCCGTCCGCACCACATACACAAATTTACCCCACCCCCTCCTTCCACCCCAATGATATATCTGATCTCCTGAGATGTTAAGATAAAGTCGAATTACTACATAATACCTTTAAAATTGGAGCCTAAATTAACAAAGCAGAGATAGTCCAAGAAGATACAGGCTATGTAAAGAGCACCTCACCAAAACCTTTGAGGCAAAATTGGTGTCATAGGCAAAAGCAAGCAAGACAGTGACAAATCAGCTTAGGGTTGAGAGAAAGGTCATGATGGAACACACTAAGTTAAAAATCGCATGCTTATAGGAAACAGGGCTCTAGGCCATGGCCAAGGAGGCTGAGCTGGAATAGGCTTAATTGAGCAAATTGCTTGAAATCATAGCATCAAGACAATAGCCAGATAAAGGAGGCAGGTTTGACTCCATTCTGAGAGAATAAAGCCTGATGTCGCAGCAGCAGGGATAAAAAACACATGTAGTGGAGTATGACCATCTCAGATAACTGTTGTAGATACTGCTAGAATATGAGAACACCTCAGCTCAACGCCATTGGCGTCTTTCTGTCTTTTGTGCATCAATATTCCTTTATATCCACATATTTAACTTCTCTGGTGTTCTTCTTTCCCTCCTACATGTCCATGTTTCTATTTGGATCATTTTCCTTCTGCCTAAAGGAACTACTTCTAGTTTTGCTTTTAATGCAGACCTAATAGTGTCACACTCTATCAATATTGTTTATAAAACTCTCTTCGATTATGAAAGATACTTTTCACCGGGAATAGAATTCTAAAGGCCATTCTCTTCTTTCTCCCATTTAAAGCTATTACTCAATTGTATTCTGCTTTCCCTTGTTATTGTTGAAGCAAACTGTCAGTGTTATTTTTCCCATGAATTTAATAAATTAACATGCTTTCCATACCCACAGGTGCTTTTTGTTGTTAGCTGAGTTTTGCAATCACATAGGACCTATAGGTCATAAAAAGACTTTGCAAAGATTCTTAATTTTTCTCAGAATAAAAACCAGAGTCCAAGCAGAGAATTTACATGATTTGATATTTTTTAAAGATTGCTTCTTTAAAAATTTACATGATTTTTTCTTTAAGAATTTACATGATTTTTCTTTAAGAATTTACATGATTTGATATTTTTTAAAGATTGCTTCTATGATGATAACAGCATAAGGGGGTGAGAGTAGGAGCAGAGAGATAATTTAAAAAGTACTGCAGTAACACAGAGAAGATGCTGTGTCATAACCAAGCAGTGTATGTGGTAAGAAGTAGATTGTGTATATATGTGAAAAAAAAAAGTGCCACTGGGATTTCTTAAAAGAGTAAACATAGGGCATGAGAGAAAAGAGATTCAAAGATAACACCAAGACTTTGGCTGAGCAGAAGGCAGGCAGGCTGTGGGATCACTGAGCAGAACAGGATCCTATACTTAAGCACTGTTCTTGCTATTTCATGGATGGTATGCAGCTATGTACCCTCATTTGGAATGTGAGAAGTCCTAGTTATTAGACTGGAAGTACTGTAAATAAGCCCAGACTATTGCACCAAATTTCTTTTTTCTAATCTTATATTCCTTGTGTGAGGTTGCTCATATTTCTTATTCGTTTTTGTTTCTGTGCCAAACTCAAATGAGCAAATACAGAAGGTAACTTTCCTTTTACTGTTTGTGACTATTCCTGGTTGTTCTGATGTTAAATATATTACCTGGTTGTGGAATCCTTTATAATATTGGACCTGTACTGGAAGCAAGGCCATTCCTTCTTCATTTGGGATGGATATGACCCAAAGACTGCTGACATTCCTTGTGTAAGTCCTCAAGAGGGTAAGCGGACCTCTATTTTAGGAGACAGCTTCTTTTAAAGCATGCTATCACCTATTCATTTATGTGTTAGTATTATTTTTAAGCTTTCCCCCTGTCCCAACTATGCTCAGAAGAAATAAGCAGGAGGTTTTGATTACATGGGATCTAAAGGTAGAACATCATTTCATTTCCCTAGGGTGGTTTTTGCTTTGTTTTTGTTTTGATTTTTTGTTTTTTGTTTGTTGGTTGGTTGGTTGGTGTCAGAGGGAATTATGGAAGCAGAGATGGGAATCAAGCACAAGAAGGCCCCTAGGTTCTCGCTACACCCATCCCTCTTCAATGACTTCTACCTTCCACACCTCATCTGACATGGGCTTGGAGATTCTTTTTCAAGGTTAAAAAATAGAGAGAGAGATTAAGATAGATATAGAGATAGACATATATAATTCCTAAATAGTAGTCTCTGAAGAAACAAAGGAGTCACAAGATAAAAGTACAGGAATGAAATTTTGTCATATGATGTATAAGGGTGTACTAGTTTGCTAGACTGTCATAAAAAAGTAACATACCAGGTGGCTTAAATAAGAGACATTTATTTTTTCCCCAGTGCTGCAGGCTAAAATCCAAGTTAAGGTGCCGGCAGGGTTGGTTTCTTCTGAGGTGTCTCTCCTTAGCTTGTATTTGGTATTCTTCTATTCACAGAGTCTTCCCTCTGTGTGTGTCTGTGTCTAAATTTTCTCTTCTTGTAAGGACTTAACCACACTAATAACATTATTTTAACTTAATTACCTCTTTAAAGATGCTACCTCTAAATATAGTCACCTTCTGAGGTACTGGGTATTATGAACATATAAATACAGGAGAACAGATCTGCTCTTTTAGCAACATAAAAATCTGCCCTCTCCTTAAAATGCATGCCCTTCTCACACACACGTATATTAACCCTCTTCTAACAGCCCCAAAAGCCTTAACTTATTCTATCCTCAACCCTGAACCCAAAATTTCACTTAAATCTCATTTTATCATTTATGAGTGAGACTCGCAAGGTATGATCCATCCTGAGGCAAAATTCTCTTCAGCTGTGAACCTATGAAACCAGATGAGTTTTCTGCTTCCAGAGTACACTGGTGGCAGGACCCATTCCACAAGGAAGAAATCAGAATGAATGTAAAAAAGGTGTCATGAGTCACAGGCAAATCTGAAAACTAGCAGAGCCAATTACTTTAGAGTTTTAGGCTCCAGAATAATCTTTGGTTCAATGCTCTGTTCTCCAGGCCTACCAGTGTGGTGGCTCTGACCCCTCAATCTCGTCAGTGGCCCTGACCACTCAGCCATGGGTGGTAATTCCAAACCCTGGTCCTGGCTAGATGAGGCTGACCTGAAACCTAGGATGTGCCACTGCCCTATGAAACTGAGGCAGACACAGCCCCATCCCCTGGGCCTGTGTACTTTCAGCCCATGGTAGCAGTGGCATCCTGCAAATTTCAGAACCATCTCACTGACATTCTTCGCTTTTCTTGAATAGTGAAGCATGTTCACAGACAAATAGCTCCACTGGCCAATTATGTAGAATTCCAGAAGTCCTACAGCCTTCATTCATTTCATCTCATCTCCATCCTCTTCTGTCCAAGCTGGCAGCATTTCTTCTACTATATAATTCTCAAAAACTTTGTTGTCCTACTATGTAACTTATGGGAGTCCACACTATCAAACATGAGGACCTTTCACAGGTCTTTCAGGTCTGTCTCTGAGGAGACAGTAAAGTCAGCAGTCTGAGTCCAGAGGACTGAAACCCTTGGGTCCTGATCAGACTGATGAGTTTCAGGATATCATTTATAACATTTTTCATTACACCAGGAAAGAACTAAACAGAGAGATTCTGGCAGCTCTTAGGTCCTATCATATCCACACACCCCCACTCCAACATTCAACCTGGACCACTCTTTTTCCATCTGCCCCTCATTCTCCATTTACACATCCTTTCTCAGGAATAGTCCTAAGACTCGCTCACGAATCTGCTTGGTCTTGACCCCATAGATGATAGGATTGACCATGGGTGGGAAGAGCATATAAAAATTGGCAAGGAGAATGTGCACATGTGGGGCAGCCCGGCGAGCCACACGGTGCATGACTGAGGAGACGACCACAGGTGTGTAGGTGGACAAGATGGCACCTATGTGAGACACACATGTTCCAAAGGCTTTGTAGCGGGCCTCCTGAGAGGCAAGCTGTAGAACTGCCCGAAGGATGAAGATATAAGACAGGATAACAAAGAGCAGGTCCAACACCACAATAAACACGGCCACGGCAATGCCATAGATATTGTTGAAGCGAGTGTCCCCACAGGCCAGCCTTACCACAGCCATGTGCTCACAGTAGCAGTGGGCAATGATGGGGCCTCGGCAGTAGTGGAAGCGTCTGAGCAGAAAGGGGAGTGGAGTCACTAATGCCACAGCCCGAGTCACAGCAGCCATGCCAATCTTGGTGATAAGGGGCCTGGTAAGGACCGTGGTGTAGTGCAGTGGCTTGCAAATGGCCACATAGCGGTCAAAGGCCATGGCTAGCAGCACTGCTGACTCCATGATAGAGAAGGAGTGAAGAAAGAACATCTGGACCAGACAGGCAGAGAAGTTGATCTCCTGATCTCTGAACCAAAAAATAGCCAGCATTTTGGGAAGTGTTGAAGAAGAAAGGACTACATCAATGGTTGCCAACATGGCCAGAAAGAAGTACATGGGCTCATGGAGGGCTGCATCAGCCTGGATGATGAAGAGAAGAGTGCAGTTGCCAAGCAGGGCCAGAGTATAGGCTGAGCAGAAGGGAATGGATATCCAGATGTGTAGATGTTCCAGGCCTGGGATCCCCATCAACAAGAAGACTGCTGGATGGGTTGAGGTAATATTGGAGGTTGACATGGCAACTGGAAATTTTCTTCCTCTAGTCTGTTTTTACAAGGCCCTTCCAGAAAGTATCCAATGTCAGCTGAATTATAGCGCTCACGTTCAAACTCTAATCATTCACAAGGGAAGATTAGCTCTTAATCCCATTTCTAGACCTTAAAAGAAATTAGAAAATCATTCTAATATTCACTGTGAAATATTATGCATGATCTCTGCCCTGAAGGTGCTTATAAAATTATTGAGTGATCAGGACATTAATTCGCAATAGAGCTAGTATCACAAGGCAGACAATAAAGGAATGGAGTCGAGCAAGAGGTTTCTGTGATCTTAATGAGACTAAGGACAGCTTTATAAAGAATGTAGATTCCTGCTTAATTCAAATCTTACCTAAAAACATTCACTGCCCTCCTATTGACTCCCAACTCAAGCTACACTCCTAACTATGAAAGGAGAGTCTCTCTCTGTCATGAAATGTCAAGCTTGGCTGTATAAAAAATAATTAAGCCTGGAATTTTCTAATAATTCACTTCCCTCTGAGTTCTATATCTTTTCTCTAATGGGGGTTAGGGGACGTTTCATAGTTGTTATCTGACACTAAGAAATCTCTCCACGAAGCCCTACTTCCAGTGAACTTGAAAACATGTGAAATCTTATTGTTCTTCACCTAACTTTAGTTTAACTCCCATATCTACATGTTTCTACCTTCACCTACTTTCCTCTGTAGCATTCATGACATTCAGAAGAGAGGCTCCACTCCTAACTTTTTGCAAGACTGACCTCCGAACTTCACACCATCATTTTTCCTCCTGGAATCCTTTGTCTTTCTATCTCCTTTTTTCCCTTTGATCATCATTTCCTTTGAAAATGCTTAATCATTTGTTTCCCGAAATTTTGACCTGTGCTCCCTCCTCTTTTTCCTCAGTTCCTAGCCAAAACGTTTCTTCTGAGGATTAATTTAGGTAATCATATACAATATCACATTTTCTTTATCCATTCACCCATTGTGTTATCTATACACAATGAAATACTATTTAACCATAAAAAGGAAGAAATCCTGCCATTTGCAACAACATGGATGGACCTTAAGGGCATTAGGTTAAGTGAAATAATTCAGACAAAGACAAATACTGTATTATCTCACTTATACGTTGAATCTGAACAAACCAAACTCACAGAAACAGAAAACAGATTGGTGATTGTCAGAGGTGGAGGGCGGGGTTTGGGGTATATGTGTGAAAGTGGTCAAAGGATATAAACTTCCAGTTATAAGACAGATTTGGGGTATGGTAATGTACAGTATGATGACTATAGTTAATAATATTGTATATTTGAAAGTTGCTAAAAGAGCAGATCTTAAAATTCTCATCACCAGAAAAAAATGTAACTCTATGAGGTGATGGATGTTAATTAACTAAACTTATTGTAGCAATCATTTTCAATATATATATATATATATCAAATCATTATATTGTATACCTTAAACTAATACAACATTATTGTCAATTATATCTCAAAACTGGAAACATTTTTTTTAATTTTTAAATTAAAAAATGATTAGTGCAAATCTAGAATATTTAATAGTTCTCAGTAAATGTGAGTGCTTTTATGAATTCAGAAAACTAAAGGTTAAGTTACTTAATAACAATGTCATAGTTGGTAAATGTCAAAGATTAAACTTGCACTTTGAGAATTCTGGTTTCCTACCTTCAGAGACAATGTCTTAAATCACTCTTCTTCCTCTACCTCGTTGCTCCACAATCAGTTCAAATCCAGCATGTTCAAGTTAAATAAAACTCTAACTCATTACCGTGGTATAGGAAAACGCTTTAGAATGTGAAGATTCAGACCCACATAATGATTATGACATCAGTCTACCAGCAGAAACTGACATTAATCACTGATATTTTTAAAGTTTTAGCTTTTTCACCTATAAATAAAGAAAATAACTCTACCTCTCATGACCATTTCATTGAGTTTTATTGTGAGAAAAGATGAAATCACACATAAGAACAAACCTTGAAAACTGTAAAGCATTGTACAAATGCTAATTGTCATTACTGGCATCCTCCCCTTTCACACTTCTGCCCCTTTCTAAAATGTTTATCTTGATTAACATCAGCATGGTCCTGTATTTCTTGGCTTTATACCTCCCTCCATTTAACACTCCTTAATTCTGTTCTTCTTCACAGCACAACTTGTTTAAAAATTTGACAGTATTCAATCACTACTTCCTCAACTCTCATTTAAATTCTGGTCTTTTCCAATCTCGCTTCTATCTCTACTGCTCCCCTTATACTGATCTTGTCATCACTTCCTTTTTCTTTCACTTCTTTTCTTCTCTTTTGTTCCCTTTTTCTCTCATACTTCTCTAGGTGTTCTCTTTGATTCCCCTTGGTGTTTTTACCTTCTCTATTCAGGGAGTTGCCAAATGTATAGCTTCTACTCTGAGTTCCAGACTAGTATATCTTACTGCCTTTTGGCTCTCTCCTCTTAGATGATTCACAGTCATCTCAAACAAAATACAGCCCAAACAGAAATATCTCCCCACACACTGTTTCCTCTACATGCCTTGTCCATCTCAGTACATATTACTGCCATCAGTCCTGGAACAAGGTCAGAAATGCAGGGATAATTCTCAATTTAATCCCATTTCTCTTCCTTCATGTCTAGTTTATGAATAAATCGTATTCATCTGCAAAATGTGTGTCACTCCCTACTCTTCCTTGCCCCTGTAAACATTCTTATTTAAATCACTGTCATTCGTCCAGACTACAAAAGCCTCTCAACTGATCTTTGTGGTCTGAATCTTGGGCCCTCTACAATCCAGTCTTCATACTACACCCAGAGACCATTTATATATAAAGGCAAATTTATATTATGCCAGGCCTTGCCTAAGACCTTCATGGAATTATCATTGCACTGAAGATGAAATTCACTCTCTAACTCTGGTTTACAAGTCTCTACATGGGCTGGTCCCTATTCACTTTTCAGCCTCATCCCCTTCCGCCTCTCCTTTCTTCATTACACTCCAGTCACACAGCCTTCTACCAGATGCTAGAGCTCCTGGAGCTTTCTTAGTCAATAACAACACCCCTTAATCATGCCTCTGTGTTCTCATACTGCTCCTCTCCGTTCAGTGCTCTTTGTGTCTTCCCAAATGCACACTATCCGTTGCCTATCACTATAAAGATCATCTCTTTAGTTTTTCACCCCCACTCAGTCCATCCACTGCAATGAGACAGACCACATGTTATTTCCCTACTGAAAACCACTTGTCAGATCTCATTGCTACAAGAAAAATAAACTACTCAACATACTTACAAACTTGTCCTGCCTAAATTATTGGCCTCGCCTGTTACCAATTTTCTAAATACTCATTATAGATACAGCCACATGTTATCTTCCACTTATTAAAACAGTCGTGCTTGTAGCTCATACTATTTATCTGGAATGCCTTCCTCTATCCCCTTCCATACCTGGCCAAGATCATGCCACCTTCTTGGTGAAGCTTCTCAGACTCCTCCAGGCAGATCTTCTCAGTGTTTTCAATTAATACTCATTAATACTCTGAATTAAGTAAGGAGGGTATAATCTGTGTTGTGTATATCTGTCCATTTGTAGGACTGTGAGCGTTTTTAGTACAACTGTGACTTATTCTATATTTACTGACTGTACTGACCATGGGTGATCCTCCAAAGTGCTTTTTAAATGAATGCATGAATGACTCTCTTCCTAGAAAAACTTTCTCTTCTCTTGCTGTTTTATAATATACCAACATTTGATCTATACTGAGATTTAGGGATATCCTCCACAGATGGAGATTTAGGCACTTCCACAGATGGAAATTTTCTGAAATCCTCCTTCAATTTCAGTTACTTATATTAGAATAAAAGCCCTCTTCTTCTTCGAAACTTCTCCAAATCTAAAGTGTATCTGTCTATTTTATCTATGAATTAGCATTGGAATGGATAGTGTGAAAGCCCCATGACAACAGGGCTGTTTTTCATACTTACTGCCACTACTATCTATAGCATTCATATAGGAACTTGCTAAACATTTCTTGAATAAATGAAAGAATATTCTCTTATACATGTTGTCACTCTTATCCTAACCGAATGTGCTTCTCCAATTCCAAGCAAGTCTCTCCTCTTGCCTGTCTCCCTTACATCCTCCATGTCCTGCTGAACGTCACTGGCCCTCAGTTTATTTGCCCCCACACCTCGATCTTGCAACTTGCCTAGTCTATTTATAATACTTAATAATCTTTTCACCTTTCTTCTTTCACACTTTAACTAAAATATATCTCTACTTCCATTCACAATCCAACTCTGTTTATCTAGTCTCCTCCTGCCTCAACTCCCTTCCACCTGCTGGGCATCGGTGTTTGTCTAATTCCTTATGTGCCATTGTTTTATGTTTCTTTCCTGCTTCCACAGCCAAGATGTTAGCAAATGACAAAAGGAAGCCTGTATCATTTCTTTGTCTCCCTTAAAAGTGCACATGGCTCCATACCTACAGAGTATTCGGTCAATGCTATAAACTATTTAGTAGGCTATGCCTTTATCCTGAGAAAACCTTAGAATGATATATTTGGGAAACTGAGTCCACAAATGGTCACAGAGGAACTAAGTAGCAGATCTAGTACTAAATTCTACATTTTCTGACTCCTATGCCAGGATTCTGTCTCTAGGACCATAGTTCAAAGATAGAGCTAGTATCGTTGAAACTTTAATAAGCAAGTGTATCTGACCTGTCCCTTCCATCTCCCTATTTTAGGTTTCTCTTTGTCCCCCCCTGGACTATTATAGCAGCTATGACTGTAATGGGACCAGAATGTGAATTGGAGGGGAGCAAGTAGCACTAACAGGAGGGATGTGACTTAACCAAGTCTGAGTTAGTTAGCTAGAGTTTTCCTAAGGTGATCCTTAATGCACAATAAAGGAGCACAGGCCGGGGAGGCAGAAAAAGGTTCTTCTAATAATGGTGGGATAGGAGGATCTGAAATTAGTAGAAGATAACGTCTAGGAAGAAGGTCTCCTGTTAGAGACAAATATATGGATAAGAATGATAAAAGACAAGAGAATCAGTAGGTGAAGTAATGCCTGAGATGCAGGCAAATTGTCTGTTTGGAAATAAGAAGTACTACGCACCTGAGGGCCCATCCCCCTGACCTAGACCGAGCCTATTCCACTCAAACATTAGAAAAACTCTTCTCTTATTGAGGCTCCATTCAGCCTTCCACTATTACCCTTTGTGATTACTATTTTCAGTCTTATTTCTGCCATTATCCTGGTTATTCCAATTTTCTCTACCAGCCCCAGCTCACATTGCATCTTTCCTTGACGTGTGCTCATCTGGTAGCCAGCTGATCCCAGCATAAAGACCCCTCCTTGGTCTGCTCACCCCTCATTCCATTCGTGCCAACTCCCTTACTGTTCTCTGTGTACTCCCATTCTACCCCTACCACCACTGGCCACGTGCACTCTCACCCCTCAGTGTGGCATTTTCTGTTCATTTTCTGTAGGCTTCAGGAAACACAGATGCAGTTTTCTTTTCTTGGAGAAAGGAGGGAAAGAGGGAGTCAGAAAGGGAAAGCATGGCTATATCCCCATAATCAGCAATTCTCCTCCCAGAAGAAAAGGAAACATCAGGCCCTGTCCCTGAGGAACTTCCTTAAAAGGCCCCAGCATGAGCCTGGTGTCTTCTCTGGGGTATTACTCTAGGGAACTTCTCTGTCCCAGTTTCCAGTCTTTTGAGATTCTGGCACCTGGCTTTCTGCAGACCTTCTTCTCTCACCATTCTGTGGCATTCAATCATGCCTCCCTTGATGCAGAGGATAGTCTGATTTCAGTAATCATTGTGCCTCTTGCCACCTTCACCTTTTTCTCCTGTAGTGCCCACTGAGAAACACAGCCTCCTTAGAACATGCAAATGGCTACTTGCCATATGTGCTTTGTGGTTCTTTTGTCTATGTTTTTAATTTATTAAAGTGTAGTTGACATACAACAAACAAAACAGTAGACCTTTTAAAACAGATATCAAAAACCTTTTCAAATCTTCCAATAGTTATTCACCACACTTCAAAAAAATATTCAGTTTTAACCATGGTTTACAACACACTTTATTACCTGGATCTTGGCTATCTCTCTAAATTCATCTCCTATCTTCTCCTCCCCGTCACTACACTGCAGCAACTGTTCTAATGCTGTTCTTCAAATTCACCAAATACATTCCAGACCTCAAAGCCTATACATCTGCTGCTCCCTCTGCCCAGAGCACTGTCTTTCAGATAGCTGCATGTCTTGCTCACTTATTTCATAAGACCACTATTCAAATGTCACCACCTACCTAGAATTTTGCTCCTTTTTATTTCTACTTATCCCGTTTCATTTTTTTCTTAGCCCTTTTCAATACCTACTTATGTTTGAGTTGATTTTGTAAATGGAATTCTCTCTTGCTAATAGAAATTCTATGAGAACAAGAATTTTGTCTTCTTTCTTCATTACTACATTTCTAGTACTTAGAGAAATGGTGACACATGATAAATGCTTGTTAATAATCCATAAAATAAAAAAGTAACGTTGAAACATGGCAGAATGAGAAACGTCCCCAGATCTTTCCCCTTGAAACAACAATAAGTTGAACATCTAAAACTCAACAAAAAACACCCAAACTGAACACCAGCACATCTGAGCGTAGGATCTGAGCGTAAGAGCTACCTCGGGTAAGAACCCTAGTTGTCAGGCAGTAGACGGGGAGAAACAAAGAAGCTGCCTCTCGTAGCCAGAGCACACTGTAAGAGGAGGGGGAGGGAAGAAGGTGCTGTAAGTTCCATGAACAGCGCTGCTTGAGAGAGCTGTGAGCTCCAGGCAGCTGGAGGCACTGCCCATGCATCAGGGCAGAAAGCAGAGAAGTGGGACAGCAGAGAAATAAGAATTAATTTTACCCACTGGGTTGCAAAACTGAGGCTGATCCGCAGCCCCTAACCCGCAACTCACAGGGACCCTCCCCCCATATCCTCAGAGACTGAAAGCCGTGGAGCCCCAAGGGAATCTGAGTAAATGCTACCGAAACTGTCGCTGACACTGAAAGGGACTGAGACAGAGGATAGTGAGTGTGATTAAACATCCATATTTTAAAAAAAGGCATTATTAAGGCTTTATATAAAGCAGGGATCCAAGAGGCTTAGACGCCACCTACTGGAAACCAAAAGAAAAGCACCTTCTTTGCAGCAGGCTAAAGAGAGACCTTTATATAATTTTCTTATGAAAAAAAAAAAAAAGGCAGAATACACATCCATTAAAGCCCAGGCAGAGAAAAAGTCCTTTAAACACCATGAACAACCAAGGTGACAAGGCATCTCAGAAAGAAAGTGAAAAACCTACAGAAAATAAGTTTACAGACATAGAAATAAGCAATTTAAATAACAGAAAATTCAGGATGGTACTTCTGAAAAAACTCAATGATATCCGAAACAATTCATATCAACAATTTCAGGAATTGAAAAAACAACTAGATGAGTAGAATGAGATCTTTAGCAAGGAGATTGAAATCCTCGAAGAGAACCAAATAGAACTTCTGGAGATAAAGAACACACTGCAAGAGTTGAAAAATGAGATAGCAAGCTTGGAAAATAGAGTCTACCAAATAGAGGAAAGGATCAGTGATATAGAAGACAGAAATGTAGAAATAAATCAGAAGGAAGAAGAGAGAACCCGAAGAATGAAAAATAATGAAAGAGAAATACAAGAACCAGTTGATGCCATCAGGGGGGGAAACATAAGAATAATGGGCATTCTTGAAGTGGAGGAAAAGGAGCAAGAATTAGAAAGTATTTTCAGACAAATAGTTGATGAGAATTCCCCAAATCTAAGGAATGAGCTAGAGCTAGGAATTCAAGAATTCGACAGAACACCCAATTATCTCTACCCAAAAAGGCCTTCACCAAAACACATTGTATTAAAATTATCAAAAATCAACAACAAAAACAGAATTCTCAGGGCAACCAAGGAAAAGAAGACAGTAACCTATAATGGAAAACCCATTAGATTATCGTCAGACTTCTCAGCACAGACCTTACAAGCCAGAAGGGAGAGGAATCAAATATTCGAAGAATTAAATAAAAGGAACTACCAGCCAAGAATAATGTATCCAGCTAAGCTCCCCTTTAAATATGAAGGAAAAAATTAAGACCTTTCCAGACATACAAAAATTGAAGGAATTCTCCACTATGAGCCTGTACTACAGGAAATACTGAAAGGGGTTAGCTCACCTAAAACAAAATGACAAAAAATAATAATAATGAGGAGTATGGTGGCTTATAAAGCAGAGGAGTGCAACCCTTACTAGGAACAGGGCATTATAAGCTTAAAATAAGAAGAGATTTGCTATAGCAAGATAGTAATGAACGTTCAGCATACATAGGGACAAATTGAGACAACAATGACTGAAAATAAGGATTCAAAGATCCATATTTGAAAAGGGGAATGGAGATAAGACACAAGCAAAAGAAAATGGATGATTGTGTATATATATATATATGTAACTATCCTTTTTATATTCATAATGGCAACCATGCACCAAAGATTCAGAGCTGAAGTATATAACATAAAACTGGAAGAACCAGAGGGAAAACCCACAAAAGCCAACCAAAATAAAGAAAGCAGGAACACAATGACAATGAAGCAATGGAAACACAGAGCTACCAGAAAGCAAAAATTAAATAGCTATAAGAAGACCTCATATATCAATAATCACCCTAAATGTAAAAGGACTGAACTCAACAATAAAAAGGCACAGAGTTGAGGATTGGATCAAAAAACAAAACCCAACTATATGCTGCCTCCAGGAGACACATCTTAGCTCCAAAGACAAATGTAGACTCAAAGGAAAAGGGTGGAAAATGAAATTTCAAGCAAATGACATTCAGAGAAAAGTGGAGTAGTGGTACTGATATCAGACAAAATAGACTTCAAAATAAAAAAGGTAAAGAAAGACGCTGAGGGATACTTCATAATGATAAAGGGAATCATGCACCATAAAGACATAACACTTCTTAATATCTATGCTCCCAATCAAGGAACCCTGAAATACGTAGAGCAATTACTAACAGAACTAAAGGGAAAAACAGACCAAAACACTATTGTAGTAGGGGACCTAAATACCCCACTGTCAGATATGAACAGATCATCCAAACAGAAAATCAGGAAGGAAATAACATCCTTAAATGACATATTAGACCAACCAAACATAATTTACATTTACAGAGCCTTCCATGCCAAAACAGCTACTTATACATTCTTCTCTAGTGCGCGTGGAACATTCTCAAGGACTGACCACATACTGGGACACAGAGATAGCTTCAACAAATAGAAGAGGGTTGAAATTATACCAACTATATACTCTGATCCTAATGCTTTGAAACTAGAGATCAACTGTAAGAAGAAAGCAGTAAAAACAAATATATGGAGATTAAACTATATACTACTAAAGAATAACTGGGTCAGAGAAGAAATAAAAAGAAAGATCAAGAGATACATAGAAACGAATGATAAGGATAGTACAACATATCAAAACTTTTGGGACACGGCAAAAGCGGTCATAAGAGGAAAGTTCATATCATTACAGGCCTATCTCCAAAAACAAGAACGAGCCCAAATGACCAACCTAATGCTTCATCTTAAAAAACTAGAAAAGGAAGAACAAATGAAGCCTAAAGTCAGCAGAAGGAAAAAAATAATCAAAATTAGAGCAGAAATAAATGAAATTGAAAACAAAAAAAAAAGTAGAAAAAATAAATGCAACAAA
>NW_024352784.1:2191962-2291199 GCF_902729225.1 Pteropus medius
AAAAAAAACTAGAACGGAAAGAACAAATGAAGCCTAAAGTCAGCATATAGAAAGAAATAATCAAACTTAGAGCAGAAATAAGTGAAATTGAAAACAAAAAAATAGAAAAAATAAATGCAACAAAGAGCTGGTTCTTTGAGAAAGTTAATAAAATTAACAAACCCCTGGCTAGACTCACTAAAGAAAAAAGAGAAAGGACACAAATAAACAAAATCAGGATGAAAGAGGGGAAATTGTGACAGACAACACAGAAATACAAAGGATCATACAAGAATACTATTAAAAAGTATATATCACCAAATTTAATAACTTATAAGAAATGAACCAGTACTTCAAAAAATACGATCTTTCTAGACTGAATCAAGAAGAACTGGAAAATCTAAATAGATCAATCAGCAGTATAGAAATTGAAACAATTATCAAAAACCTACCAGGACCAGGTGGCTTCACCAGTGAGTTCTACCAAACATTCACAGAAGATTTAATACCTATTCTCCACAAACTCTTCCAAAAAAAATCAAAGAGGAGACAACACTTCCCAACACTTTTTATGAGTCCAATATCGCCTTGATACCAAAACCTCATTAAGATTACACAAAAAAAGAAAACTACAGACCAATATCTCTCATGAACACAGATGCAAAAATTCTAAATAAGATACTAGAGAACCAAATACAGCAACATATTAAAAAGATTATATACCACGATCAAGTGGGTTTCATCTCAGAGGCACAGGGATGGTTCAACATATACAAATCGATTAATGTGATACACCACATAAACAAATTAAAAAATAAGAATCATTTGATCATATCAATAGATGCAGAAAAAGCCTGCCACAGGACACAATATCCATTTATGATCAAAACACTTAACAAAACCAGTATAGAAGGAAAGTACCTTAACCTAATAAAGGTCATCTATGACAAACCCTCAGCCAACATTATACTTAATGGTGAAAAACTCAAAACCTTCCCTCTAAGATCAAGAACAAGGCAAGGCTGTCCATTATCACCACTCTTATTCAATATAACATTGGAGGTCCTAGCAAGGGCAGTCAGGCAAGAGAAAGCTATAAAAGGCATCCAAATAAGAAATGAGAAAGTCATACTGTCACTATTTGCGGATGACATGATTCTCTATATAGAAAACCCTAAAGTCTCCACAAGAACACTACTAGAAACAATAAGCAAATACAGTAAAGTCTCTGGATACAAAATCAACGTTCAAAAATCCATAGCGTTCCTATACTCTAATAATGAAATGTCAGAAAAAGAAGAGGAAAAAATAATTCCTTTTGCAATTGCAACAAAAAGAATAAAATACCTACTAGTAAATCTAACAAAACAAGTGAAGAACCTATTGACAACTACCAGACCCTATTAAAAGAAATCAAAGAAGATACAAAGACATAGGAAGATATTCCGTGTTCTTGGATTAGAAGAATCAACATAGTTAAAATGACCTTATTACTGAAAGCATTACACAGATTTAATGCAATCCCCATCAAAATCCATTAGCATTTTTTAAAGAAATAGAACCAAAAATCATCAGATTTGTACGAAAGCACAAAGACCCCCAAATTGCCAAAGCCATCCTGAGAAAAAAGAATGAGGCTGGAGGCATCACTCTGCCCGACTTCAAATTATACTACAAAGCAACAGCAATCAAAACAGCATGGTATTGGCAGCAAAACATACAGACCAGTAGAACAGAATCAAGAGTCCAGAAGTAAACCCATATTTATATGGGCAAATAATTTTTGACAAAAAAGCCAAAAACATACAGTGGAGAAAGGAAAGCCTCTTCAATAAATGGTGCTGGGAAAACTGGAAAGCCACCTGCGAAAGAATGAAACTAGACTATTGTCTATCACCACACCTTGAAATTAACTCAAAATGGATTAAGGACCTGAATATAAGACCTGAAATAATAAAATGCATAAAGAAAACATAGGAATGAAACTCAAGGATCCTGGACTTATAGAGGATTTTATGAATTCGATCTCAAAGGCAAGGGGAGTAAAAGCTAAAATAAAAGAACAAGACTACATCGAATTAAAAAGCTTCTGCTCAGTAAAAAACCATCAACAAGGCAAAGGGACAACCATCTGAATGGGAAAATATATTTTCAAGCAATGCCTCCAACAAGGGCCTAATGTCCAAAATATACAAAGAACTCATATAACTCAATAACAAACAGAAAAACAAACGATCCAATCAAAAAACGGGCAGAGGACCTGAACAGACACTTCTCCCTAGAGGACATACAAATAGCCAACAAATATATGAAAAGATGCTCAACAATGCTAGCTATTAGGGAAATGCAAATTAAAACCACATTGAGATACCACCTCACATCTGCTAGGATAGCTATAATCAATAGGACAAGTAATAACAAATGTTGGAGAGGATGCAGAGAAAAAGGAACCCTCATACACTGCTGGTGGGACTGCAAATTGGTATAGCCACTATGGAAAACAGTATGCAGTTTCCTTAGAAAACTGAAAATTGATCTCTATATGATCCAGCAATCCCTCTACTGGTTGTTTACACCAAAGACTTGAAAACTCATATCCAGAAAGATTTGCACACGGATGTTCACAGCAGCATTATTCATGGTGGCCAGGACATGGAAGCAACCAAGGTGTCCTATGACAGATGTTTGGCTAAAGAAGCTGTGGTGCATATATATAATGGAATATTAGCCATGAGAAGAGATGAAATACCGCTATTTGTGACAACATGGATGGACCTCAAAATAATCATGCTAAGCGAAATAAACCAGACAGAAAAAGTTAAAAATCACATGATATCACTTCTGTGCAGGATATAAAACTAAAAGCAACAAATGAACAGGACAAACAAACAGACTTATGGACATGGACGATAGACTAGTAATTACCAGAGGGAAGAGGGAAAGGGGAACGGGGAAGGTAGACTGGGTAAAGGGGGTTAAATATATAGCGACAGAAAAAATCTAACTATGGGAGGTAAACACAGTGTAAATATATATATATATTGTTACATACGGTATATGTTATTAATATATCATATATATAACAAGGCTGATTTACATTCCTTATATATAAGGGTAAATTTTATATATGTATAAGGTAGAAAGAGAAGAGAAGATATTGTTACGTTCACTGTTTAAAGCAGTACATACATATATATATATAACTTATTGGATTTTGTTAACCAATGTCGCCATAAAAATAAATAAGCAAATTTAAAACTATATATAAAAAATAAATAATAAAAAGTGTTTTATTTTTTTGTTTTTATATCTAAATAATAAATATAGTTGGTTGAACAAAAATTTGCCCAATGATATCCCAAGTTAACAATAAGTCGCATTCATATCTCTGAGCCCCATCGGGACAATGGAGTTCCTAGGTTTGGCTCTGAGCGCTGTAATACTGGCAGAAAATTTGGAAGTCATATCATTTATCTGCCGTTTTCACTTATTTCCTCTAGAATCAGAAATCTTCCAGAATTTAGTTCTTGAAGAACTAAATGAGGAATGATCAAACCTCAGGATCCAAACTTAATTCTTGAAGTATCATTACTCTGTGAACTCCCCAGGGAATCCATATGCTTATTGAACAAAGCTTCCACCTCCCTCTCTATCATTCATGCCATGCCATCCCGCACTAGTTCTACCCTCCACCATTTGCACACATTTAAAGCTTCTTTATGAGGGAATCTTTTCAATTCTTTGTATCTACAAGACGCTGTCAGATACATATTAACTGATCAATCTATGTTTGTTGACTTACTGATTGTCTAAAATCAAGCTTCTTGTCTTCCTGGCCTACATTTGGTTAGAATTTCATCTGCTATTCAACAGCCTTCTTCCAATACCTAACATCATGATCTTTTAAGCACTATTAGAGAGAGAGATTAATTCTCCTCGGTCCTTCTCTGCCTTTATAAGACCTATTGCGTAGGATGCTAACTAAAAGAAGATAATGTAATAATAGTAACAATAAAAATCTATTGAAGATTTACTATGTTCTAGACACCTTATTAAATATATATAATATATTTATATATTTATATATATGACAACCCTCCTCATTTTTACATATGGGGAACAAGAGGATTACTTAACTTACCTAAGGTGACACTAACAAGACTTAAAGTGGTCAGTATCACACAAACAGCATCTGATAAGATGTTGTGTGGACAAGAGAGGAGAGGGAACACACAGTGGTGGCTCAGAGTATCACAGAAGACTCATGAAAATGTTAACTTTGAACTGGGCTTCCATGGTTCCCAGGACATGCCCATTATTCCTTGCTGCCATGTTTTACACATACTGTCTTCTCTCCCTGGTATGTCCCTTCTTCCAAACCCACCTTAAACTTCTAAACCCTAAATCCTTGACTAACTTTTACAGAGCATCCTGTTCCCTGATGAATGAGCCTCTATGTCTTCTTTATGTCTACATATATCTCATTGAATTGTAATGTGTACATCTGTCTTCCCATCCTCCAAACCAGATTGTGACCTTCTTGAGAACAGAAACATGATCCTTCAACTCTATGCCCTAACATGTAGCATAGTCCTTCATACATTCAGTGATCATTGAATTAGATAAAACAGTAAAATTAAAACTCTGCTTTTTTTCTTATTTTTATGGTGACATTGGTTAATGAAATACAGTAAGTTCCAGGTGTCCAATTTAACAATAAGGCATATATTTCATTGTGTGTTCACCTCTCAAAGTTAGATTTCTTTCTATCACCACATATTTGACCCCTTTTACCCCATCTATCTCCCTCTGCTCTGCTCCTTGCCACCCTCTGGTAACCACTAGTCTATTGTCCATGTCCATGAGTCTCTGTTTGTCCTACTCATTTTTTGCTTTTAGGTTTATAAAAACTCTGCTTTTAATTGAGTGTTTGATATAGACCAGGAAAAATGATAAATACTTTGCATATATCATCTCATTTATATTCATTCGTCCCTATTTTATAGAAGAAGGGCTAACTTTCAGAGAAGTAGCTTGCCCAAAAGAAACACTAAAGAGCAAATATTTGGGACAGGTGAAAAAAGTAAAATTAGCAAAGTATTCTAAAATGTATTCCTATGTCAAAAAGCCCTTGGAATTAATTATTTGTGCTCAGGGGTCTCTCCACCTACTCCCTTTCTACCCACACTGAACTCTCAGGGTAGATCTTCTCTGCTATCCTATTCTTACCCCCTACCCCATCAAGGCCCAAATTCTCAGCTTCAATTTTCTGCCTCTTAACATCCCAGAGGTCTTTTTAGTGCCCTCATCCCCAGGGAATGTTTACTCTCACCTAGGGCCCTAATAAGAGGATATATACTCCAGTTCTTTGGCTCTGCACACTCTAAGCGCTGTAGCAGCTGAGAATCTACTACCACTCCCTGCCCCAGAGAGATAAATCTGTCTGTGTGTTCAACCCCACAATGGGCACACTATGATCAGATCAAGGACCTGACTGCTGCTAAGATAACTGTCTCACTGAGGTGGTCTCCACTTCACTTCAAATAACGGGGACTTACAAATGGATCATACTTTTTGATCACTATTATGTGCTATGTAGTGTTATTGCTCTTCGGATAAGTGTCTCCCGTAATAATTCCTCACAGTAGGCTCTAGAATAGTAATCAGCCTCTCCAGGTCACAGATGAAGAAGAAGTTTGAGAGTTACGTAACTTGACTGAGATCACACAGCTGGTGGGTTAGTAGAGCTGGGATTTCAATCGGGCTGCCCTTGGTCTTCCATTAATAAATGTTGACTTCTTGGCAGGTGGCTTCCAGATACTCACACCTCCAGTGATGAAGAATCTGTTCCTTCACTCATGAGACAGCCTTGTTCCTGGTACTTGAGCTCCTATTATATATTTTAGGTAAGACCTTTCTTATATCAAATGCTAAGGTGATTCAGAACAAAGGAGCATAAAAGCAGAGTTATTCTGAGTGAGTCATCTGGAGGAGGCCGGAAGTCTCTCCTTGCCTGACTTTCCAAGGCAGATGAATCAGAAGAAAATAGCAGCAGGGTATAGCAGAGGAGGGTTCAGGCAAGAGAGGAAAGCTGTAAATCTCTAGCCATTCACCTCTACCATGGAGAAGGTTCTGCAGTCGTGCCACTCACCTCCCAGCCCAGAGATCATTGAATCAGACAGAAGTGGCAAGGGCTCCTTCGAATGCTGGTAATGGTAACCAACCTCCTGCCTTGCATCATTTCACAACACCCTACAGTCTTCTTCTCCTGGACATTTTTCATGAGATCTAACTCAAATAGTAGTGAGAGGGCCAGGAAGTGAGAATCCCAAGGCCTTCAGCTTGACCTTGATCTCTTTCTTGGAATATAGGCATATTATGCTCATCATATGCTTTTCCAACTTCATTTCTTCATCTGTGAAAATAGGGCTGAGGCAAGAGGAGCTTGTGGCCATTGTGCTGTGCAGCTACAAGGATAGAGTAAAAGTTTTTTGAATGGCAGCTCAAGAACTGAGGAAATTTAATGCAATTATTAAAAGGCTGAATGGAAGAAGAAAGAGAGGAGAAGAAAGTAAGGTTGTCCCATTTATGTTTAGATTATTCAGATTTCAATTTTTTACACACCAATAAAAGGGCATTGAATCACAGACATTCCAAAAAAACTTACCTGTGTCTTATGATAAAGCCTTGCTAATGCATTTTACACCACAACATATATAGACAATCACATGCTCAGCTAAACATGTAGTGTGCTCATTCATAGAATAGAACACTTTTACACATATCCTTTCACAAGTTCCCTCCACTCAAATTTTTCTGTTCTTCACCTTCCAACCACCATAAAGCTAAAATCCCCTCTGGATGGTAGAAACTCTGGGAGGGAGAAAGCACAGAAGATAAAATAGAAAACACATGGAAGAAGGTATGAGGAGACAGAAAGGGATAAGATGGTTTGTTCGATATCACAGTGACAGCCACAGTTAGCACTGAAATGGAAAAATAGGCATCTTGGTTCAGGATTCCTTCCCTTCTTGTCTCTTTCTGGGCACGGTTAGCCAATGCAAAGGATTGCAAAGGAGTGTTGCAGCTTAAAGTTAGGAATACAAATGATTCATCTCCAGATGGTCCAGTTAGTTTTACTATCTCTGTCCCAGAATACAGTTGCATTTCATATTAGAAACCAGCAAGAGAAAGGTACTTTCTTCTCTACTTTCTTTTCTACTCTCTCCTATGTCTATTTTTTGTTCTCAACTTTCTTTTATTATCTCTCTATTTTTTTTAGCTTTTTACTTTTTTTATTAGTTTCATGTATACAAAACATTGGTTAGATATTTGTATAGTTTGTGAAATTATCCCCCTGATTACTCTATCACCCATCTGGCTCTACACATAGTCATTACAATACCATTACCTATATTCCCCATGGTGTACTCTCCTCTTCCTCTAATGTCCCTTTCCTAACTTTTTTATTTAATCTCCCCTCTTTCTCAAATTCTCAGTTATTAATAGATAAGAGAAAAATGAGAAGGCACATGTAGGTGAGGGAAGATTGAGGCATATAGAGAGTGTGGGTAATGCACAAAGAGATGGGGTGGAAATATGTGAAAGCTCCATACTGTCATTTGACCAAAGCTAGTGTCCACATTTGCTGACAGTGAATGATTTTGTGTTCCCAATGGTTAAAATTCACTTCTCATCCCCTCCTTCTTTCATGTACCTTTTTTATGAGAAACTACACTTCGTATGCAATCATCTCCCAAAAACCTTATCAAATCACATATTATGGCCAGATCAGCCTGATACCTACCACTGACCAATTCTGCATGATCTCACCTGTTTTCACCAGCATCCATACCAGACACCTAAGACAATCACAGGATCCTAGTACTGGCTATATCAGGCTGCAAGAGTCTCAGCCTCTCACCATGTGCTTTGCTATTCCTGGCCAGAACCCAGATTCTGTGCCTCATCTGTGAGTAAACATGAACTGAATGGCTTGACAAATCCACCCAAGATCTCCCTGCTTTCCCTTCTCTTCCTCTCAGTTCTGATCTTCTCATCTTGAAAAGCAACTACTTTTGAGTCTTCCCTCCAATCTACCTGAGCTTCAATCACTATGTTACCCTTATAATGTTACATAAACAGATAATTCAGAAGAAAATAAGAGCAGAGTATAAGCAAAAGAGGATTCACAGGCGGAGAGAAGATAGCCATTAAGAGTCTATAGTCACTCACCTGCACCATAGAGAAGATTCTACAGCCGTGACATCATTGAATCAGACACAAATGAAAAAAACTTCCTTGAAACCTGGTTCTGTAACTTCACCTCCTGCCTTGCATCATTTCCCAGTGTTCTTCAATAGTCTCATCCTGGATGTTTTTCATGAGGTCTAACTCATTTCCTTCAGCCATTTCAGTTTCGGCCACAGCATGAGAATGAATCCCAATGGCTTCACCTCTCATGGCTTCCTAGAGCTCAGGGCAAGGCAGTGAGGTCTTTTCTACCCACCTGACCTTGACCTAGCCATGCAATTCACAAACCACAGCCATCAGAACCCAAACTCCTTTCTGCTCATGGGAATTCCTGGCCTGGAGGCATCTCATTTTTGGATTGCATTTCCCTTCTGCTCCATGTATGCCCTGGCAGTTCTTGGCAACATGGTGGTGCTGCTGGTAGTGCATTCAGAGCCTGCACTGCACCAGCCTATGTACCTGTTCCTGTGCATGCTGTCCATCATTGACCTGGTGCTCTGTACTTCTACTGTGCCCAAGCTCCTTGCACTCTTTTGGGCAAATGCTGCTGAGATTGCCTTTGAAGCCTGTGCTGCCCAGATGTTCTTTATCCATGGCTTCTCAGCTGTAGAATCCGGTATCCTGTTAGCAATGGCCTTTGACCGCTACTTGGCTATCTGCCGGCCACTGCACTATGGGTCATTGCTTCCCCCAGAGGCTGTGGGCAAGCTGGGGGCTGCTGCTGTGCTTCGTGGCTTAGGGCTCATGACTCCACTCACCTGCCTACTGGCAAGGCTGAGCTACTGTAGCCGAGTCGTGGCCCACTCCTACTGTGAGCACATGGCTGTGGTGAAGCTAGCTTGTGGGAGCACGCGGCCAAACAATATCTATGGCATCACTGCTGCCACACTGGTGGTGGGAACTGATTCTATCTGCATTGCTGTCTCCTATGCACTCATCCTCCGGGCTGTATTAGGCCTCTCCTCTAAGGAAGCAAGGGCTAAAACCTTTGGCACTTGTGGTTCCCACCTCGGTGTCATCCTTCTCTTCTACACACCAGGACTTTTCTCATTCTATACACAGCGTTTTGGCCAGCATGTGCCCCGGCACATCCACATCCTCCTGGCTGACCTCTACCTCATTGTGCCACCCATGCTAAACCCCATCATCTATGGCATGAAAACCAAGCAGATCCGGGATGGGGCCCTCCAATTGCTGAAGCGGGGAACTGCTCAGTCATGAAGTTTTCAACCCCAATCTAGAACCCAATCTTGTCCCTTATGCTTAAGAGGTCAGTGGCACTCAGCATGGTGGGGAGAAAGAAACCCACACTCAATGGTATCCTTACTTTGCTAAGGAGATGTAGCACAAATCTGATGGGGGAAGAACTATCAGGTATTTCCCATTTGTGATGTAGATATTGTTACAAAGCTCAGAGAGCTCCGGTCTAATGGGAAACATGGTCACCAAGATGATGATGACCTCCTAGGGAATGCCACTCTGCTGTTCTGACATGACAATTGGAGGTTCCTCACTTCCTCCCCTGTCCTTAGAACACTCTGCCTACTGTTCCCATATTGGGAGCTATTCCAAGGACATACTCTCTCAAAACTAAGGCATTGAGACCATTTGGATGGAATATGTGACTGAACCCAGTTAAAGTCTCTATAAGAACTTTTAAGATTCTGATGGATAAGTATGGAGATCTACTCAGCTTGCAGCTGCCCAAGAAAAGCCCCATATGTGAGTTTTCTTATTAAAACTGCCACCTACCAATCTGGAGTGGTCTACCTCTTACTTAAGTCTCTACCCATCCTTCATATACAGGGGCCAGTTTGTAAACTAACAGAGGTGGAGTCAGAGCATTTAGCAATGGGCCATAGGGACAACAACAAATAAAGAATGATGGGCAAACTGTGTCTGTTGTATAGAGGTATAATCCATCAAGGAAAGTTCTCTGGAAGATGAGAGTTTTCAACTTTTCACTGAATATGGACTATGGGCCAAATATATTGCTAAAATTTAAGGGTATTGAGTTGATTAGGTTAAAAGTCCTCCTCATTGTGACTGCTCACTGTTATTCAGAGGAGACCTACATATAAGGAGACAGCAGACAAATCACATTAAACTAATATGATTGGGTAAGCACAGGGACCATGAGTACTGAATAAGGACACCTAACTTGCACAGGGAAAATGAGGTTCCAAAGCCTACCTCATCTCACTCCACCTATATATAGGTAGGAAAGGCCACTGTCTCAGAAGCCTTTAACCATGCATGAGTGTAAGATGTGGGAACAAAGTCTCAGGCTAGATAGTATCAAGTCTGACATACTTAGTCTTTTCTTCTATTTCCTGGGAGTGGCCACATGGAGCTGCCAGCAAGCCTCAAATATCCAGAAAAGAGACCAGGCCCCTCCTTTGGAGACAAAAGAGAAATTTGACCTCCTGAGCAGGTTTATAAAAATGAAAGTGGTGGCTGTGACTAGAAAGCCCGTTAGATTCCGGAGTTCTCAGGGATCTCTTGTTCTGACATCCCTGCTCAGAATCTGCAGGCAGATTGATAGGTATTTGATAGATATTTGGCTCCTGGATAAAGCATTTTAATAAGCTAAAAAAGAGCTTACATCGGAGAAGGCTTCTAGCAGGCTCAGGATGACCTAAGTCACCAGAATTTTATCCAATGGCAGCAAAGGGTTGATTAGCTTTTAACACTGCAGTGCACCAAGAGGTGCATTGTCTTACTGTACTCTCAGAACCATCTGATGAAGAGCATATAAACTACCCCCAATTTACAAAGTTAGAGACAGAAGATTAGGAAGGTAATAACTTGTCTAAGAAAGCAAATAAATGTCAGAGCCATTCAAACTCAGATCTTTCTCATTCTAAATTCTATGCTTTTCACTCTTTACCAGCTGAGTTTCTATAAATCTAGGCCCAAAAATCTAATTGGTTTTAACCTTGGTATAAGGGAATAATTCTTTTCCTAACATCACTGACATTTCTGAGAACATGCAACATGAAAACACTATTCTAGGGGCTGGAAATATAATGGCGATTCAGGAAGATAAATGCCTGGTCATAACTCAAATGAGACTTCAGCAAAATCCCCCCATATACCCTCAGAGACTCTCCGTGTTCCCGTAATACTTCCTTCACTCCAGAGCTCAGCACACATGAAATTAGTAGCCTTAATTTGCCTACAGACAAACCAGGTTGCCAAGCAATCAGACACCTCAGATTGGCCGATAAATACTAATCCCCAGAATATTTAAATTCAAATTATAAGGGAAGTCAAGAGAAAAAGCTACATCCTATTTAGGACTACATTGGTTATGGCTGGATTTATTTTTCCCAAACCATTTTTTAATGGTGTGTAATTTACCTAAAATAAAATTCATATATTAAGCATACAGTTTGATCACTGACTAATGTAAACATCAGTATAACCACCACCTTAATGAAGATACAGATTTTCATAATCCCAGAAAGTTCCTTTTAGCTCCTTCCAGGCAATATCCTTGCTCCCCACTTTTTTCTTTCCTATATATCCAAACCTCTATGTAGTATTTCTCTTTAGTATTTTTATAGTACGGGCTTGTTAATAAGAAATTATCTCAGCTTTTTCATAAAAGTCTTTCCTTAAATATGACTTTTGATAAAAATTTTTTGCTAGCTATAGAACTTTAGATTGACAGGTTTATTTTTCCTTTAAGCATTTAAAATAGGTTGTTCCTGTTTTTTAACCTCGGTTTTTCTTATGAAAGTCAATCATTCTTATCCTTTTTCCCATATATGTTTTTTTTTTTTTTACTGACTTGTTACATTTTTTCTCTTTATCTTTGGTTTTCATCAGTTTGACTTTGTGTCAATGTAATTTTACTTGTATTCATTTGTTTGGGGCTTACTGAATTTCCTGGGTCAATGAATTAATTTTGTAATCAAATTTGGAGAATGTTTTCAATTAGTTCACAAGGTATTTTTATGTTCTATTCTCTTTCCTCTCCTTCAGGAACTTCAATCACATATGTCAGATTACCTGATAAAGACCCACATGTTACTCTATCCATTTACGTTACCTCTTTTCTCTCTTCTATTAACTTGGTCTTCAGATTCACCGATTCTTTTGTATTATCCAATCTGGTATTATTCTCAACTCTAATTGTTTTTACTTCAGATGTATTTGCAGATTTGGAATTTTTATTTGATTCTTTTATGCAGTTTATAAATTTCTGTTTAAATCCACAAATCATTGCCCATTTATTCTTTTCCCGTAGAATCTTTAAACTGTTTTTATAGTTATGTTAACATGTTTGTCACTATTTCTATAATGTGGGTTATCAAAAGTCTCTTTCTGTTGACCTTTTTGTCTTGATGATGCTTTTTTAATATGTATAGTAATTTTTCAGTGTATACTGGACACTGTAAATGATACATTGAAAAAATCTATGGATTTTGTTATCTTTTTTGAGGTGTTTTTAGTTTTTGTCTAGCAGATCCTATGAGATTTAACTTCGGGTTTTATTATTTCATTTTTATTCTTCTTCCAAGATCATATCCCTTAGAACTTGGATGTATATATACTATTAAGGCACAGCCTTTCTGAAGTTTTAATCAAAGGCTGAGATATTACCTATTCCTCCCAAGTTAGTGAAACTTAAACGTCAAACTCTGTCTTCCTAACACAAGGAAATTGCTGATATCAGGGATACTACTCTAAGTAAAGCTATTATTCAGTGAATGTCTTAGTTGCAGTCTCAATGACTTTGTAATACAGGAAGAATTACACCTAGTGACCAAGATTGCACTCTCTCCTCCTTTCATTCTGGTCAGCTGATCCATTGTAATATGTAATGCTCTATTGGCTCATCTTCTCCTGTTCTTCTCACTTAAGGGTTAGTTTTAGGTCCCTTCGATTTTTTGGTCCTTTCTAATACCTACTGTTTATTCTCCCAGACAAATTAGAGGTCTAAGCCTTTCTCAGGATACCACTTTTCTCTATTTTGTAACTCAAATAGGCCTGGGGTCAATCCTGTATCCTATTCAGATGAGTGATTAGATGAGCTTAAAGTTACTGCTACTAATAATGCTTTGAAGCAATAAGTAGCATGAGTAGCAATGAATAAGTTGACTGCACTGGCCATCTCAAAAGTCAGAAAACAGATATTAGATGTCTTGGTGGCTAGAATCAGAAGAATGTCCTTATGAAGTAGATTAAGACAACCTCCATTCAGTTTTTCCAAGAAAAGGAAACAGTTGCCAAAATCATAAGATTAATATAAAGAGCCTGAGCCACCTCAGGATACAAGGTCAGAAGAGGAAAAGACAACAAAGAAGGGAAGAGAGTGGTGAAGTAAGAATCTTATAGGAATCTTACTATGTTGATATGTTTCTCAAAAGGGGTTCACAGACTTCTGGGTTTCTTTAGCGGTGGCGGGGAGGGGATAAGAAGTACACCATGGTTATACATTCTGCAATTGCTTTTGCAGGTAAGTTATTTTCTCTAGAAGCAGGTACTGTATTTCTCCAGTTAATCTGTTCTTATATGTAACCTGGCTTGGAAGCAATGAAGAGTGATGAAGAATGATGAAGTGGATCTTGAAGAGAATGAGAAAGTCCCTGCAAAGCATCTACTTTACATGAAGTCATATGATTTCCAGGCAAAGAGACACTGTATCTTCTGGCAAGGGAAGGAAGGTGCTTCTGCCAGCCTGGAAAGTTCAGAAAATATTGAAGATCCAGTAGTTTTAGGCTTATTCACTGAAACACCTCATTTTTAGCCCTGAAGGTCCCACACTTTTTCTATCAGGGAATTTACTTTGATGTAGATGACCTATTGAGACTATACATTTAGTCATCTTTCTATTTCTTCCATCCTTAAAATCATATCCTGGGCTTATTTTCAGTAGCCTCTCCTCTTGCTAGAGGAAATTAGAGTCTCCTTTAAAGCTACCATGGAGGACTTCTGACTTTTATATCACTTTTTAAGTTAAAGTTAGTTGGATGGCACAAACCTATTTTCTTTTTGCAAGGTTCCCAGTGCCATCAAAAATCAGTCAACCCACAACACAATCCTTAACATTACCATGTCCTCATGCCAATCAAGCATTCCAGCCTCTCTCTATTCAAGCATTTTCTTTCATCTTTACCTCATTCCAACTAACAATGGGAAATCTTTAGTAATCATATATCACAATTACTGTGTGACGTGTGTTATCACCACCCTATTTGTCATCAGCAATGTGGTTTCTGTCGTTTTCAGACTGGTATGCAATCAAAAGACAAAATATCACCCTGAGAATTTACTTCCAAGGGCCATTTCTTATATCAACTGTCTTAGCTCAGAAGCAAAACTACACTGCAAACACTATATTGGAGAGTGTAATATCTTGCCAGGAGTGAAGGTGGGGAACGGAGAGTGAGGCAGAGGAGTGCATTACTGAGCTGCCACCAACCTCGCCACAAGCTGATTGCTCAGTATCCCAAATATCTTTCAAAGGACTCTATTGAGCTAATTCATCTCAATACAGATCACAATTGGGGGGTTGTGAGGGAGAAAGATAATTTATCTGATGACTCTTTATCTTCCATTGGTTAAAGTCACACCTCTGGTGAATTAATTTCCTTATACTTCCAGGTTGCAAATGTGTAATTATCTAAGCAGGTGCCATATATTTCATTCCTCAGAAGTAACAGAGAAGCCTCAGAGCCAGAGCTGAATGGTGTGCAACAACACCAGTGAAGGCATGAGGTGCAGTGATGTCAGGATGTGTCAGGAACAATATAAAAGACTAAGAACAGTCTCTGCAGCAGGCCCTGCAACCTGGGGCAAACAGGGTAGCAGCAACAGAAGCAACTTGGTTCTGCAATCTCAAGAATATCACAAGCAACTCCTAGGGATCTCTGGCTGGCTGGTCAGATAGCCATTAAGGCAAATGCATGAATCCAGGTTGACACAAACTAAATTTGACACAGTGAGGAAATATCTATGGAGTCTGAGAAGAAAAGACCAAGGGAGATAATGAAGAAAAGCAAGAGAGTATGATATCTTGGAGGAAAAATGAAGAAAATATTACTAGGTGAAGAGAGTGACCATCTGTGACAAATGTTGCCAATAAGGCAATGGATAGAATATCAACAGATGGAGTTGGTAATGTAGAGTCAGTTCTTTGGAACTTTGATAAAAGCCATATCATTGGAGTTATGGAGGACAAAACCTAATTGGTATAAACATTCAGGAAAAGAATTAGTGGTAAATATAGGAAAAAACTTTTTTGAGATTTTTTGAAGGTGAGCAGAAAAATTGGATAGCAGCAGGAGAAGGATGAAGTCTGAAAGACCAGTTGGAGGTTCTGACTCTGAGGGGTTGTGTGCACCATACTTTCTCCCTTACGGGCCGAAGATGAAGCTGGTGCCAACCATAGACTACAGTCATGTCTGAATGCAAGGAAGTGGACTGGTTGTTGTCATTTGTTTCCTATTACATTTGACCTTTTAAGATGTTAGTATCTTCATTCTTATGTGGCTGGTTGTATAATCCAACCAGTAATGTATATGAATCTGCTATTTCCTAATCTTAACCACAATAAATCAAGCCATTTAGAGGTACGATTGTGTGTTACAGTACACAGAGGGGCAAAGACGACTAAAGCCCTCCATCTGTGTAAAGGCCAAAGGCTAAAGTGGGCATTGCTGCAAATCTACTTATTTTCCTGTGATAAAAGTGCTATAGAAGTGATAGCAGTGCTATAACCATAATTTCAAATATTTGATTGCAGTTGGATTGATAGGGTGCACATCCTCCCAAAAATATCAAGTAAATAATACCAACAAAATAAGGGATCTGAGAAACCCACCACCACAATTTCTGCCAATAAATATATTCATCATCTCCAAAAGTTTCCTCCTGCCTTTTTTTTTTATTCTGTGTGTAATAAGGACACTGAACATAAGAGCTACCCTCTTAGAAAAAATTCAAGTATATAAAAGTATATAAAATTTAAGTATATAAAAGTATATAATTGTAAATTTAAGTATAAAATTTAAGTATAGTATTGTTAACTACAGGCACCATGCTGTAAGGTAGATCTCTAAACTCGTCAAGTTGTGTACATTAAATATGTATAGCTTTCTGTTTGTCAACCATACCTCAATAAAGTAGTTTCTTCTAAAAATCAATAAAAAAAAAACCTACCCTGAGGAAGGAAGGAGAAAAAAGCAATGAAGACCTGAAAGACAGAAGCTGTTAATGCTACAGAACTTCTTTTCATTGTCTCATTGCAATGAAAATGGCTCACCAGCCATGCAGGTATTAAGTACTGACATCAGAATAAATACATGACTACTAATATTTATCTTTACAAATCATACCTGACAGGGCTGGCAGTTTTAGAGAGATGAAAACTTAACCTAGCCTGGGTGAGATACTTTATTAAAAGACAAACTCATGGAATCTAGCACTAAATGTGGACTTTTCCCTTAAGTAGCCCCAAATGCAGACTCGACGTGATATAACCATAATTTCAAATATTCGATTGCAAGAAAATATAAATTGCTAGTGCTCTATCCATAACAGAAACATTATTAATTAATTCATTTAACAACTTTTTAAGTCTTTATACATTGAAAGTATTTAAAATAAAGTTAAAAAACTAAGATGTCTCTCAACTAAAAATTCTAGTCTATGAAGAAACAGTATATTGTAATAAATGCTTTATAAATGCCTACATGAGGACATATAGACATATGAATGAGGGAATATGAACACTGCTTTTCATGGGAAGTCCCATACAAAGCTTGAAAAATAAATAGAAGCCTATTATAGATAGAAGCCTTTCAGGAAGAGTGTGTATAGCAGCATGAGAGGCAAGCCTACCTAAATCTGGGACACAATCATTAGAGTTTCTTCCTCTGTAATGACACAATAGCTATAGCAGCCCTTTAAGGCATGCAATGATTAAATGTCAGTTTTGTAAAGCACTTAGGAATGTAGATAGGTAGTCAAATTGTGAAGTTGTGTTTGTTTAGAGCTGGGATGCTAGGGAATAAGATAACTCTCAAACCGGTACTTGAAGCTAGAGAGAGGTCTCCTGGGGTTCTTAGACCTTTAATGAGGGGTTATTAAATTAGTGTCTGGTCTAGGAGTATTGGCAGAGAACTATACAAGGTGACTGTCCCGGATGTTTGGGGCCTAAGGGACACCTAACTGTTTATATTAATAATTGAACCTACTTTGCATTTTGCTTATAGTAATAGTTAGACGGTCTATACATTATTACATTTTCTTGTATTTCTTGATGTTGTATATATATTGTCCCATTTAATCCTCACAACAATTTTATGCAACAAGGCCCGTTATCTCAATGATAGAGATATGGAAACTGAGCTTAAAGAGAAATGAAGTAATTGCCCAAGGTGAGAGAAGTAGTTGGAGTCAAAACTGGAGTTTGAAAATCAGACTATATTTCATATGCCTGAAAATTGCTGGTATCTGTTTCTTGGCATAGTTCTAAAAACAAAACAGAAATTAGCAGCTTTTCTTAATATCAGGATAAGAGCAAGACTTCCAGCAGGGCCCATCATATGGTAATGAGATCAAGAATGCAGTCAACACTCTTCTCTGTGTGTCCTTTCTCCCTTCCATGCTCTTTCTTTTGCATGTTTTTTATGCAGTTGACCTCAATTTCTCTCTTATCTCCCTCAAATTATCTTCTTACACTGGTCCATGGGAGGAGGTAGAAGGAATTCAGAAGGATATCACTCCAAGGGCCGTTTTCCTTTTATTGTTCTAATTCACAAAGCATTACAATATAGATAATTTTGCTTTAATCATAATTTCACTCCACTCTGAATGAATTTATAGCAATTTTTCATTAGGTCAATCTCTGTAGATGTTCTTTTTGTCCTCTGTAAAAGGCAAAAGCAACTCTTTGCCTTAAAGAAGGCTATTAGGAAATCACTTTCCCATGACCAAGCCATGAACAATGTAGATTAATTTGAGTGGAAAGACTTGGCTTTGCAGAACTTGAGACATGCATTTTGGTTTCAATAAGCCTTCTCCTCCACCTCTTGTCTGGGACCATCCCAATTCTTTGAATGCTAGAAGTCAGGCCTAGCATAAGTGTGTATAAACTTTTTACTTGACCTAAAACTGTATAAGATTCATCAACCATTCATTGGACAGTTGCTAAAGACCCCATCCAGCTCTAGAGTGTCACATATTTAGAGCATATTCTCCAGTTAATTCAGAACAAGCCTTGGAGCCTGGCATTATATGTCAGATATTTTAAACCAGATTTAGATCACTCCTTTGGAACCTAGAGTCCTATAGAGGCTTAGTTCCAAATTAATAAACCCAGGGATTCTATGGAGCAGTGTGACCTTGCACAAAAATTCTATATTTACAACAAACTATCATTTGCCATTTCCTTCCCAAAATCAAGGCTACTTGATATTAATATCTGATGCAAAGCTACCTAATACATAATGATAATAATAAATACTCTCATCTATCGAGCTCAATAAAAATTACGTAATTAATTGCATTTACTATTTGCCAGAAATTTAGTCTTTCATTTATTCATTCATTTATTTTGTATATAAAAGGGCTTACAATATTCTGGGCCATGTGCAAAGTGCTAGGGTTAAACAAGTCAGGAAGAACAATGCCTTTATGGTGCCTGCAGTGAATAAGAAAGACAGGCATTGATCAAATAATCATACAAAGACACCTAAAACTGGTTCTGTGCTGCTGGATTTAGTGTTATGTACATTATATACTTGAATCTTTACAACATCTCTGTGAAGTAGGTATCACACTCACTTTATAATGAGGAAATAGAGGTTCAGAGGGGTGAAATAACTAATTTAAGGTCACACAGCTGGTATAGGCCAGAGGTGAGATTTTACTTAATTTTCCGCATAGGTGGATGGCAGTCGGATCAGCCTAAAGGTTAAGAGCAGGCACTTTAAATTTATGTACACAGACTTTGTTAAAACTATCAGGAAATGACATACAGAGGCTTTTAGATTTTTTTGTATTATTTTTTTTTAATTATCTAAGTGACATTGGTTAATAAAATCAAATAGGTTTTAAGTGTACAATTCAATAATACATCATATATATATTGCATTGCGTGTTCACCACCCATAGTTAAATTTCCTTCCATCACCAAATATTTGACCTCCTTTACCTCTGCCTACCTCCCCACTCTCCCATTTCCCTTTGGTAACCATTAATCTAAGCATTATAAGTCAGACAGAAAAAGTTGTGACCCATATAATTTCACTCATATGTGGGATATAAAACTGAAAGCAACAAACAAAGATGACAAACAGAGATTCGTGGACATGGGCAGTGGATTGCTGATAACCTTTTAATTGGCAGCAAAGCTTTTTAGAGACCATCTCAGGACTCTCCCTTATGTCAGCCTCAGGTACTAGTTATTGGGTCTATGGAGCAGGGGAAGGCATTATGGGACATGCTGAGGTGTCTGTACCCCAAAGGTAAAATTGTAGAGGCAGAGACCCCAGATCTCTTCCATTGGATGACTAGCAATTAGGTGACAGGGATTATGGGAGGGAGAAAGCTCCAAGCTCAGAGCAGCTGTTGAGAAAAGGCAAAAACGACAAAGCCAAAGGATGCCCACAATCCTAGATTTAAGTCCAAGTTTAATTCTATTAACCCTCTGAAGAGAGATTTCCAGCTCCAAGGCCTGTATACAATGTTTTTTGTTTTGCTTTAACTGCTCAAGGCTGTTCGTGGTCCTGAGTACCATCACATCAACTCAGGGTTTCTGATAGAGACAGGTGGGAACCTCTGCAAGAGAGATGTGCTGACTTCTTGATCAGAACCTTCTTGTTGTTGGGGTGAAGGGTGAGGTGGACGGAGTGGTCTGGATAACACAGTTTCTTGTTCAGTCCATGATTAGTGGTCCTGATGAAGAACTTTGTCATGGAGCACATGCTGTACATTCAAATGACCTCCTCTTTCAAAGCAGCCAGTCAAACTGGATTTACTAAAAACTTCAGTTGACTACTATTAGACATGATATTCTAAAATGGTAACTCTGAACTCGTGATTTGTTATCTTTACTTTTTGGACTCAATGGACAGGATCTGTAACTTTCAGGCACACAGTTTTGGCAATGACCCCCTTCTTACTGATAGACACAGGGTTCTGATAGACACAGGGTTCTGAGATCCTCAGAATTTATGCTAAGTGGCCAATGTAAATACATCTAATAGGGGAAACAAGCTTTCCAACTAGAGCTGCATGTACAGGATTCCCAGCTCCCTACCCTGCCTTCTTACCTCTGAGTCCTTCATTCTCTCTTGTCTCAGTTTATGGAAATGACAGACAGCAATGACTACGACCATTAAATTCCCAATTGTCTTGATGGCCATAGATATAGGCAAGACACTTTCTAAAAGTTCTATCTTGGCTTTTTCTATTAAATCTGAGTGTTTCCCACCAAGAATACCCTATTTCAATTCTTCAAGGATTGTATAGATGTTTTAAGACTGAGCAGGCCAAGGGCAAGGCTAGTGATAGAGTGACACATCCTTCAATTTCTGGGTAAAATTCCTCCTAGAAGTTTGGAAGTAGCTTTAGAAAAAGCTCTACAAAAAAACTTAGCTCCCCTCTGAGCTGCACCCTGAGAAACAGCCTTCTTGTCCACATAGGATGGAGAGAATCACACCTTATTCCCAAGGTCTCTGACATCCACCCTCACCTCATTCCATTGCAGCTTATCAACTACTTGTTATCCCACAGGCCTCAGACATTCAGATACCCCAGTCCTCTCCCTTCCTAGGAGTCAGCTGTAAGAATCTTTTGCCTCTTTGTCTTCTTGACTCATTTATTTAACAATATATGTTGAGTACCTACTATATGGTAGATGCTATATGTTCTTGGAGCTGGAGATACATCAGTGAACAGAACAGTCCCTGAATCTCAGGCCTCATGGAGCTTATATCCTAGCAGATCACCTGCATTGGAAGTGAGCGGCAGGCTATTCCACCTTTACAATTGATGCTTGAGAAACCAGCACTAGAAATTATACTGAACAGCTCTCCTGGGTTTGGCAATGCCAAATTTTCTCTCTAGCTCAAAGCAAAGACACACATGAAGAGAACCAAGAGAAAATTATCACTCCGTGAGCTGCAAATAAGTGCTAGATAAATTCAGCACACAGTGTCGTCCTATGAGTTTCCCACCACCCATTCCCCTTTCTACTTCTTGGTATATGAGCTGGTTAATATTAAATTTGAGAGAGGAGGGCCAGTGTTAAGGTGAATATAGTTTATTTATACATAATATTTTTACTTATAATAAGAATATAGTTTTTCTTTAGGTTTAGAAATGAAATGGGGGCAGGGGGGGGCGGGGGGAGAGAATCCAGTGGAGAAAAAAAGAGAGGTAACTGATAAATGGATATATACATGCATCCTCTCAGTTAGTGTGGTTAAGTCCCTAGGTAAGGAGATGTCACAGTATATATGAGTATGAAATAGTTTGACTCTAATCAGGTAGAGTAATTGAGGGGATTATCAAGGTGATACTTTGATATGCTTTCCAATATTCTCAGTCCCAAAAACTTTAATTATAGAAGCTGATAGTGCCCCTCAAAGGGGTCATCAGTTAGAGCTGAATCATTTTTAAAAAATTAATTCTTCACCACTAATCCTTTTCAACCCTAAGCTCCAAGCTGACTCACAGGGGTCATGTGCCTCTGGGTCCTTCTGCTGGTCTAGGGAACATCAATCCTTTTCTGCTGGAAGCGCTTTAGGAGGCCCTGACGGATCTGCTTAGACTTGATGCAGTAAACGATGGGGTTCATGAAGGGCGGGACCAAGAAGTGCAAGTTGGCCATGAGCACTGCCAGAGCAGGGTAGCTGTGCTTCTCTACTCGGTGCAACACAGACAGCCCCAGTTTGGGCAAATAAAAAATGAGAACAATGCAGAGGTGTGAAACACAGGTGTTGAGTGCTTTGAGCCGTTCCGCAGGTGATGCAATGCCCAGCACAGTCCGTAAGATCAGGGCATATGAGAGCATGATGAGAGAGGAGTCAAGGCCCAGTGAGAGGAGGATGGAGATCAGGCCAACCAAGCTGTTGATCTGGGTGTCTGAGCAGGCCAGTCCCACAAGGTCACAGTGCAGGCAGTAGCAGTGAGAAAGTACACTTATCGGGGGAAAAAGCAGACGCCTCAGGAGGATGGGTCCTGGGAGGTTGAGCAGGACAGCCCTCACCAGGATGGCGACCCCTACTTTGGCCATGGTTGAGTGGGTGAGAATTGTGGCATAGTGTAGAGGGTCCCGGATGGCAATAAAGCGATCAAAGGCCATGGCCAGCAGCACACCAGATTCCACATAGGTGAAGGCATGAATGAAGAACATCTGTGCTGCACAGAGATCAAAGGGTAGCTCACGAGCACCCAGCCAGAAGAGCCGCACCATAGTTGGGAAGGTGGAGGCACAGAGTCCCAGATCAGAGGCTGCCAACATGGACAGGAAGAGGTACATGGGTTCATGTAAGGCTGTATCTGTGCGGATCAAGAAGAGTATGATACTGTTTCCCAGGATGGAAACCACACAGATGAGGTTGACGGGGATGGAAACCCAATGATGAGCAGCTTCCAGGCCTGGAAAGCCAGTGAGAAGGAAAACAGAATGACCAGAAGTGCTGGTGTTGCAGGAGAACATGATTCCAGGATGTAGCTGTCTACCCTGAGAGTAAGAGTTATTTGTTCATTTGATCATCACCTATGAAGTCCCCACTAAGTGTGGGCTGAAAAGGAAGAACTGCCCCATAACCCTTTCTTGGGCCATAAAAGAAATCTCATTCTTCTTAGGAGTTCCATTCCCCTCTACATCCTGGCTAATTTAAACTTCTCTTTTAATAAGTAGTATTAAATAAATTTTATAAGTTGATCTCTGCTTATTGCTTTAGCCACTCAGTATCTATCTTCTCTTTAGCCTAAACAACCTCCTTTTTTCACTTAACCTATATCCAAAAGCCTATCTTCAGAATGTCTTTTCAGATGAAATAATGAAAAAAGGAGAATAATTTTCTGTCAAACTCAGGATGATGTTAAGAACAAGCAGTATAGACTCCATTTCTATTTATTCTTAGAGGCAGATTTTCCACAGTCTGACATACCTGTTGACAAATAAAACAGAAAGGACATGTTAAAACAAATGTATTTTCAAAACTATCCTCTGACAAGGCTGGTTGGTTTTTCCTCTGCTATTATTGTGCAGCCAACATTTTCTTTACTTTCTGGAAATGCCTTTGAGGCCCAAAACAGGTTCTTTTGAACATGTTCAATGGTACCAATTTCTCTCCTGGGAATATTAATTGGCTTAGAAGAAGTATTCAAGAGTTTTTCAAAGCCAAGTCTGGTAAACAAGATGGGAACTCAGATGCATTCATTTTTGTTAAACTCCACTTCCACTTCACTGTCTGCTTGAAATTTGCACATTTTCTTCTGACTTGGCCTTGGAGAGAGTCTTGTGGACATAGACTCAGTTTGAAGGCACTTTCCTCTTAATTATCTCTTTTTTGTCCCTCTTACTGTAAAAGCTATTACGACAGCCCTGGGTACTTTGAGGTTCTCCTCAGTTATGGGCGGAGGGTAAGGGTGACAGGTCTTGAGGGACACCACCAGAAGAGAAGCATAAGCTTCCAGAACCCCAGGGTTAATAATGCTAAGCAAGGAGCCCAGAGTGTAGTATGTAAGCTCTTCTATTCATACAACTTTACATACATATTTATGGTCATACATAGTCTCCTAACTTCTCTCTTCAGCAACAGGATTGCATCTTCATTTGTCTACTAAGTATCTTCACACTGGTTTGCATTATAAATTGAACATCCTGGAGAATCACAAATTATAATTTCTCTACTTTCCCCCTTAAGCTAACCCTGCATTTCCTGCCAGGCCTTTCTCCCTTTCCTAGTATCCACGAAATCTCTGGGGTGTGGTGGGAGGGCGGGTACCATGAAAACCTAGTATCTCTTTTCACTCTGTAACATATTCCTCAAATAAAATCATCTATATTTGAAATATCCTCTCCTCTCAGAGCCCAGTGAAACTAATCCAGACAAAATCACCATCATTTGCCGAGATATTGTAACAGTCTCCTAACTATCCAGCTTCCTCACTCTTTCTGTATTCTGATTTATCGTCCAAATTTCCATTAGACTCATGATCAGAATACTTAAGAAAAGGCAAGCATGCACATTTAAGTGAGTACTTGCATAGGGAGTAAACACAGTGATCAGATTTATTTTAGGATGATGTCTCCTATCATAACTTTGTTTAGTGATGCTCACTAGTTCCTGGTGCTGCAAAATCAGGTCTAAGCAAGGTCTTCACACTGTGTCCAGAAGGGAAGGACCTTGTCCATTCACCATCTGTAGCCAATTCAGTCATCTCTCCCATAAACATCACAAACACTACTCATTAGATATCTTTCTACTCACCAAATTTACCATATTTAATAATTCTTAAAATATCTTTATTGTTGAAATTTAAAATACACAGAGAAAAGCCTACGTATTCTAGTTGTAAAGCTCGATGAATTTCCTCAAAGTGAACACATTCATGTAACAAGCACCTAGATCAAGAAACAGAATAGTGTCAGCCTCCTAGGAACCCTCGTGACCCCTTCTAGTCACCCTCTCAATAACCGTCCTGTCTCAATAAACTACCATCCTGTCTTCTAATACCACAGATTAATTTTGCCTGTTAGAATCAGGCAGTATATATTCTTTTCTATCTGCCTTCCTTTTTTTTTTCTATCTACCTTTCTTGATTCAACTTTGTGTCTGTTTGTTGAAGGAATGAATGAATGGTTTGATTTGTCCACAAGCATTAGCTTACTAAACTGACTTTCTGTTATGTGTTAAGCGCTGTGCTAGGAAATTACATATAGCAAAAAAAAAACCTCACAAAAGGCAGGAATGCCCTAAAGGAATGTGCTTATTTGTTCCAATATGAATGTATACAATTCCACCAATCAGCTTCTGATAATTATTATTAATGATAAGAATAGTTGCTATCATTTATTGACCATGTGCCAGACACTGAGAAAGAATGTTTCCTAAACTCCTCACAATAAGGAGCCGAGTCTCAGGTTGAATAATTTGCTACGAGCCAAACATCTGGTAGGTAAAGGATCCCAATCTCAGCTCAGCCCTGATTCTCAAGGCCACGTGCTAGCAGACAGTTTGTGAAACCTTTCCAAACTGTTAGGCAAGACGTGTATTATCTGATAGACCAGGGCCCAAATGAAAAGGGTTTTTCTCTAGATATGACTTAGTCCAAACACAAAATAGCAGCTTGGTCCCCACCTCTGAGCAATGTTTTCACTAACTGTCATTCCACATAGCGTCATATTGTTTTGTACAAAGCTTCTCTGAAATGACAGCAAAGTGAAACGACAACCACGTGCCACAATCCCACCTTTCTCTGTGGTTCCTGGAGATCCCTTCATCACTGTGCTGGGGTTAAATCTGCCTTGACATACTCCATTTTTTCCCATTTTTTGCCATGTCCCTTGTTTTTTGACACTTCAGAGTCTTGAGTTTATTTTCTTATAAAATAATAATGAAAGTCGGAAATTAACATGTTTGTCTTTTATAAATGCTCTCTACACATATTGCTTATTCAATCTTCTAACCCTGTGGGATACTTTTTCATTTTCTGATGAGGAAGTTGGGGCTCAGGGAGGCCAAGTAACTTTCATAAGGTCATGAAGCTAGATGGTAGATCTGGGATTGACATCCGAGGTGGCCTAAAGACATTGCTTCATGTAAGAACAAGCGATTCTGGCACTTCGTGCCTATTAGATACTTGGTCATCAAGATAATTTGAAGCCCAGTTTTTCTGTCCCCTCCCTCTAACCTCATCTCCCTCTAAAGAAGATGCAGTGAGGTCACCCACTAAAAGTAGTAGTCTTCAAATCAATCCAGCCAGGCCTCTGCTTCCATCACTCCCAGTTTTTCCAACATTTCCACACAGGTTGTGGCTCATCCTCCAGATGTGCAATGGACAAGTTACCTGTATCCCTGCACCCAAGACTCAAGAATGCTGCAGTGTCTGATACAAGAGAGGCTGCATCCTCTTCCTCCTGTTCTAATGCTGCAGGGTGACAGGAAGTTCACCAAAATGTTGTGTCCTTGTCTTGTAAAAAAAAATAAACAAATACTATAATACTAACCTCACAGAGTGGTGTGAACGTGGGAAAGACTGTAAACCATTGAGCATATAGTAGGCATTTATGAAAATGTAATAGTAAGCAGACATACCCTAGGATTTCCATCCATTATCTCATGAATTCTCCCTCCTTACAAAGCCTGTGAGTGGCATCATTCTCTTTCTATAGATGAGGAAATAGAGCCTGAGAGGTGAGGAAAACTGTCAATGACCACAATAAGAGTAAGCAGAAGATGCTGACTTCAAGCACAGTTCATTTGACTCCAAAGCTCATGCATCTGTTCATTTCTCATTCTCATCTCTAAACTATTAAGATAATATTTGTCTCTTGTGATCATTATAAAGATTAAATGAGAATACATGCAAAGCACTTAGGACAGTGCCTGGCACATAATAAGTACTTAACAAATATCAGCTATTTTTTGAGTATTTACAGCTTTATGAGGAGGGTATCATTATCATTTCCATTGCATATAGGAAAACTGAGGTACCAAGTTGTTGGATATCTTCCCTAAGATCATGAAGTGAGAAAGTGGATGAGCCAGTGTTCAATCTAAGCAGTCTGACTCCAGAGCCCAGATTCTTCAGCACTGTGTTATGTTGCTTCTTTCTGCTAGCTATGATAATTATTAATATTATTAATGCTGCAAATTTTCATCCCCAAGGAAGGTGAAATAGAATTATAGATTTTATGTGATCTGTTCATTTCCCACCCTGCATCCTCCCTGACCACTTCTATATACATCAATCTTTGAACTTCCCCATAGAAATGTTCTAAGATTATATGGGGTCCATGTGCTTATTGATCATCCCTATGTTGCATACTGTGAGTTTAATTATAGGCTCATGGTTTAAGAAGAACTTACTCCTAAAGAAGTAATTTCCTGAAAGTACCAAGAAGAAATGTGATAAAACTATATCTGGAAAGAAAAACAATGAGAGAAAGAGAGAAACAGAGGAACGGAGGGAGAGACAGAGGGACAGAGAGAATCACTGCAGAGCAGAGCCTTCCAAGGACGTAGGAAAAATTAAACCACACTCTCTGCCCCTGTACCATCTTACTCATCCAGGTTCCAGAAGATTGTGAATAATGTACAGACTGTGTCTTTCTCTAATCAGGGAATTCAGTCCCAAAATCATTAGTGGCCAAACTATGAGTCACCAAAAAAGAAATGACCTAACTTAGTGAAGTTTGGAGACCCTTTTCTCACAAGATTTCTATTGTAACCAGGCATCAGTCTCTAGCACTCAAGGGGACATAAGGCTTTAAGCCTCTAGGTTTGCCAGCTGAGTCCTGAGACTGAAGCCCGAGGCCTGGGGATAAGAGAGAGGTTACTGAAAAATAGACCCCAGCACTGCAGCTTTAGCCTAGCAAAGACTGGAGCTGAGGACCCATGTTTCCTCCAAGCCCATGATGCTGTTATGCTTTAGCCAGAATTAGCTCTAATTCTGCACTGCTCAGAAATAAGCTTAGCATAGCATAGGTATCCTGTCTAGGCTGGATACCTATGACTTAGCATAGGTATCCTGTCTAGGCTGGATACCTATGACTGGGCCATCACAAACTGTCTGCAGTGTCTCCAGCTCCCCAAAAACAACTCAGACGCCTTCTACTTCCAGCTGCTTTCTAGCTGTTTAAAGCTTTAATTATGTTCTAGGGATGAATGGGGCATGTATGGAGAAGTTAGGTGCTGCCCAGAGGTAGAAACGCTGATGTAGGCCAGTGGTGCATGGCCTCAGTGTGCAGTCTCTTCACTGTGGGCCCTGGCTTTGACACTCTAGTTCCAGCACTCACCATAACTCCAGAGCTTGTATCTCCTCTCATCTATCCCTCTGTTTGTGAAAAGCATTTCTTGCTGTTTCAATAAAGACCAGTACTTTATAATCCTCCTGATAGAGGTAGGGAAATAACAGGTCTGCTGGGATCTGGGTGCAAATCCAAGAGATTTTCATAGTTAAACTTCCTGAACCTCCTGAGTGCTGAGCCAGGGAGCTCTGGGACTTGAAAGGAAGCATCGGGCAGTACATCCTGATAATTTTTCATAGAGGACATTGGAAGAATACTGAGGTGCCCTGTACTGAGCACCTGCTCTTCTCAAAGAGCCAGCCCCACAAATTGCCTGATGACAGATGGAGGCAGATGGGGACCAAGAGGATGGTTAGAGAGTGGGACATACTCTGTCCTTCTAGAACAACAAAGGCAGTGCGGAATTTCCATTTCTAGAGAGAATGAGCCTAAGCTCTTTCTAAATTCAGCCAAAGAGAAATCAGTAGCCAAAGAAGTGTGCGTGCGTGCTTTTACTATGGGGATTATGTCAGAGAGGAGAAAAGAAGTTCTCAACCTAACTTATGCCTGTGCCTAGGGGATGAAGATGGTTGAAAATAAACATATAACCATGAAGCAATCTCTCTCTCTCTCTCTCCCCCGCCCCTCTCTTTCTCTCTCTGAGTTCAGCATCTCTGAGCTAAAATCTATTTTAACCTTTTAATCTTTCTCATTCCATCAAAATTGTTCTATGTAGAGATATTGCTTTAAGTGTGTATACTTATGTTTAAGAGACCAGGCGTGAAGGGAAGTAATAAATCAAACCCCTAGTGTACATGTGTGAAGTATTTAAGGACTATAAACTAAAATAGTTCCAACAAGAAAGACAGTTATCCCTCAGTATCTGTGGGGAATTGGTTCCAGGATCCCACCAGATACTAAAATTCATTCAAGTACCTTATATTAAATATTGCAGTATTTGCATGTATAATCTACACACATCCTTCTAGATACTTTAAATCATCTCTAGATTACTTATAATACTAATACAATGTAAATCCTTAAAAAAAAATGAAAAGAACACATGCACCCACCCCATATCAGTCCCATCCATCAAGCATGATATAGAAGAGCTGTGATCTATTTCTAGATTTATCATATATCAACTGTGATAATGAGCAAATTATTTTAACTCCTTAAGCTTTTTATGTTTCACTTATAAAATGGAAATAATGGTTATTTCATGGAATCACTGTTATAATTATATTAGAATATGAAGGCTCTCAGAAAAGGACTTGGCACATCACAGAAGCTCCACACATACTCCCTTTCCTTTCCAATAGGAAATTGAGGCTTCGGTAATGTCTGGACTCCTCTACATTGCCATCCACATGTCATACTTTCCCCACCTTTCATAGTCAGAGTTTTGGGGTTTTTTAAATAAACTTTTTATTTGGGGATGTATTTAGATTTACAGAAAAGCTATGAAGATAGTATAAAGAGTTTCTGTATATATTTCACCTAGTGTCCTTAATGTAAACATCTTACATAAACATGGTACATTTGTCAAAACTAAGGGATCACTAATGGTACAATTACTATTAACTGAAGTCCAGATTTTATTTGTATTTCACCAGTTTTTCCACTAGTGTTTGTTTGCCATTCCAGGATCTAATGCAGGGTAACGTACTGCAATTAGTTATCATGTCTCCTTAGTCTCTTCTGGTCTCTATATATTCCTTCTCCACCTTCATTGCCAGAGGTTAATCCCTGAATGCTAGGTTTCCCAGGCTCCCTTATGATCTGGTTTCTAACTGGGTTTAGGCATTGTAAATATTGGAGGAAGATTAACCAGGTCCTCTAGATGAGCCTAGGGTAAAATTAAATTAGTGACTTTTATTCAATAGGCAATGAGAGTAAGAAAAAACGAAAAGAATGGCACTCAGAGTTGGGGAAAAGGGAAGTGAGACAAGAAAAAATGTAAAACAATGCAATGCATTATTACACTGGATAATGATTTACAATGACTTTCAGAATGACATAGCAGATCCCTCAGCCAGTGCATTTGCTCATCAGAACTACAAGGAGGAATTTCACCTTGAGTTGTCCAGGGGAGAGAGAGGAGATTTTATTTGTCTCATTCTCTCTTATCTCCCATTTCTCATTAGTCAATGTTCACCTCACGGAGAACTAACTCCCTGCACTTTTTGCTTATGTCATTTGCTTGTGATGGCTGCTCAGAAATCTAGATCGCACATCCTACAGTGTGGTGTTTTCTGAGTGTCTGCAAATTCACATACAGGTCTGGCCTTCCTTTGATTTTTTTCACTCAGTTTTCAATTTGCTTTCTGGGACTAGGTTCCTGAAATCAAATCCGAGTACAGTGGCACAATCTGGACACTAGATGTCGCCTGACAGTCTTTCACTAAGCAAATTATCTTAAAAATGGGATTGGAAATTTCAAAAAAGATGAAGTGGTTTTGTTCCTGGAGAATGGGGAATCTCTCCTGGCTCCAGGTTCTAAATGTCTCGAACAAAGAATTGAGCAAGACACCGAAATATAGCAGAAAAGAAAAGCTTTATTAGAAGGGAAAGTACACTTCCAAACATGGAAGCGGAGCTGAGCAAAAGAAGCATGGCTCTAAAGGCCTGGTAACAAAGCCTTTGGGGTTTTTATCCTTATTTGCTGTGGGTGGTTACTTTTCTTAGAGGGGTGGGCTTCCTTGATTGACAATTAAGATTGACAGAACTCAGTGATTCATCATTTGCTTTCTGCGCATGTTTGTTCCCAGAATTCAGTCTGTTATAATGATATTAATGAACTTCCGAGCATATGCATCAAATTATAATGATGGTATAATGAGGCTCAGGTGAGTTGAAAGTTGTTGGGCTCTTCATTGTGCAGGTGCCTAGTGACTGGCTTAAACTGGTATCTAATTCTCTGCTTACTTATTTCTTTGTATGAGTTACTTTTAGCCTAAAAATACCTTGTGGCTTGCTTAACTGTGGGCAGATTAGGACGGACCCTTTCTAGGATAGGATGACCTCAGTGTCTTTGCAGGCAGACCCAAAACCCCCTAACTTTCCTGCCTAACTCTTTTCTAAGAGCCATGAACCCCCTTATTATTACTATGGATGTTGAAGGATGGGAGGTCTCTTTCTGTATCTGCTTCCTGCTGAGAAGGGTTGTTGTCCCTGCCTATTGGAGTTTCATGGAGCTCTTTCACTTTCTGCCTCAGTCAGGGCGGGGTCTTGGGTCTCTGGCTGAAGTGCCTAGACAAGGAAAAGAAGATATAAACTTGTTATTTAAATCATATATCTATTAATTTCTATTATTGATTTGCAAATTAAGCAAGTAAAGGGAACAGGCTTGGTCAATATATTTCTTAACGAGTAAAAAAGACCTTTAGCCTAAAGTCCCCTCCCCTCTTAGATTCTAAGGGCCTCTCTGGCCTAACACCATTTCTGCTAACAATGGGCTGATGACCCTTATCAATAGCCAGAAGATCTGAGTTGCCAGTTTTCAAGGCAATTATCAGGATTTGAGGAAGAAGGCCTTTTTGCTAAAGAAAGGAGGGAAGAAAACTAGGTTTACTAAAAAGATTAAGACCTCTGCAAGAGATATCCTATGTCATTTCCTACTAAAAGATTAAGAATTTTACAAGTGATGTCCCATATCAGTTTTAGGTTTCTTAAATCTATATAAAACACCAAGCAAAGTTTAACTGACATTTTACTTTAAGTTATACAGAGACAATAAAGAAAAAGAAAATCTGAGTTGGAAAGAACTGAGAATCCTTCTAGCCTTCCTCCTTTTCTCTTTCCTTCTCTGCAGCCATGACCATATCCCTATCAGCTGCCCCTAAAGCCTCTGCTTGAACTGACAGGGCAGCCTCTTATGTTCTGGCTGCCATTAAAATGAGGGTTTTCCCTGGCCCTTTAATTATCAGGCAGCTATGCTTACTATATCACATCAAGCAAGTCACGTTACTCCATTCTGCCTTGTATGGCTTCAATAATAAACCTAACATAGCATCATTATTCACAATAGCCAAAAGGTGGAAGCCACCCAAGTGTACATTGACAGATGAATGTATAAACACAATGTATATACATAATGGAAATTATCCAGCCTCAAAAAGGAAGGAAATTCTGTCACATGCTACAACATGGATGAACCTTGAGGACATTATGCTTAGTGAAATAAGTCATACAAAAGGACAAATACTGTGCAATTCCACTTACATAAGGCACCTAGAACAGTCAAATTCATAGAGACAGAAAATAGAATGGTGATTGCCAGAGCCTGAGGGAGGTGGGAATGGGGAATCATTGTTTAATGGGTACCGTTTCAGTTTGACAAGATGAAACAAGTTCTATGGATGGATGGTAGATAGTTGCACAATATGAATGCATTTAACACCACTGATATACACACTTAAAAATGGTTAGGATGGTAAATTTTACGTCATGTGTATTACACCACAATTTTTAAAATAAAAATAATAATAAATAACCCGAGAAAATCTCGTTTGGTGACAAGAGCACAATTGGTACTCAGTAATTGTCAATTCTCTTCTTATCACACAACTGGTGTGACAACAGCCTTGGGGGCATGTAGAATAAATCTCTTACATCCTACTCCAGTCTTCGGAAAGGAACTTTTGTTGGAAGTAGGAAGCAGATGGTGGCATCATCCAAACCTCCTGAAGAGCAGCTCCCACAAGTGGGCACAGCATGTTGGTGTGGAGTGATGACCTGTGCATCTAGTAGATACGATATTTTACTATGTTAGATAATGATGACATGGGAAGGAGCACAAAGCAAAGACTACAGGCGGTGGAACTTCCACTCAGTCCCAAGCAGCACTAGCCTGGGGCAACATCAGCTTCAGAAACTTGCGGACCCCTCAACTCCGCCTTCTCTCCTCCCACTTTCTGTTCCGGAGTCCTGTCCCGCCCCGCCGCTTCAGTTTCCTCTCCTCCTCTTGCTCCTCCTACTCCCTCCTCTTTGCCCGCCCCCCTTTCAGACTTGCCTCTTATAGGAAATCGAAAGTGAAATAGAAAACTGGCGGCCATCTGCTGAGGCCCCCGGAAAGGTGAGTGAACCTGGCTGGACCGAGGTACCCCTGCCCTCGCTGACAAGCCTCTTCTAACAGTATCCACGCCTAGAGCCTTCAGTCTGTTCTCCTTTCTCCGCAGCCGGGCTCATTCAGCCTAAGCCCAGCAGTTCTCCCCGAGCTGGCCGGTCTGCCTAGGAGGAGGCTGGGCTGTGAATGTGACTTCCAAGTCACCTGGAAGGAGCTAGGGCTTCCCTACTGCTGGCGCCTACCTGAGCTGGGATGAGGGGCCAAGTGAAGCTGGTTGAACCAGAACAGAAACCTAGCTGGGAGGGTGGTTCAGAGGAGCCCGGTGTGGGGTAGATCTGCAGTCTTTGAGACTCCCATCACCAGAAGTCCCATTCTGGAGGAGAGAGGGAGCAGAGTTGTTTAGGATGTTAGAGATTTATGGGTCTATGCCCTGGTGGAAATGAAGATAACAGGTTCAGGGGTAGCTGAGAGAAGAGCCCAGGGAGTGCTGACTACTTGGTTACAGTGTGTGTGTGTTGTGTGTGAGAACATATACATACATAGACAGATATGTATACGTATATGCACCTACAAATATATGCATACAGGTATACATATATGTTTATAAGGATATAAATATTCTTATGTATATATTCGTATTATAGTGAACCGATGGCCTGAGATGGGAGACGGTGGACGGGAAAAGCCTGGGCACTGAGGGTTTAAGCAGAAATGGACATGATGAAAGTGGAATTCTAAACAGCTTTCTCTCTGAGGTTCCCAGCAATTTTCACTATCTCTTTTGGGGATTCAGTTCCCCTTCTGTGCGACTGAATCGAGGGTCCACGTTGTGGAGGAGAAACTCTGGTTGTTTAGGTTAATGTTCTTGTCCTGTCATGTTTTAGCTCCCTCCAATTCACTCTCCCTCATGTTTCCCTTTGAATTATTCTGTTTTTCTCATACGACCTTTCTGTCTCCCTTCCTTTTCTCCTCTCTTCACTTACTAGGTCACCACAAGGTCTCCACAGTGCTGCCGAATAGGAACATTCCCCCTAATGGCCTCAGCAACGCCCTTGGCAATGATGTGGGAGGAGGTCACATGTCCTATCTGCCTAGATCCCACAGTGGAGCCTGTGAGCATCGAATGTGGCCACAGCTTCTGCCACGAGTGCATCTCTCAGGTTGGGAAAGATGGAGGCAACTACTGTCCTGTGTGCCGGAAAAAATTCCTGTGCAGGAACTTCCGGCCCAATCGCCAGCTAGCCAACCTGGTGAACAACCTAAAACAAATCAGCCAGAATGCCAAGGAAGGCACACAGAGGGAGCAATGTGAGGTGCATGGAGAGAAACTTCACTTATTCTGTGAGAAAGATGGGAAGACCCTTTGTTGGGTATGTTCCCAGTCTCGGAAACACCGTGACCACCCCATGGTCCCTATTGAGGAGGCAGCTCGGGAGTACCAGGTGAGGCCTTGGCACGTAGGCATGAACAGGTAGAAAGGAGATGAGGCCCTGATGAGTACTTTGTTCCCTGTAGCTGGAGATGGGAGAGAGTCACCTTTGGAGGTGAGGGATTGGAGAAAGGAAGGGTGTTCCCCACCTTTTATCTCTAATTTAAGATTCAACATAACCTTCTCATTCCCCAGGAGCAGAGGAGATGCTATGGGAAAACGGTGCAAGGATCATGTTTCCTTGTGGCTTCCTGGTTGATTAGGAATGAGTAGTGCCCCTACTCCTGCCACCCCAGCAGAGCGGCTCTATTTCATAAGAAACATGAGGCTTTTTCCAAAGTCTTCCCATCCACAGAATTCCTACCCCAATCAGACTCTAGTCCTCCCTCCTCCTCTGCACTCAGGCTTTTCTAAAAACCAGTATGATCTTCTCCCACCTCACCCCACCCCACCCTACTTCCTGGTCTGGTTGGGCATTAACCTGCTATCTTTCTCTGCAGGAGAAGCTCCAGATGACATTACAGAAACTGAGAAAAGAGCAAGAGTTAGCTGAGAAGTTGGAAGTGGATGTTGCCACGAAGAGAACAGCCTGGAAGGCAAGAGTCACATCCCAAAGAGAATTTTAGATCAGAAGCCTAGGCAGGGTACCGGTCCTGGCCTCAAGAAAGCCCTAACACAGCTATGCCTGTCTGAGGAGTGATAGTGTCAGCCTATCTCACTCTTCAAAAATCAGCAGTCCTCTAGGTCTCCTTATAAAGGGGCATAAAAAGTATGGAGCTCAAAGAGTGCTCCCAATCAGACAGAAGATTGAGAAACTTGTGAGATATAAACCTAAAAGCAGCAAATGAACAGGACAAACAAGCAAAGACTCATGGACATGGACAATAGACCAGAGGGGAGGGGGGAGCTAGATTGGGTAAAAGGGGTCAAATATGTGGTGACAGAAAGAAATTAACTAGGCGGTGAACACACAATGCAATATATATATATATATATATATATATATATATATATATATATACACCTTACTGTTGATTTGTACACCTGAAACTTACTGGATTTCGTTAAGCAATGCCACCATAATAAATTGAAAAGAAGACAGAGAGAAGGTGCTGAGGGACATGCCATACCCTCAAGTTCATGTTTCTTGAGCAGAGTCTTAGGAGATGCCCACACCATGGTGTCTGGGACAGAGGTATCCCAGGAGAGGTGGCCAGTGGCTAGGCCTGTCAGGAAGTGACAAAAGCTCTGAGGAACAGACATAAGAGAGCCACCAAAGCCTGAGGTAGGAAAACTAGTCTGACTAGGTGGTTGCTTGACCATGTCCAGATCACTGGTTCAAAGTAGAATGGAGAATTAAAGCTTGTTCTGCACTGGTGAATTGGAAGTGGGGCAGGTCTAGGATGGAGAGGAGTGGCAGGTACTCATGACCTATAGGTCCCAGAAGAGGAAGATTTGGAACCAGAAAAGGGCGAACCAGTCTGTGGCAGCAAAAGGGGTCATCTGTGTCATCATGTGACCCTCCAAACACTAACATGAGAGGGCAAGCAAAGAGTTATCACAAAGACCTTCTTTCCCCAGGACTTAAGAATGATGACGTGAGCCTGTCTTTGTGAGGTTGTTCAGGGGGGATGGGTGTTACCACCATCTCAGTAATTCACTGAAATATGAAGACAAAAGGATACATTTGGTGACTAGGTTTTGAAAGGGGTTGAAAGTCTCTGATAACATGTGCTGATGCATCTGTGGTTGTAGGGCAGTTACAAAGCACACCCCTACCAATCCCATTCTCCTCTTAGTTCTAGAAGCCTTCCCCACCAACTTCCCTAGCAAAATTGTGTGTGTGTGTATTCCCAGAAAGAGCCAGAGTGTTGAGTCTACAGAGAATAGAAGTAGGTGTGGATACTTCCATTCCCAAAGCTTGGGAGATTTTGATAAAAACCATCTCTCTCTTTTCATTGACACCAAAGAGGAAGGTGGAGACACAGAAATTGAGGATTCACACAGAGTTTGAGCAGCAGAAAAACTTCCTGGCTGAAGAGGAACAGAGGCAACTGCAGAAGCTGGAGGAAGATGAGAGAGAACAACTGAGAATCCTGGGGGAGACAGAGGTGGATCTGGGCCAGCGCAACCAGGTCTTGCAGGAGCTGATCTCAGAGTTGGAGAGGAGGAGTCGGGGCTCAGCGCTGGAACTGCTGCAGGTGAGACAGGGAAGAGGCTCACACTCTGAATTCAGGGAGGAATTTTAAAAAGCTAGAGCACTCTAGGGCTACCAATCAGATCAAGTGGAAACCCAGTCCCTTGAATTTTCTTAAATAAACTAGAATTTGGACACATGAGTGGTTTGCATTCAAGGCATGGAAAGGTACAGATTTAAGAGACAATATTCCATGCAGCAGTTTTTTTAAATGAACACCCCCCATAAGTGCCTACTCTAACATGTACCAGGTTCAGGACCTTGAGAAAGATCCGTAATCTTTCTGAGCATCAAGTTTCTCATATGGTAAATGGATATTGTAATATTACATATCTCAAAGAATTTTCATTTGGATTCAATGAGAGAATCCACTAAGGCTCTTCGATGATTGTCTAGCCATGGGAAGATTTTCATAAATAACTGAAAATTAAGAGACAGTAGCTCAGCCCAGCCCTGTAACCAAGTCTTTCATAACTCTAGGTTAAGTCATTTTTCCTGTCATAGATATAATTTCTCCATTTGTAAAACAAGGGGGAGGGAGTGGAGTAAGTGACAAGGATTTCCCCAAACTTTAGTCATAAATGTATCATCTTTATACTCTTTGCTACTTCTGTGAACTACTTAAGTGATGTAACATGTCATTTTTCTTTAAAATTCCCTCTTTTACCAGAATAAATTTAGCTTAAAAGGAAATTGGTCCTAACCAAGGTAGCCAAGAAATCATGTGTTGATGTGTTACTGATATTTTTTCCTAATTTATTTCATAACAGTGATAATAATAACTACATATTCAGTAGCACATATTACATGCCAAGCATTTAATCCCTTGTGTCAGTGTGATGAAGTGGGTGCTACTATTATCCCCATTTCAAAGATGAGAAAACTAAGGTACAGAGTTGTTAAGAGACTTAGTGAGAAACTAAAGATAAATAACTTGACAAAGTTCATCCAAATAGTAAGAGAAGTAAGATTAAAATAAGTACATAACTTTTTTTTAATTCACCAATGTGTATTCTACTTTAAATGATCTCACATCCACCAATGATATGTTTGTCTCACTTTTAGACACTAGGGAATAGATGGTCTCAAAAGTCCCTTCTACTGTAACATTCTACAGTTCTAGTACCACACCTTTTCACTGTCTCTCGTTCAGATGTGGTCATGTAGCCATTTCTTTCTGGTTTGTGAAAAAATTTAAAAAAAAAAAGCTGACTTGATTGGCTTCACTTGGCAAGCTCTCATCTTCCCGTTATCTTGCTTCAGCCCAACATTGAGCCAGGCATCTAATGCACTTTTGACTGGGCCTAGAAGCCTGCCAGTCCCCAGATAAGGGCTCCCAACCCCTGCAACAGAATATTCTTGGGTGATTTTATTTCACCTACATTAACTACAGCACAGGACAGAACTTTAATCAGCCTTTTCTCTCCAAACAAATGAGACAGAACAGTTTCTTTGCATCCTGATTTGTTTATTTCCCTATGACTGTCTCTTGCCCCTTTCCACTCTTCCCAAGAATCTGGTCTTTCTAATTTGTTTTCTGAATCAGAGTATTTAAACTGATCATCCTTCTCTTAGCTATAGGTCAAACATAGGCTTCTGGTTATTCTAAAAGCGTCCATATATCACTTCTGCTCCAGGTTGGTCAGAAGTGTCTTTTGAGCCATAGCCCAGAGGAATGGCACAGAGCAGTGTGGACCTCAGGGTCCTGTGGACATTTCATCACCCACAGGACTGAAGTCTCAGTGGTAAACCAGTGATTCTAGAAATTACTCTCTGTCTCTTTTCTCCTCAGGAGGTGAAAAGTGTCCTGGAAAGGTAAGGAGAGGTTTTCTTTGTTAGGGGAGAGGGTGGAAGGAAGCATATATACCTGTGAAAAAAAGTTATTGAGTTAGAAAAACATGCACTTTCCCCATCCTCCTCTCTATTCTCAAAGATCCAGTCCTCCATAAAATATTTTCTGGTCTCAGAAGTCTAATCAATGGACATCTCAGTTGGTGAGTTGCCCAAGGTAACTAAACTGTAGCATCACCAAATGAAGCCCTGACAAACAAGGAAATTCTGAGAAGTTCTGAATCTACAGCCTGCTGGGGCTCCTTTTTTTAAAAAAAAAAAAAAAATGCAAGACTCCTGAGGAAATGATTCAGTGTATATCAGTACCCTGCCTGTAAAATGAAATAGAATGTACTTGTGTGATGACCTCAGGCTCAGAGTGGAGATACAGGTTATCCACATGCTGTAGAGGCCCATGTAACCAGGATGGCCTGGATAGGAACTAAATCCTGCCTTCTTTTGCCTCCCACCCCCAGGGATCCTAACACAAGATGTTTGTAAATTATCAGCCATCCACAAGGGAGGTTATAGCATGGGGGTGGGTAGGGGGACAGGAGTTGGAGATGGAGTTCTAATTCTGTTTCTCCCAGGAGTGAGTCCTGGAATATGAAAGAGCTGAACATCACCTCCCCAGACCTGAGGAGTGTGTGCCATGTGCCAGGGCTGAAGAGGATGCTGAGGACATGTGGAGGTGAGGAGAGTGCCAGGAGTGTGGGACTGGGCTGCTGAGCAGCAGAATAGGATAACAAGAGTGCAGAGTATGTCCCAGGGTCCAGGAGAGATGTCAGGTTGGATGGAATAGATGAACAGGGATGGAGCTAGGGAAGGTGGTTCCCTCAAAAGTCAGGGCAAGGGCTAGAGGGTCGCTTCCTCACACAGTGAGACTGAGGGTCACCGCCTGGTCCTCACCCCACCCCCTCCAGACACAGGGTTAGTGACTCCCCACATCTCCCAGCCTGACTGTCCTCTCTCTGCAGTACACATTACTCTGGATCCACACACAGCCAATCCATTGCTCATCCTTTCAGAGGATCGGAAACAAGCGAAGCTTGGAGACACCCAGCAAGAGATGCCTGAAAATGAGGAGAGATTTGATACTTATCCCATAGTCCTGGGTGCCCAGTGCTTCGAATCTGGAAAATTTTACTGGGAGGTAGATGTGACAGGAAAGGAAGCCTGGGACCTGGGAGTTTGTGAAGACTCTGTGAAGAGAAAGGGGCATTTTTTGCTCAGCCCCCAAAATGGCTTCTGGACAATTTGGCTGTGGAACAAACAAAAATATGAGGCTGGCACCTGCCCCCAGACTCCCCTCTACCTTCCTGTGCCTCCATCCCAAATTGGGATCTTCCTGGACTATGACGCCCACACTGTCTCCTTCTATAATATCACTGACCATGGCTCCCTCATCTACACCTTCTCTGAATGTGCCTTCACTGGACCCCTCCGGCCCTTCTTCAATCTTGGATTCAATGATGGAGGAAGAAATTCCGCCCCTCTGACCCTCTGCCCACTGAGGATGGGGTGGTAGGGGTCCACTGACTATTGATGTCTCTCTCTGGATACTGTTAACTCCCCCACCCTCATTGGTACCTCTTCTCAGCCACTAACCCTGCTTTATTTTCCCATGAACTAAACCACCTCTGCCTCTGTAGAGGTGTCAGGATACCAACGAGCAGACTGGCAAGGAGGTCACTGAAAGTCTGTGTCAAATGACCTTCAATATCAATATTTCTGCCCCAGATTGCTTTATGATTTCCTCCATGAAAGAAACTATATTTGGTCCAGACTCATCTGGATCAACCAAAACATGTTTCTGCCTTCTTTATGTGAATCAAGTTTTGTTTTTTTCTCTCCACACATAGGACTGGTCAGATCTCTATTATATATCTTACATGGTTTATGAAAAATCTTCCTACATAAATTAGGCCTCGATCTATCTTATTCATTCAAGCCTTGTTCTCATACACATCTGGGATAATCTTCTCAACATACACAGATCTTAGCGTTAAGTGGCTCCACCCTGCTGGTAGAAAAGAGCCACACTCATTAAAGGAAGGCTGAATTATGCATGCTTTAGATTGCCAAGTTAAATATCCAGCCTGCTGTGATTCCCCATTCCTACCTTTATCTCCCAACCACATCTTGTTGATAATAGAGTTGGTTAAAGGGCATATCAACCTAAATAGAATGTATGATGGTTTTTTGATATATCAATTTAACTAGGCTATAAGTCCATAGTTTTTTAATCAAACACTAGAGGTTGCTGTGAAGGTATTTTGTAGATGTCATTAAAGGCCATAATCATTTGACTTTAAGGGAGATTATCTTCAGTAAACTGGGTGGGCCTAATTCAATCAGGTGAAAGACCTTAAGGGTAGAATTAAGGCTTCCCTAAAGAAGATATTCCATCTATGAATGGAGTTCCAGCTTGCGATTCCTGAGAACCTGCCCTGTGCATTAAAGACTTGCCTTACCAGCACCCATAAATGCCTAAGTGAATTCCTTGCAATAAATCTCAAAATTCATCTCTCACTAGCCCTGTTTCTCCAATTGAACCTTGACTGGTATGAAAGTCAGGAGCGAGATAACAGCACGCCTGTTGACAACAAACACTTTCTTGAGTTTAAGCTTTTAAGGTTGGAACAAATGAAGCTCTACACCTGAGCGATAGTAGGCTATGAGGAAAAGTTAAATGGAGCTATGGAAACATGGAGAGCTTCCTAGAAATTCAGAAAAGATGTTCTAAAGGTGCCTGCCCGAGTTGACCATGAAGAATAAGTAAGAGTTTGCCGAGTCAAGTCATCTGAGGAGGGAAAAACAAGAGTAAAATCACAGAGATCTTAAAATAGTTTGGAGGAAAATTGTAATGATTCAGGGTTACCATAGCAAAGAGGACATGGTACAAAATGCTAGGAAATAATGTCAGGCAGTGAGATAACAGCTAAACCATTAAGGGCTTTGAGTACTAGTCTAAGGAGTTTAGAATTTATGCTGAAGCAGTAAAAGCAACTGAAGGATTTGTAGTGAGAGAATGACATGGTAAAGTTAGCATTTTAGTTACCTCTCTCTTGCTCTGTCATGTAAGATGAATAGGCAAGGGAGGAAGCAGGTTGGAGAATGGAGACAGGTCAGTTAGGAGGTTTTCTGTGCCAGGGGCTGTGTGTGCATTATCTCAGTCACCATGGTGTGAGATAACTATTTTTCTCTTTTTCCTGATAGGAGAGCAAACAGCTTAGAAGTTTAACTAGGTCTCCTGCTAAGGTCACCTGGCTGGTAAATGGTGGTGCTAGAATTGAGATACAACATTCTTCAAATCACCATGTTTCCCTACTCCTCCTTGCCCCCTTCATCAGGTGATGTAATGTGGTCTGTGTGGTGATTCCTAACTCCTGACTCAAAGACTAAAATAAAAAATCTGTTGTTTATTCCCTTAACCTCCCCACCCTCATTCTGCCACCTACAATTTTATTTATATTTTAATCATCTTTTCCTTCTTCCTCCTATTCAAGGCTTAGCCCTCCATAAGTGCACTGGACCTCAATCTTCTCTTTAACTACCTCTTCCCATTAATCTGTCACTCTAGAATTTCAGACTCTCCCTCTCTATTGGCTCCTTCTTCTTAGTGTGTATATATGTTCAGGTGTCTCTTGCCCCTTCATCTCTCCTTTTGCCACCCTCTTAATCTTTGCCCAAAGCTATTGTACACTAAAACTTTCTTCTCTAAAATAGTCTATTATATCATGATTGCCAAATCCGTTACTTTTCATTTCTTATTATTAGTAATCTCCAATTTTTATTATTATACTCCTTTGTCTTGATAATTGCATTAAATACTGTTATTAATTATTTCTAATCATTGCACCAAACCTATGAAACTGAAAGTGTCACTAGTTCATGCATGAAGAAACTGACTAAGATAAATAATTGCCCAAAGTCAAATAACCTGTTAGTAGCTAAGCTGATACTTGAATCCAAGATTATTAGTGTCAAAGCTTTAAAAACTTCATCTTGTTATATCGATTACCTAAACCACCTTGCTTTGGCTTCCTCCCCATTCCACTCTAATTCTCCTATTAATTCTACAACATCTAAGACATGTAAGACAATATAATATAGGGGAAATGATATAGGCTTTAGAATCAGACCTACCTGGATTCAATTCCAGCTCTGCCTGCTACAAATCCTTATATACGCAGACACACACAAACTTCCATTCAGATGTATATTTTCACACACATTTATTTATAAAGATACCAAACATATATTCATTCAGACAAATTTTGATGACAATTTATACACTAACACACATTTTCACAATTCACACAAACAGTGCTTCACTGTGAGCATGCACACACATATTTTAAACTTTCTCTCAGTTATATACCCACCCAACTCCACACACAGCCATTCCCTTAACCTCCCCACCCCGGTCAAACTCACTCTCACGGAGATAGGACTTATCTAAGTCATAAATTTACCTATCTTCATTCAGGGTACTGATACTCCTCTCATTAAATCGGTTTCCTCGGGGAGGTAGAGTTTCCCAAGGTTATTCCACTCATCTCTGCCTCCAGCTTTACAGTCCCCTTACCTATGCCAGAAAAGGGGACTCTCATAGAAATATTATTCATGGGACAATACCCCTGCTTCACCAGTTCCACTCTTGATTTGTCGAAACATAAGTCAGAGATATAAAATGTCAATGCTGGTTGGCACTTCATACTGGGGGTCAACAAACTGAAGCCTGCAGGCCAAATCCTGATTTCCACCTACTTTTGTAAATAAAATTTTATTGGAACACAGCCATTCCTAGTTATTTACATAATGTCTATAACAATTGCTTTCACGGGACAGAGATGAGTAGTTGCAACAGAGACTGTGTTCAAAGCTTTAAATATTTACTTTTGCCCTATACAAAAAAGTTTGCCAACTACTGCTTTAGAATAATCTTGTCATATAACTTATTATGTACAAAGGCCACAGAAGGAAAAGCAATTTTCCTAATGTCACAGAGGAAGTGAGTTAAAAAATTTCTTGCCTCTCATTCCTCTAATATTTCCACTATGCCACAAAGCTTCTGCAGAAACATTTGGCCTGTCCTCTCTGACTCCTCAAGAAATGGAGGATTCCAAATATAGCCTTTATTGGGTGACCAAATGATTAAGGCACTCCGTCATTGTTCCCTATATCTCTCATCAATAAACTTAGTGTTTCCTGTCTCCTTTATCCCCACACTCAATCATACCCCACCCCTCATGCCCAAGGGCCCACCAAGGCACCAAGCTAATCCTAGTCAGTAACAACCTACATCTCTCCTCACCTCAAACTGTCCATCACAGCCATCAGGAACCACAGACTGTAGCCATGCCCCTTCCTGGATGGTAGGGTGTTCCCACAACCAGACTTTGTATAATGGCCGGAGTACCATGTTGGAGGAAAAAATGCAAGGAAAATTATTCTATCTCTGAGTATCTTCGGGGACAATGGGCTTATGAGCCAACCTCATCACATTCTGGAAAAGGCAAAACTGGAGACAGTAAATAAATCAATGGTTTCTAGGAGTTAGGGGAAGAGCAAGGGAGACATAAACAGGGGGTACACAGGGGATTTTTAGGGCATTGACAATACTCTGTATTATAATGATGGATACATGTCATTATACATTTTTAAAAACCCATAGAACTTTACAACACAAAGAGTGTACCCTAATGTAAGCTATAGATTTTCATTAATAATAATGTATCAGTATCAGTTCTTTAATTGTAACAAATGTACCACACTAATTCAAGATGCAAATAATAGGGGAACTCTAAGTGAGGAAGGAGGGACGGGGGAAGGATGTATATGGGATCTCTCTGTACTTTCCACTCAATTTTTCTATAAACCTAAAACTGCTCTAAAAATATCTAATTTTTTCTATTTATTGGGGTAACATTGGTAAATACAATTATGTAATTTTCAGGTATACATTATAACTTGACATCTGTATATTCTGTTGTGTGTTTACCACTCAAAGTCTAGTTTCCTTCAGCTACCATATATTTGATCCCCTTTACCCACTTCACCCTGCCCCTACCCCCTATTTTGACCCTCTGTATCCCTTCTACATTTCCCCTCCTCCCCCACCCCCTACCCTCTGGTAACCACTAGTCTATAGTCCATGTCCGTGAGTCTCTGTTTATTTGTCCTGTTCATGAAAATATCTAATTTTTAAATGCAATCTTTGAAATAAAAAAAAATTAAAACTCAGTGGATTGGTTAAATAGCTTATTAGATAGAGCTAAAGAGATCATTAGACTTGAAGATAGATTAGAATAATGTATCCCAATGTGATACAAAGAAACAAAGACAGAAAGTATTAAAGAGAGATTAAATGACTTGTATGATAAAGATAGACTATAGAACTTTTAAAAAGAATATCTTAAATTTATAAGATGCACAACTGGACTACACTTATCAGTTAGAATTCAAACATTATCAGATATAAAAGCAAAAAATTCAGTTTTCTGTGGTTTAAGGGACATCGACCCAAACCATATGGGCACAAAATACTTGGGAGTAAAGAATATAAAATGATTTACTAAGAAAACACTCACCAATGAAAAACACAGGAAAATATACTTAGGTAGCTATATTCATAATCAACTAAACAGTATATGGACAATATCAAAATTGTCAATTGTCATGTTTAGGAGATTACCTGTTCTAGAGCAAAAATACAAGAGTTATAAGAAACTGGTACATAATAATTATTTTGAGGAATTTAATACTTTTCCCAATAATTACTGAATCATTTTTTAATTGGCATATATATAGAAGGTTTGAACAGTACAACTAATAAGCTGTTGTATCTAGTATTTAATTAATACTACATATTAGAAAATTTGCACCATTTTTATTGCATAACAAGCATCTTATTTAATCTTACAGAAAGTTAATTTATCACATGTGTAGAAAGATGTAGTCATAAAAGACTGAAAAACATACTAAAATTTCACAATTATGCCTGTTTTCTGATATTGTCATTGAAGTTTGTTTTCTTTATTTTGTCTATTTCTGTTTATTAACATTAGTTCTTAGACAATTAAATATTTAAAAGTATACATAAAAAAAACTAAAAGAAAATCTAAGAATAATAATCAAATCTGAGGTTGAAGAAAACAGTCTTAAGATTAAAACAATAAAACCTACAAAGGAAAGAAAAAGATGAATTTGAACATACTTTGTATAGCTCTTTAAGTAAAACAAAAGATAACCAAACCAATCAAAGAAAATTACGAAAATTATAACCTGAGAAAATATTTTCAATAAATATTAACACCTTAGGGAAGCTATATATCCTCTCTGTGCCTCAAATTACATGTCTAGGAAATGGAAATAATAGACACAATAATGAGTCTGATGTAGAAATAAGGTACAAAATAAGCTTTGCACAAGTTCAATAAATGGTCTTTACTATTAATCCACAAAGAAATACAATGCCCAATAAGCACAATAAAAATTGTTCAATGTGTCTATTAACTAAATTAACTCAAGTTAAAGGACAATAAGTTAATTTTACCCTATCATATAGCAAGTTTTTCTAAATAGACTACTTACTAAATATTAGTAAGGATGCATATGTTTTGGCACTTTTATGTATTTATGACAAGTGTGAAAATTAATAATAACTTTTCTAGATGCAATTTTCCAGTGTGCCAGAGTAGCCTAAAATTTTCATTCCCCTGCCTTAGTAATTCTTCTTTAAAGCTAAAATCACACAAAGCTTAATACAGACACACACATGACAAATTCTACATATGAAAGTGTCCCTAGAAGAACACTTACATTATTAATGATTAGAAAAACATAAGTATTAAAAAATAAAAGTATTAACACTATCTCTACTAGTATTAAAAAGGAATTTTAAGAATGCCTTCTTAGTAACTAATTTAAAAATATAAAATATACTATTAAAATTATTATAGATTTCTAGATGTACTGTCATGTAAAATGGAACAGTAAATTTCTCTGAGTGGTGGGATTGTGTATAATTTTAATTTTAATTTTAATTTTCTTCTTATTTTTCTATGGGTTACTTATATAAAAAGGAGTAAATGTTTTCCAAAGAAGTGTCAACAATATAGTATTACCTCACAGAGGAAGTAGTACTTAATCTTGAAATGAAGTGGTTAATAATGACTTCACTGAGTAGGTGACACCAAGGTAGGCACTGAAAGATGAATGATGGGAGCTCATCAAAAGGTCAAGGAGAGGAGAGGTTATTCCAGGCAAATGGATCACTTAGAGAAAATGCAGCAATACACCTAAAATCATGACTGAATATGGAGAAATTAGAGATATACAGTTCTTCAAGACTGAAGCAAAGTGATACAGAAATTGTTGCTGGAAGAAGTCTGAATTTTTTTCTGTACCACGTTAAGGGGAATGATCTTTGAGAAACTCCCAAAAAGTCAATAGTTAGGAGCACAGCTCCCTTAACATCCTCTTAACACCCATCATATTTTGAGAAAGCATATGAAGGGATGAAGGTTTTACATGGGTGCCCAGGGATGTGGTGAGGTGGATCAGGACTTGCCTTAGCTAAAGACGGAAAATTTACTATTTATCTAAACTAGACTTTTCCCAAAGTTGATTTTAATATTACAGAGTTAGCCATAACTACAAGAGAGCAACCTGTCTATTCTCCAAATAATAAATAAGCTGTAAGTTTCTCAGTCAACCCACATGTACTGCTTTCAGATTGATCAGAGAAGCCAGTCTCACAGTCTCAGGTGGGTTGCTCCAGAGACCCATAACTCAATGAGCCATTTTTCCTAGTGACTTAGTTCTAGTTCTCTTGTTCACTGCTGCCAAAGGGCATATAATGGAGGACCAAAATTTTTGAGAAATCAATCTCTGCTATCCCCAAAGTCATTTCTGCTTTAGAGACAACACATAAACCACTTGGTCTCGTATCTGTTTTGTCTTAACCCCATAAATGATGGGATTCAGCATAGGTGGAGCAAGCATGCTGATATTAGCCAGCAGGATATGGATATGTAGAGGGATGTGACGTCCAAAGCGTTGAGTAAGGACTGAGAAGATCCCAGGCCCATAAAATAAGATGATGACACAGACATGGGAGCCACATGTGTTGAGAGCTTTGTGACGAGCATCTTGGGAAGGGATATGGAAGACAGCACGGAGAATCAGAACATAGGAAACAAAAATGAGGACAATATCTAGGATCACCGTTGACACTAAAACAAAAAATCCATACCAAATGTTTATTCGGATGTCATCACAGGCATATTTGGCTAAGCCAATGTGTTCACAGAATGTATGTGGTAGGATGTTATTTCTGCAAAAAGTCAGCCTCTTCAGAAGAAATATCATGGGAAAAATTGTACAGTGTGCTCTCAAAAAAGCAGCCACACCAATTTTCCCTATCAGAGAGTGGGAGAGTATCATGGTGTACCTCAGTGGGTAACATATTGCAATGTAGCGGTCAAATGCCATAATCAGCAAGATGCCTGACTCAGAAATGAAGGAGGAATGCTGGAAGTAAAGCTGGGCAATGCAGCTATTAAGAGAAATTTCTCTACTATTGTACCAGAAAATGGCCAATGCCTTGGGTTCTGTTGTTGTGGCAAAGACAATGTCAACTCCAGCCAGCATACAGAGGAAAAGATACATAGGTTCATGGAGGGTGCTCTTGTTGAGGATAATGACAATGAGAAGACCATTTCCAAGGAGGGCAAAGACATAGGAGATGAAGAAGGGGATGGAAATCCACACGTGTAGGTCTTCTCGGCCTGGAATGCCCAGCAGATAGAAGACTATGTGGTTAACACTAGTGTGATTGAAGCTAGCCATTCCTGAAGCAGGCCGATATGGACTCTAACTTTACCTAAAGAGACAAAGATTAAAAGATAATATATAAATGTTTTCCTTGAGTTTTCTGATTAAAGATATTAAATTAATATGTTAATTTACCACTGTTTCCTCCTGATACCCTCTAAAATGTTGGCAAAATAACAAAAACATCATAAACATAAAAAACAGAAAAGATAATAACAGAAGTGATAACACATTTTGAAAGCAGATGGATGACTATTGACTAAATAGATAGGATAAAACTAATAGCTTCAAGTTGAAAACAAGAATCAAGATAATTTTCACTGTAAAACCCAGACAGTCTCAAGAATCAGAGGTATCAGATACTTCTCTAAATAGAGATAAAGATGGGGTTTTTTAAAAAAAATTATTGGTTTAGAGTTTGTATAAAGAGCAATTAGACTATGGGATCCTCTTTCCCAACCTGTTCATCCAGGCACCACTTTTGTTACCAGCAGAATACTGGAGGTTTATCCTCTGGTGAGGGTAAACCTGGAAAATTCTTGAGAATCAAAGCATAGCTGAGGTAGAAGTACTATGCTACAAGCGGAGGATTAAATGAATGGCTGGCTACATCCTAAACAAAGTGAAACCTCAGTGAACTTCTATGTGTGCCTGGTAATGCTAGCTTACATAACCCTATATCCAGATCTTACAATTCATTTTAATTTAAGAATGAGGCACTGAAAAGTGATTAGAGGTTCTCTATGTAGGCATAGAATTTGTTTAGGGAGAGAGAGAGACTTCATGTCAAATTACTTCAATCCAGAATTTTACACCAAAATAAGTCAAAAATTTTAAGAGTAGGAAAAGTTATTTAGCATCTTCAAAGACCTCAATAGATTTACCCTCCATTAACCCTTTCACAGGAAGCTACTAGAAGATAAGCACCACCAATATGAGGAAATGAACCAAAAATAGGGAAACAGAGGCTCCAACAAGAGATAAAACAAAGTGATAACAATACAGGAGAGAGTATAGGCTATGAGGAAACGAGGGAATTCCTTGGGTAATGGTGAGGGCTGACAACTGTGAAGTCTTGGAGGGTTGTGAATCTAGACTGCATCAAGGAGATAGAGGACACCTAAAGGAAGTCTTGGGGGGAAAAAAGCTTATTTTGAAATAATCGATATTTCTAGTGGAAAATAAGGCACATAAAAACTAAGCACAAAAAAGTAGACAATTATTTACTCCAGGGAAGAAAAAACTTTTGTATAAGAAAAGAAATGTGATGATATGTTACTTATCTCTGTTATTATAATCATAATAATGTAAACATAAACATGTATCTTAAAAATTATGATATAACTCTATTAATAAAATCAGGAAAAGAGAAGTCTGCAAGTGTCTAAATGTTGGGGGGCCAGAAGGGTTACATGTAAGAAAGCTAAATACCTGTTTTCCATATAAGAAAGTCAGGGGATGACATATAAAAAATGATTAAAAATATATATAAATCAAGAAATAATGATATAAACATGCTGTTTATCTACATGGAGATAAATACTAAAGAAACAACTATAAGTGTTAAAGTGTTTTTTCTGAGGAGCAGGAATCAGGTAGGATGAGGCAGGGAACCTTTGTTTTTTATTGTAAGCCTTATAGGAGAGTTTCTAAACTATGTATATGTATAATATTTACAATAATAAATTAAAAACAAATTATCTCAATAAACTGCCTAGCTCTTCACCAAAAACAAAATTTTAACAGCTCATAACTGAAGTGTCTCCTTTTCCCTCTCCCTCACCCTCTCTCTCTCTCTCTCTCTCTGTCCATTTTAATTTCTGGAGCCAAAATTCCTATTCTCTTTGGGCACCAGATTACCCCTTAGAGAATACAGAGTGGCTTAACTAAATTGACTCTTCTCTCTTAAGAGGAAATGGAAAAGTGGCACCAAAAAGAATGCGGCACAGTGATAACCCATAGACCTAATAACAAAAGAACAGGTGAAAGCAGGAAGAACAGAGCCAGAGATCAAGCATGATCAGAAGTTAGATGGAGAACAGCCTTCAGAAGCTGATGAAGGCTTTGAGAAAAGGAACAGCCGAGGGAATTTGTTTTGGAACTATAGGAAAAAGTTGAAGAGCTGGGGGATAGTCTTTGGAAACAGTTGCCTAGAACAATTGCTGCTCCAATTCTAATTTCCCCTAAAAGACTCTTCCCCACGCCTCTTTCCAAGAGTGTTCCTGAACCTGCCCCGGATATCCCTCTGCTTTGTGCTTCTGAGCACTTTCCCTATCCACCTCACCTGGAACTTCTTAGAGTATGCCAGGGGTAGCAGTACCTTGCCTACGTAATCCATCCTCCCTAAGTCACAATTTCTAAACATTAGAAACGTACCTTATTTATTAGAACTATGTTTTATCTATGAATCATCTCTAACAAACTTTGAATTTTTTGATGGATTGGGCACGTCCTTTCATCAGTGTGTACCTAGAACATAGCACAGAAGGAAAGGTGAACAGGAGGTAGAAGGGAAGGAAGGCCAGGTGAGAGAGATTTAAGATCAGTGGCCAAAGCAAGGTTTTCCTTTGAGAACTCAGGTGCCTGAATCCAAATAAAACTTAAAAAGTCCTCTGAGAACTACCTATTTCTTCCCTATGAGCCCAAATGTTGGCCACCGATCTCTATGATCTGTTCACAATCTGTTCACAAGACTCCAAACAAAGAGCTTGCTATTCCAACACCACAAATCAATTTCATTAACTTGGGCCAGTGAGGAGATCTAATTTCTAGCTCTACTCTCTTCTACTCCTAGAATCTCACCTTGCATAAGACAAAATCGGTCATCAGCCTTGGACCAAGTCTTTTGAAGCAGAAATGGAACCAGTGACTGAAGAAAACCTAGAAAGTTACAGATTGGACTACAGAAGCGATGATCTTCATAAGTTCTCAGAAGGTTACTTTTATTCCACAGCCCCACTTCCCTTGGGTCCTAACCTGGCCACAGTCCCACATGAGACACCTCATTATGCCTGCTTCCTGCTACCTTTTTCTCTTGACACCTGGTCTTCGGGCAACTCGTTATTAGATCTCTATCCTTAAATTTTACCTGTGCATTTTTGTGGCTTTCCATACTCAAGAGTCTTTGACTCCTAATCTAATATTTTCTCTGGAAAAATTAGGAGGATGGTGGAGTATGAATCATCAGGAATCTGTCTCTATATGGAGACAAAAATTGCACTGGTAGAATCTGTATGATATAGCAGTTTTGCAACTCTGGAGTCTGTTGAGGCTTCAACTTCCACAGGAAGACATGGACAGTAAATTATAGTTAATTTTGGTCACGTTCATCTCGTATCACAGTAGCAGCTACTCATCCCCTACCCTCAGCCCTATGGCAGGCAGCTGTGCATGTTTTCCTGGGGCAGCTTGTATGCAGCTGGCGGGAGCCAGGGTGGACAAAAAGAATCCTGTCCTCCAAATATTGGAATCTATATTCTGATTACTAACTGCTGCTTCTGATCTCCAAGGTGCAAAGAGGCAGGCAGCCATTGTTGTTGCACTTCCCACCAAACAAAGTGAATACCAGGAAATTTAAAGAGCTGGCACCCATTTTCTTCCCTTCATTTTTTATTTTTTCCCCTTTTGGGAGCCAGATATTAAAGATTAAAACATGCAAAAAGCAACTGCATAATAGGGGCATTTGAAAAGTGACCAAGCATACCCAGGAAAAGGTGCAGGCTCAAAAAAGACCTTAAGATTACACATCTAGCTGATCTTTGGCACAGAAACAGTCTACAACAATCAAATAAACAAAAACAGTATCCAAAAACAGCACTTCTTTTGCTGTATCCTACAGATTTTGATACCTTGTTTTTTCATTTTAATATAGTTTAAAATATTTCTAACTTCTCTGTGACTTCTTGACCAACAGGTTATTTTGAAGTATATTTTTACACAGTTGCGGATTTTTAAATAATCTTTGTGCAATTGATCTTCGTTTTAATTCTGCTATAGCCAAACAACATGCTTTGAATGATTTCATTTCTTTGAAATTTGATAAAGATTGCTTTATAACCTAGCACATGGTCAATTTTTGATAACTGCTCTATGTGCATATGAAAAGATTGTGTAGTCTCTTGTTATTGAATGTAGTGTTCTATAAATATCAAATATTTTTTTAATTATGTTGATTGCCCTCTGTACCCTTATTAGTCTTTTTAATCTTTTGTCTCTTTGTCTTTCATCTATTGAGAGATGTGTCAAAGTCTTCCACTGTTATACTGGATTTGATTATTTTTCCTTTTAGTACTATCAATTTTTACTTTATGTATTTTTTAGATATGCTATTTGGTACATATAGATTTAGAATATTTATGTCTTTGTCATGAATTTATGCCTTAATTATTATGAAATATCCCTCTATATCTCTAGTTATAATTCTTATCCTAAGGTCCACTTTCTTTTTTATTAATATAGCAATTTTGGCTTTCATCTAGTCAGTGTTTACATGGTAAATGTTTTTCTATCTTTTTATTTCTAACTTTTCTATGTTTCTATACTTAAGAAATTTCTTTGTAGGCAGCATATATTTTCTTTTGTCTGTTACCTAATCTAAATAAATAAAGTTCAGTTTGTTTACTATTTTTTAACACTTTGAGTTTTATGTCATCTTTTAAAAACCATTTGCCAAACCCAAGATTATGAAGAGCTTCTTCTATGATTTACTCTAGAAGTTTTATATTTTAACTCTAACAGTAGCTCTATGATTCTTTGGAGTTAAATTTTATGTATGGTGTGAGATAGCAATTGAGGTATGGGGGTGGGGGACATAGGGTGATCCAAAAGTTCACCATCTGTGGAAAAGATTATGCTTAGTTGGCAAAAAGGACAGAGTAGGGAACTCTAAAGACCTGTTCTTTTGCAGAAACACCAAAAAATGAGTAAAATCTGTGAGAATCAACTTTCTCAAAACTCTAGAAAAAAAGTTAAATCTTACAACATCCAAGCAAATGTTGAATCAAGAAAAAGATGGCTTAAACTTGGTAGGAGAGCTTTGTGGCATTTTAGCTTACCCTTGATCAACCCCTCTCCCCAGCTCAGTAGCAGGCTTGAAGAAGGCAACCAGCATTCCTTGTGTGGGTCTCTGCTTCTGGAGGGAGCAGAGTAGACCTTGTTCTCAAGGAATTTTGTTTGTCTGCTTTAACTGTTTAACTTGTTTAACCTGATGAACTAACACAACGTGCTCACATTTGTTTTGCCTAACACCGAACTCTCTCAGGACATAAAAGTAGCTATGTGGAGGATGTTTCTCAAAACATTGAAAGGTAATGAACTGAGCATTTGCTGCCATTGTACCACCAGGTACAAAAGATTACAGTCGGGGCAAACAATAGAAACACCAATAGATTGAGGGGGTAGGGGAATCTGGAAAGAGACTTATGTGAGGGAGTATGTGCTTTGAAAGACTTCTACATATAACTGGAAGTCACTCAAGCCTAGGGCAGGATGCATGCTCAAAGAACATACAACACTCAAAAATCTATTGTTTTTTTTTTAATACACTAGCAATAAACAATCAAAATTAAGAAAATAATTTTATTTACAATAGACTCAATATGACTTAATAATGATTCAGGGAGAGAAAAAGAAAAAGAGTTTTTGTTTTTCCTGACACTAATAAATGAAAATGGCTAAAACAATGACACTGAAATAGTAATGAGCACACCTAGTACTCATACTTGTTTTTCAATACTATTCACCATTAAAAGTAAGGGATCTTGGAGAAATATTTTCTATCAAGGCTGAGGTGGAAAATTACAAGATGTTTCTGGAACATCTTGTATTAAAACATAAGGCAGTGCTCAAAAAATGACAGAGAAATAGCAAAGGTTACAAGAGACAGTTTGATGTGGCTCTCACTAGTCAAACCTGGAAGAATTTGAGTACCAAAATGAATAATCATAGCACTGGATTATACAAGTTATTGAATAAAAAAGAATCCATGAGTCCATACTAATCCAAAAAACAAACAAACAGTAAACAGGAAGCCTCTTATTTATAATAAAATACCAACTAATAAATGTAATGGGAAATACTGAGTTTAAAAGCCACCATTTGCAACTGTCAGTACACAAACTGATTTAGTCAAGAATTGCCAATGAATGTTTAAACCACTTGATGTAGGTTTGTTAAGGAACGATATATTTCACAGTATCAAAGAATCTCCTCAAGATTATATCATTGATTTCAAGGTGAAGAAGATACTGTTATAGTGGAGAAATCTAGTAGACCCACTTTATTTAGTTGATCAATGATAACATCCCCAATAATAGGATAAAATTTTATATCAGTTACCTGCTGATGTTATACAATGAGAAGGACATAACATCACTTATGTAGTATTCTGGCCAAAAACATATACATAATCTGAATTTAACATAATTAAGCATCATTATACATAACATGGGCACGTATTCTTCTTTTAAAATGCCATTTTTAGTGGACGAAGGCGGCAGGGTAGGTAAACACAACGCTTGCCTTCTCCCATGACCGTATTAAAATTACAACTAAATTATAGAACAATCAACTTGGAGAACCACCTGAAGTATAGCTGAACATATCAAGACCAGTAGGAGGGGTAGAGACAGGAAACAGACTGGCCTCACACCTGGGAGATATTTCAGAAGAAATATCTCAGCTACAGATGTTCCCTTAAAGAAGCAAGAGGCCCCAGACCCATACCAGGGTTCCTCAGCCCAGGATTCCAGTGCCTGGAAAAGGAGTTCCCACAAAATCTGACTGTAAAAATCAATGGGGATTTTGACCATCCCAGTTAAACAGAAGGAACCTGAAAATCCAGACATCCTCTTAAACGGCCTGTGCACAGACTTACTCTCTCGCAGATTCTCACCCTGGGCTCTGGCAGAGGGTTAGCAACTCGGAAGCTTCGAGAGACAAGTGGGGAAAGACTGAATTGTGTGGCTTCAGGGCAAGGGCTGGAGGGACAGTGCCACTGTCCCTTTGTAAAACCCTCCTCCTGTGCAGCCTACAGGCAGGTGCCAATCTACCTGTGTCAAACCCTCCCCCAACATGGCCAATTCTGAATCTGCATTAGCCTGATGAGATCGATTGGTTCCATCCTGTGACTCAGTAAAGACTCTCAAGCAACTTTTAAATTTCTGGGAGCAAATTTGTTCCCCAACAACCAGCCCCACCCTGCGCTCTCCGCAGGGAGTGCATTGGACAGCAATCAACAGTCCCCCGGCTCTCACACCTGGGGAAAAACTTTCAGTGGAGGGCAACTAGCACCGACCCAAGTTGTAGTGTCTCTTGAACAAATCATGGGGGTCTGCGGGCCCCACACGGGAAGTAGCTGGCCTCGATGTAATCTGAGACTTTTGCAAGTGGGTACAGGCTCAGCACGGGCACCAAATCTGAATTTGCATTGACCTCATGAAACCTGCTCACTTTACCTAGGTGACTCCTGAGACCTCACCCCACCCAACAGGCTAATTGCTGGAGGCATATTAGTGGCTGAGTAACCAGCTCCACACAGCCCTTTTGGAAGAAGGCTCTTTTAGCAACAATCAACAGAAGAAATATCTTCTGTTGTGTAAGCAGAGGCTTACACAACTCTGGAGACAATCCCAGTGGTGGGCAACTAACCCTGGCCCGAGCTGCAGTATTTCTTAAATAAATCTTGGGTGTCTGCAAGCCCAAGGCAAGTGGTAGCCAGTCTTGCTGTGATCTGAGACTTTTATAAGGGGCCACAGACTCAGCACTGGGACAAAATCTGAATCTGCATTGGCTGGATGAATTCCACTTGCTTTATCCCAGTGACTCCCTGGATCCCTACCCCAACCAACTCTTGTACCACTCAAAGACTCTTTTAGCTACTGAGCCTTATGGCCAGCCACAAGGACATGTTGCTAAGCAGCCACAGGCCCAGTACTGGTGGCAGCCAGCCTCAGTTCACAGCTTGGTCTCTCCCACTTGCCTCCAGGTCCAGCACAGGCAGCTCCATGGACCACCCATGGATCACTTTATAGCTCCTACCAGGTGGTCAGAAGCAGTGGCTAACCTTGGCCTGCATAGGAGTCCCTCTCAAAGAGCCACAGAACCAACACACCCAGAGGCTGGCATCAGGCCACAATAGAGCACCACCTGATTAGCCCCACAAGTGGCACACTCAAAGGGTGTTTTCAACAAATATATGAGGCTTGCAGGGGCAAATCCCACTCCATGGGGTCAGCCCCCACACAGCAGCTCACAACCTGGAGGCATGGCCAGTCCTCGCAGCTGGTGAACCCGAGAGTTTATCCCACACTGACATCCCAGCAGCAATCAAGGCTTAACTACAACAGAAGAGCACACACAACTCACACAAGGGATACTCCTGGGCTCCTAGCACAGGTGATCAGGGAGACTGTGTCACTGGACCACACAGGGCACCTACTGCATAAGGCCACCTTGACGAGACTGGGTTACATAACAAATCTAACCTAATACATAGAAATGAATAAATATAAAGAGGCAACTAAAATGAGAAAGCAAAGAAACATGTCACAAATGAAACAATAGGAGAAAACTCTAGAAAAAAAATTAAATAGAGGCAAGCAACCATTCAGAAACAGAGTTTCAAACACTGGTTATAAGAATAATTAATGAACTTAAGGAAAGAGCAGACATGCTCAGTAAAGACTTAAACAGAGAGATAATCATAAAAAAAGGTATAGGAAACCATAAAAAAAAACAATCAGAAATGAAGAATACAGTAACTGAAATGAAGAATACACTAAAAGAAATTAACAGTAGAATAGATGAAGCAGAGAACTGAATCAGCAATTTGAAAGACAAGGTAACAGAAAACTGAATCAAAAAAGCAAAAAGAAAAAAAATTATTTTAAATGAGAAGAGTTTAAGAGATCTCTGGGACAACGTCAAGCATCCCAAAATTTGCATCATAGGGGTACCAGAAGAAGAAAGACCAAAGAATTGAGAACCTATTTGAAGAAATAATGACAGAAAACTTCCCTAACCTGGCAAAGAAAATAGACGTGCAAGTCTGAGAAGTGCAAAGAGTCCCAAACAAGAGAAACCCAAACAGGCCCACACCAAGGTATATTATAATTAAAATGCCGAAAGTTAAAGACAAAAAGAACCCTGAAAGCGACAAGAGAAAGTCAGCTAGTTAATCAGCTAGTACTCACATAAGAATGTCAGCTGACTTTTCAACAGAAACTTTGCAGGCCAGAAGGGACTGGCACAAAATATTCAGAGTGATGAAAAGCAAGGACCTACAACCAACTCTACACAGCAAGGCTATCAATTAAAACTGAAGGCGAGATAAAGAGCTTCCCAGACAGGAAAAAGCTTAAGGAATTTATCACCAACAAGCCAGTATTATAAGAAATGTTAAAGAAGCTTCTTTAGGAAGAAGAAGCGGGGGGGACATAAATATGAATAAAAAACTGGCAATAACTATGTACCTATCAATAATCACTTAAAATATAAATGGATTAAATACTACAAGCAAAAGACACAGGGTAGGGTAGCTCCATAGTGTAGTGGTTAGCACATCTGCACCACGAGCGCTCCCTGCCTAGCCCAAGAACCAGGCGCCCCCTAGTGTGGGATGAGCTGGCCCTTGGGTTTCTCTTAGCTGCTTCAGTCGTCTTGTGTCCCATAGGGCGATGGGAAGATCTGCCGCGGAGTCTGCTGGAAAAGCGAGTATATGAGGGGAGAGGTGCCCGGAGAGGTTGTCCTGAGAGGTGGCAAGTCGGCGTGCCTGACACCTTGAGTGCATCGTTTTTGACAAAATTATTTAAGTAATGGTGAAATGAAATGAATAACAATGATGTTCAGAAAAGAAACGCAGATAGTGAAAAATTTATTTTGTTAAGTAAGTACATATAATCATCATTCGAAGGAAGAAATTGAAGAAGATACAAATAAATGGAAGCATATACCACACTCATGGAGAGGAAGAAACATCATGGAAGACAATAAAAGTTTGAAGAATTGTTCCAGATTAAAGGAGAGTAAATATATGGCAACTTAATACAATATGTGGTCCTGAATTTGGAGACAATGGGTGAATTTTGAATATGTGTTGTATATTGGATTATTTAACATTGTATCAACGTTAAATATCACAAATTTGATCATTTCGCTGCTATATGTAAGAAATTGTCCTTAGAAATTACATGCTAAATATTTAAGAATGAAGGCTCGTGATCTCTATATATTTCACTGATGTGGTACAGCAAAAATTAGACTAAGAATAAAGAGAAAGAGAGAGGCCAATTGTTAAAATGACTGAATCTACATGAAAGTTTCAATGGAACTTATGATAATATTTATGTATAATTTCTGTGTTTTAATGTTCTCAAAATAAACATTTAATGGAAAAATAATATTTTATCAAACATATCTGTAAGTTAAGAGGGAGCCTTTCTGAGTACGTTCTAATTTAAATAGAAATCTAAGAATGTATCACCATTCACACACACGAACACACAGCAGTCTCCTCTTTACAAATATACACATATCACTTATTTGGACTAACTTAATGAATACAAAACACAAAAAAAGTTGAAGAGTGAAGATATGTTTTCAACAAAAAGTTATAGTGAAATGTACCTAAGCATTATTTGATTTGCTGGTAGCCATAGGAGAGGAGCATGGAGATTATTTCTTCATTATACCCTGACTCATAAATACATTAAAGACCATTAAAATTTTAATAAAGACATTAAAATTTTCTCACATTAACAATTAAAATTTATTACTTCAGTTTCTAGAATATGAAATAATGTGAAAATAAAATATAAATTTCATTTGAAATTTGTCAAAATTACAAAGAAAAACTTAGGGAGATAAATGTTTTTAAAATAATCTACATATTTGGTCATCAATTTATTTGTGCTGATTTAAAATAGGGTTAATATTTACTAATTCGCTTTAAGACAGAAATAGAAAAATTTGCTATAATGACACTAACAATTTATTCATTGAAAAAAATATATGTGCACACCCAATCCAGAGATGGAGTTGTGTAGGAGGGATGGTGTTGGCAAACATGGAGAGCCATAATAACTTGATCCATGTGTATGTGATGGAAGGGTGCTGTTAAAAATAAATCTGAGTTCCCTGGGGAAGTAGCTTCTCCTGGAGTCTTCAGGCAAATGCATAAAAATCTCTGCTCCCTGGTGCTCAACACTTCATTTATCATATTCTAGACTATAAAGACTACACTTGAAGCAGGTGAATAAGTTATTTATTGATGCAAGCAACCTTTTAGGGGGTAAAACAGGAGTATTGCATTCAGACTAGAGGGCTATGGGGCTTAAGGTAATGTTTGAAGATATTAGGACCTTTGTCTGGCGTGAAGTAAGAAGAGTAATATCTAATGCTCTCCAATTTAAAAACTCGTGGTTGTTGACTACCTCCTTCCAGGATAGCATCCAAGCTCCTTAATTTGTAATCAGAGCCAATGTACTTTTGTTTCTATCTTTTTATCATTGCAAAATAGATACAATCACACAACTGCCTGGGATTGCAAACTCTTTTAAATCTATTAAATATTTGTATGACAACAGTCTGTCCTTAAACTCCCAAACGACATCATCTCATTCTCTGCCTAATCCACCTTCATCCAGTGACATTCTACAGCCAAAGAGACTAAATTATCCATTCCATTGAGTTCCCATAGTAGTTTTTATTTCTACCACTAATATGTTTACTTGCCATATTATTTTAGTTGGCTATATAAACGTCTATTCTTTTAGATGTTACAATGGACACTAGGAAAGTAATATATACAGAATGCATAGCCTGCACTCAACTGGGAAATGAACAGTAAATAAATAAGCACAATGACCTATGAGAAATGCTTTTTCAAAAGAGTATACCTGGCTAAATTACATATGGCATGTCCTTGTGTGAATATAATAGAGAGGTGATAAAAATTCCTGCAGAGATGTATAGTTTTGGCATGAGATTATGTCCACATTCTTTTGCTAAGTGAGAAAGATGCATTCTCGAAGATTAGATGGAGTATAGTCAGTCAATGTAAAAAAATGTGTTTACCTGCATACACATATACATTAGAAAACATAGAAATATTTTCTAAAATATTAGCAGTAAATATCTCTATTTTGAAAAAATGGGGATTTTGTACAGATTTTACTTCTAATACACTGTCTAAAGTGGGATGAGTGAGGAGTTTCAAGAATGAGAGAATGCTTGACTGTATCACATGTTGCTGATGTGTCATGTATGATGTAGACTCAGTATTGACTAATTCGGCAGTGTGGAGGCTACTGTGACATGCAGTTCAATGGCATAGGAAAAATGTCTGACTGAAGTGATCAAGAAAATAGAAAGATATTGAATCCCGAATGTATAGACCACTTTTTCAAGGTGTTTTACTATAATGGAGAGAGAGAAGGAAGGAGAAGGAGAGAGATGAAGACCAGGAGGAAGAAGAGCAGGGAGGTAGAAGAAAAGTTATAGATAAATGTGGGTACCAGAGGATCTTGGCTGCTTCCCTCTCTCCCTTCCTCCCAATCTTCAGACTCTGAGAAAGCTCACTGGGCCATAGAGAAATTGATCTCTTATTATATAGATCAGAGACTTTGAAAAGTATGTCCCCAAGTTCCCCTGTGGACTTGCCCCAGAAACATATACTAGTGAGATCGTGATCTAGTCTCAACTGTCCCTCACCTACTAGGGCTTCTAAAGCTCACCTTATGTATGTTTGGTTCCCATTTCCAAAGTCATATCTCTTTTGGAAATAAGACATGAATCACCTGTTCCCTGATCTGTTTGGTCTTGATCTCATAAATGATGAGATTTAGCATAGGAGGAGCCACAATGCAGACACTAGCCAGCAGGATGTGGACATGGGGTGAGATGTGGCATTCAAACTGCTGAGTGAGGGCTGAGAAGATCCCAGGCCCATAAAAGAAGATGAAGACACAGACATGGGAGCCACATGTGTTGAGAGTTTTGTGGCGAGCGTCTTGGGAAGGGATGCAGAAGACAGCACAAAGAATAAGCATATATGACACAATAATTAGAAAAACATCTAAAATCACTGTTGACAGTAGGACAAAAATTCCATAACAGATATTTTCTTGTATGTCATCACAGGAAAATTTGGCCAATCCAATGTGCTCACATATAGTGAGTGGAAGAATATTACTTTTGCAAAAGGTCAGTCTTTTCAGAAGAACTATCATGGGGACTACTATACAACAACTCCTCAGAACAATGGTCACACCAATTTTCCCAATCGACATGTGTGTAAGAATAGTGATGTAGCATATGGCAATGTAGTGCTCAAACGCCATTGCCAGCAGGATCCCTGACTCAGACATGAACATGGAAGTGAGGAAGAATACCTGAGTGGTGCAGCGATCCAGGGATATCTCCCTAGAATGGAACCAGAAGATGGTCAAGGCCTGAGGTACTGTGCAACATCTGTTCCGGCCAGCATGCAGAAGAAAAAGTCCATGGGTTCATGGAGGCTGCTCCTTGTAAGGATAATGAAGATGAACAGGCTGTTCCCAAGCAGGGCCATGACGTAGGAAATGAAGAAGGAGATGGAAACCCACAGTGCTTTTCCTCTAGGCTGGGGATGCCCAGCAAGTGGAAAACTGTGTAGCTAATAGCAGTGTGGTTCAAGGTACTCATGCCTGGAGCATATGACCTGGGACCTCACTTTCTGTTTACCGACACAGCCAACATTTCAAACTGTACTCAAAATTTATGGCACCTATCTGATTCTTTTCCATAGTCAGTGTGCCAGGAACAACTAGGATAAAAAAAAAGAATAGGATAGTATCTGATTTTTTCAGTGAGGTAACAATCTTTGTAAACTGTAAAACTTTGAAATTATCACTTTAAAATAATTGAAGATAATGAAATGCATAAAGAAGTTACACTTGTTATTTCTGTAATGTGATTTGCCTTCCTTTTTCTTTGATTTTTAATATATATTTTTACATAATTGAAACTTTTTCACATAGATTACATATATAGTCTATGTGAAATATATTTATGTTTTTAACAGATATGAAACTAGTTTTTCACATAGATTTATAATATAAGTATTTTAACATAATTTCAGCTGGCCGGAAAATATACAAGTTTATGGAAGAACCATAATTTACCTAACCATTTCGTTATTATTAACATGTAGGAAATTTCAAATATTTTAGTTGTTCAAGAAAATAATGTTTATTAAACATTTCCTCATTTTGCCTGTCCACTAATTTTAGTTATACATGAGACTTTGAATACTATGGAGTCAAATTATGAATCTTTTGTTTCCTTGGTGTTCCTCAGAAGTGTTTCAAAATCAAACTCTAATTACATTGTTTTAAAGTTTGTTTTTATTTAATTTAACATTTGAATAATTATAGTCAATATTTCAAAAATGTCTATTGATTTAAATATATAAAATAACAAAAAAGCATTTTAATGAGCACTAATCATACCCATTAATCTAAACAGTTCATAATTACAAAATGTTTGGTCACTTAAGCATATTTTCACATATTCTGAACAGTGCAGGTATTATATGCCTAACTTTTTATACTTAATGTTATATAACAAGTATTTTCATTTGGCATCAAGAACATTATGTAAATGTTAAGTTTAATAAGTATATAATATACTATTATGTGGTATACTCTATTTTAGTATAGTAGTGGATTCTTGTTGAATATTTACATCCAAGTAATTGGCAATATAAATAAAATTGTTAAGGGAACACTCCAGATTGGCACCAGATCCTGATTACTATAAACATTTTAGACATTGGAAGGGACTCATGCATTCTACTCTATTCTCAAGGTTAAGTTCAGACATGAAGTCATTCTTAAGGCCGTTACAAATATGAACGATGAGCATTCTTCCTTCTCTTGTTTTTCCATATTATAATTTTTATATGGTATAACTATACGTTGACTTAATCATTTAATGTTAGTTACTTATATAAATGTCAACCTTATTTCTGAGCTTAAGAACTCACTCAGAGAGCAAATCATATCTTATTTATCTTTAATGTCATAGGTCCCGGCATCCTCAGAAAGGAATAGAATCAGATAGATGTGAAAAGAACTGTTTTGGTAAAAAGACTTTGAGTATAATTTGAATTTTCCTCTCTGTCTTTGAATAGGAAGTGAGGTGCCAGGTCATCTGATCCAGGCATGACTACGTTAAACCACACTGGTGTTAGCCACACAGTCTTCCACTTGCTGGGCATCCCCAGCCTTGAGGACCAACACATATGGATTTCCAATCCCTTCTTCATTTCCTACATCATGGCCCTGCTTGTGAACAGCCTGTTCTTCATTATCCTCACAAGGAGCAGCCTCCATGAACCCATGTACCTTTTTCTCTGCATGCTGGCTGGAGCCGACATTGTCCTCTCTACGTGCATAGTACCTAAGGCCTTGGCCATCTTCTGGTTCCATGCTGGGGAGATCTCCCTGAATCGATACATCACTCAGCTCTTTTTCATCCATTCCACATTCATCTGTGAGTCAGGGATCCTGCTGGCGATGACCTTTGACCTCTACATCACTATATGCTACCCACTGAGATACACCACTATTCTTCTTACACATGCACTGATTGGGAAAATTGGTATGACTGTGTTTCTGAGAAATTTTGGTATGTAGTTCCCCACAATATTTCTCCTGAAAAGATTGACTTTCTGCAAAAGTAACATCCTCCCAAATACTGCTTGTAAGCACATTGTCTTGGCCCATGTTTCCTGTGATGACATACGAGTAAACATCTGGTATGGGTTTTTGTCCTAATGTCAAACTTGGTCCTAGATGCTGTGCTAATTTTTGTTTCATATATGCTTATTCTGTGTGCTGTCTTCCACATTGCATCCTGAGATGCTCGCCACAGAGCTCTCAATACGTGTGGCTTCCGTGTCTGTGTCATCATTCTCTTTTATGGGCCTGAGATCTTCTCAGTTCTTACTCAAAGATTTGGTCGCCACATCCCACTCCATATTCATGTTCTGCTGGCCGATGTCTATAGTCTCATTCCACCTATGTTAAATCCAATCATTTATGGGATCAAGACCAAACAGATCAGAGTCCAGGTATTTCATATGTTGTTCACAAAGTAGAAATAACTTTAATGTTGCAAGCAGACATTCTTTTTTATAGCAATTCTATCCATGTATGAGTGTAGATTGGACTTGGAAAGTGAGGATGAAAATATTTTTAATTAGAAATAGATCTATTGATATATTTATAAAGTTAGGTGTTATCTCTTGGACTACAAAGCTTTCTTTCATTTGAGGTTTTTTTAATCTGTTGTGGGTCCCAGGCCTGGCTGGGACTCCAGACGTAGAATGTTGTATTAGTGTAGTAGGACATCTGCACCTAAAATATGTAAACATAATTCACATATGTATAGCGGAATGCCACTATTGTACTCTGATATATGTGGAGCCATGTAGTTCTCAAGAAGGGGAGCAGAAGAAGAGCAACAGCAGAAGCACGCTCCCTGCAATAAAGTTGGTGCCTGCTGTTTCATTCTCATGTCAGCCCCTCGTGCATTCTTTGAACTGGGCATCTCACCACTGAAACATTCCCTTCTTGATCAGCTTGGTGCTGACATCTGTTATTGTCAAAAAAGAAAGAAAGAGAGAAAGAAGCACATGAATATAGAAAACAAAACAGAACTTATGAATCGCTTAATAACTATTATAAGGTAAACATTCACATCAAAAAATAAGTTTCTCGGACACACATATAGAGATGTCCATGTGCCTGGTCCATCACAACATCCTCCTTCCTGGCATAGTAACTTTCTTTTTTGAGGGGAAAATGATTTGGGAGGGAGGGGCATGAGTAACTTTTGCAGTTATAATTATATGCAAGCATTTTAGCAATTTGCATCCAAATGCTATTGTTTCATCTCCAACAACATTGTGAACATTTCTCTTGCCTGTTTGCCTTAAGTGAAACCTGGATATTTATTAAAGAAACCGCTATAACTAAAATACAGTAAATCTAAATCTTTATATACCACTCTTTATAGTAGAGATATAAAAACTAACAGTCATCACTACAACTGCCAATCATAACTTTCTCTCCCCTTTAGCAAAAATACCAACACTAGGCATGTTCTTAAAACCTGGTGTTCTCTCGCCATATTTACCTAAAACCTGATCCATCCCCATTCTCCCATTCTCCCCACTCCATGATTTTTAATGATTTTAGCTCCAGGCTCACAGGCTTCTTTACACCCAACTACCTCCATCATTCTTAGTAACTCCAGCAACCACCCAACACCTATAATGTCAGTGTTTTGATATTTCCTCCAATTCCCTTTGTCTACACCCTACCAGAGACACCAACTTCTATTGTTACCTCTAGAACTCTTCCACTAGAACAAAATCTGAAACAGCACATTCACTATCTTTAGAGTTCCAACTTAAAAATCCATTTTTTTAATATGATGGCTCTTATACTATGAGGGCTCTTAACCCATTGAATCCAGTCCCATTTCTTCTTTTCATCTTTTCTAATAAAGCGTAGATTTTGTACTCCATCACCATAATTACTCTCTTTTGGCACCTGCAGCATTTTGCATCTCTCTCTCTCTCTCTCTTCTCCTCTCTCTCTCTCTCTATCTCTCTCTCTTTTTGCCTGTCCTTGTGCAGACAGGAATTTAATTAACAACATTTATAACTTTGATCCAAATAAATTTCCTTGCAAAAATATTACCAATTAGGCAAACCAATTCTGTCTTAAGAAGACTTTTCAACATTACCTAAAAAGTATACTCCAAGTTTGTGTTCCTCTATTTGGAAATTATAATCTCAATGATTATCCTCACGACTCTCCAATCATGACCCTGAACATGTACTGAGGAATTTATCTGACAGGACATTATCGACAGAAAAAAAAAATACTAGAAAAGAAGACACTCACCACCTGACCATCGGCATTGCCACATACATATATACATACTTGGACATATAGTGAAAGGCAGGACACTGAGAGTGATTCTAAATTCTTCTTTCTCTCCTACAAGACCAGTCATTTCGACTCCAGCATCTCCCTCTGATCTGTCCTCTACGCCACCTTTCCACAGCCATCACCCTTCTCCAAGCTCCAGTCTTCTCAGAAAATACTGTACTACATGGCCCCTGCAGATCCATACTTGCTCCATCCTGCCTACAATCCATGGAGAAAGAGCATTGTTTGAACTGAAATCTTATTTAATAGATGGCATGTAAATTAATTCACCTATATCCAACTACCCCCACTCTATTTTTATCCTGTAAATCACACATGCTTTGGTGTCAGTGCTAATTTTGTTATCATGTTTCCAACAGGAAACATCCTTGGAATGATTCTCAGAGGATCCCATGTTGGAAAGAATGAATGCAATGAGATTTGTAATGAAATTCTCAGTATGAAAGAATGCTATTCTCCATGTAATTCATAAGGTTTGAACAATAAGAAATCAAGTTTAGAATATAAAATCCATCCCACATCAGAATAAAAAAAGAATACACTTGTGTCATTGTATTTTTTATTTCATTTTATTTCATTTCATTTCATTTGGTAAGCTATTAACTGAACAGATAAGTCCTTGATTTGAGGAATGACATAGAGCCCATTATCTAATCTGGGTTTCTACAAAATCTGTCATTATCAAAAGGGATACATCTAAAAGTAAAAACTTTTATAAGTTCAACATACAACGTAAGACTTTCTAATTAAAAAAATCTTTCTAATTAATATACCATACAAAATGAACAAAAAGAATTTGTTTTAAAGGGACACATTAGATAATGTCATTTTTTCTGCTGAAAATCCTTAAATCACTTATCCAGCACATTCCATTATGAACTTTGATTTGCTCACTGGAAGATGAGTCCATGGTGCTAACTTCCTTACAGACCAATGTAAGCACTGAATTACTTCTTCCCTGCAAAGTACCTAGACCAATATCCCCGACACTTGCAGTGTTTTGATGACTGTGGTGATCCTTCTTCTTATTTCCCACCAGATGCTTTTCTTGTTTGGACCTCTTCCCATGGCACACCTAAATAGTGTAAAAACAGCAGTGAGTGGATGCTTCTCACAGAAATCGGGACTACTCAAAAGCTCCACATACGAATTCTCACCGAGCAAGGGGCCCGAACCAGCCAAGTTCTTCAGTAGAAGCAGACAGTGTGAAGAAAGCTCTTTCCTGTTTTCTTCTCCACTGCCAGGAGCAGCTTGTCCAGGTCGCCTTCCAAGTCTTCCACGTCCTGCAGACCCTGACAGAGCTCACAGATGATGACAGCTCCAAGGGCGGCGCCCCTCAGGGTGTCTTTCACGTCCACGTTGATCACGTGCACGGGCTGCAAGGTCTCTTGTTCTCTGGCATACAGATCTGCCACCACTCTGTCATAGACGCTCTCCTCGCACGTAAAGATGACATCGAAGCGATCGCTGCACTCTTGAAATCTCTCTGGCCGAGGCTTGATTCTCTCGTTTCTTCCCAAGATGTGCAAGAGTCCATTCCTGCCATAGTAGTCTCTGTCTTTCCTGAGAAGGTCGTCGTACATCTGTTTATGTGTCGTTGAGAAATCATAAACCACGTGAAGAGTGGGTGTCGGGCCTGGGAGCTTCACGCAAGACCCAGCTCCGAAAGACCGGACACTGAACCCTTTCTTCCTGAGGATGCTGTGGGCTTCCATGCTCCTGTTCATGTTACTCATACACACCACAGCCAGCCTGAGCGGGAATGAGGGCATGATGACGGCCACCCGAAACTTAGTGACACAAGTGGGCGTCAGCGGCTGCCGGGACTCTGAAGCCAAGGGGATGACCACCCAGCTACAGCAATTCCAACCAGCTAAGTGTCAAAGAACAGGATCCGGGCTTATATTGAGTCACCTTGTCCGAAGTGAGAGGAGACTTCCAGGACTTCTGGATTGATTGGATTATGATAATGAACCCTCACCAGAGAACCTAATCTAATCATGAGAACTAAGTGATGAAGACAACTGAAAAAAATAATAATAATCCAAACTCAACAGAGATGGTGCCACCCAGTGAGGAGGGTTTTAAATTTAAGTTAGCTCTATGGTTTCTCTGAGTAATGAAGCTGCGAAGCTACTGACAGTGCCTAACCTTCTGTGTAACTGGCACACCCTGCGCAGTCCTGAAAACATTTCAGGACATCTAGGCACACACCTTCAGATGCTTCCCGTTCTTCCTGAGGGCTAAGGTGATCCACGACAAGTGCATGGTCAAGACCAAGGACTATTGCTCCTTAGCTTTGAGGATCTGGCGACTATATACATACCGTGCGTCAGAAAAACGAGAACTATGTGGGCTCGCGCCCCATCCAGTTGCGCAAGAGCATGTGGAAGGGTCGGAACCCGGACGTGGTGCGCTAGAAGCAGAAGAATTTTGGCCTGAGATGGGGTCTGTGGCCTGGCACCCGCTCCCACCGGTCCGGGGGCTGGCTCCTCCACACGGTTCTCTTTGGAAAACCCTCAACTATCCACCCATCCACCCATCCTCCCCAAAACCAGTTTCAATAAATTTGGTTCATGTCCAAAAAGAAAAAAGAAAAAAACAGACAGCTCAATATTTATTGACAGAAATTCGTAGAATATGGTTAAATCCCAGTACTTGAGATCTGTCTCCTCATAGGAGTTTACATTATAGTGACTAAGAAGTTAAACCTCTTACTCTACGAATATGAGAATTGTTACTGCTGGTTTGCTTCAAGTTGGCGGCACTGAGAGTGTTTCAACAAAGAGAATTATTAAACTCTAGCACATGATATTTCATCAAATTGCCTCATTAGAGTATCTCAATTGAAAATAGAAAAGCTAATAAGAAATGATTGGATTATTCAATATTAAAAAACTCATTTAAGCAAATATGGGCAAATATCTCCTAGAGATCTTGATTTCAATACTTTTGCAAATATACCCAGAAGTGGGGCTCACTGCATCCTATGGTACTTCTATTATTAATTTTATGAGGATTATTAATTCCAGTATCAATCAAAATCTATAAATTGAAAATCAATAAAAATTATATTTGAAAACTGTTCTAAAAACTTTTAAGAACAGTTTTATATTTAAAGAAAAACTGCATAGTACACAGTTGCCACCAACGCCACATCCTCTATTATTAACATTTTACCTTAAGCAGAAACATTGCTATAATTAATGAACTAATACTAACACATGATATTAACTATCATTCCTGCTGTATTCAGATTCCTTAGATATTTTACCAGATGTCCTTCTTCTATTTTAGGACCCCATTCAAGAAACCACATTGCATTTAGTAGTCATTTCTCTGTAGGATGCTCTTGGCTATGACCGTTTCTCAGACTTTTCTTTGTTGTTGAGATTCTTGACAGTTTTGATCAAGTATTTTGTAGGATGTCCCTCAATTGGGATTTGTCTGATGTTCTTTTCATTATTATACTGAAATTATGAGACTTGGGGAGAAAGACCATAGAGGTAAGTTGTCTTTTTTTTTTACCTTTTCCTTGTATTAGTTTCAGATATACAATATAATGACTCCATATTTGTACATATTTTAAAATGATAGCCACAATAAGTCTAGTAAATGTCCAACACCATTCATAGTTATAAAATTTCTTTTTTTGTGTGATAAGAAGTTTTAAGATTTACTCTCTTCACAACTTTCAAATATGCAATGTGGTATTATTAACAATAGTCTCCTTGCTGTAATTATACCACATAACTTATTTATTTTACAACTAGAAGTTTGTACCTTTTGACACCCTTCACCCATGTCATCCACCCCCAACCTGTGGCAACCACCAAACAGTTCTCTGTATCTATGAGCTCTTTTTTTGATTGTTTTCTTTCTCTTTTTAGATTCGACATATACATGAGATCATATTGTCTGTCTCACTTATTTTACTTAGTATAATGTTCTCAAAGTCCACCCGTGTTTTCTCAAATGACAAGATTTATTTTCAATTATGGATGAAACATATTCATATATACATATGTAATTTAATCCATTCATTCACTAATGGATGCTTAGTTTATTTTCATAGCCTGGGTATTGTAAATAATGCTACGATGAATATAGGGTACATATATCTATTCAAATTAGTGTTTTCTTCCTCTTCAGATAAGTAATCAGAAGTGGAAATACAGGATCATATGGTAGCTCTATTTAAACCTCTATACTGCTTTCGATAGTGGCTGTACCAATTCCCACCAAAAATGCACAAGGGTTTTCTTTTTTCTATATCCTCACCAGCCCTTTTATTTCCTGGCTTTTTAATAATAGCCATTCTAACAGAGGTGAGATGACATCTTATTGTGCTCTGATTTGCATTTCTTTGATGAGTACTACTGTTAAGCACCTTTCCATGTACCCGTTGTTCATCTCTACGTTTTCTTTGGAAATATGTCTATTCCGATCTTCTGCTCATTTTTAATGGGGTATTTTGATGTGAAGGGGTTACTATTGAGTCGTATGAGTTTTTTGTATATTTTGAATATAACCCCTTATCAGATATATGATTTGCAAATATTGTCTCCTTTTCAGTAGGTTACTTTTTCACTTTTTTTTGTTTTTGACGATTTCCTTTCCTGTGCAGAAGCTTTTTAGTTTGATGTAATCTGACTTGTTTATTTTTGCTTTTCTTACCTTTGCTTTTGGAGTCAGAGTCACAAAATCATTGCCAAGACCTATATCAAGGATCTTACAGCATAAGTTTTTTTCTAGAAGTTTTATTTGTTTCAGGTCTTACATTCAAGTCTTTAATCTATTTTCAGTCGATATTTGTGTATGGCGTAAGATAGTGGTCTACTTTGAGTCTTTTCCATGTGGCTGTAGTTTTCCTACCACCACTTATTGAACAGACTGTGCTTTCCCTGTTGCATATTCTTTGCTCTTTGTTGTTAATAAATTGACCATATATTCATGGATTTTCTATTCTGTTCCATTGGTCTGTGTGTCTGTTTTTATGCCAGGACCACACTGTTTAGATTACTATAGCTTTGTAATATAGTTGGAAATCAGGGAGCCTAATGCTTTGAATTATGCATTATTTTTCCTTCTCAAGACTGCTTTGGCTTCAGGGTTTTTTGTGGTTCTACGCAGATTTTAGGATTATTTTTTCTATTTTTGTGGGAAAAGCCATTGGAATTTGATAGGAATTGCATTGAATCTGTAGATCCTTTTGGGAAGTATGGACATTTGAACAATATTAATTTTTCTAATCTATGAACACATTATATCTTTTCATTTGTTTTAGTTTTCCTCAATTACTTTCATCAGTGTCTTATAGTTCAGAATTCAGATCTTTCTCCTGCTTTGTTAAATGTATTCCTAGGTATTTTATTCTTCTTGATGCAATTGTAAATGAGATTGTTTACATAATTTCTCTTTCTCGTAGTTTATTATTACTTTACAGAAACACAACAGATTTTTATAAATTAATATTGTAACCTGCAACATTACTGAATTCATTTATTAGTTCCCAGTTTTTTGGTGGAATTTAGAGTTTTTTTATATATAATGTTATGTTATTGGATTGCATTCCATTTTTGGAAAATACAAAGTATCCTAGAATTTGTAAGAGGTTCATTTGAAAACCTTTTTGTACACAAAAAAGCACATACTCCATCTAGCCAAGACCGGTTACACATATATGCATTAAAATTATTCAAGAATCTTTCCTATAGTGTACCACAAACATGCAAAATATAGAAAATGTGTATTGATGCTTATGTTTATAACAATTTTATTTATACTTTTCAGTTACTTAGATGTAAATATTTAACAAGAATTGACTAGTTTACTAAAATACAGTGTACCACACAATAGTATGTTATATACATCTTTAACTCATTATTTATGTAATGTTCTTGATGCCAAAAAAATGCTCATTATGTAACATTTAGTTTTTTTAAAAGTAAAGCATAAGATACTTGCACAGCTCATATTCTCTGAAAATATGTTTAAATGGCAAAAACCTTTTGTAATTACAAAGTATTTTTTAATGATATAGTTAGTAGTCAATAAAACACTTTCTGTTATTTTATATTTCTGTTGAAAAAATTAAAATAGTTTTGCAATATTGACTATAATTATTCAAGTGCTAAATTAAGTAGAAGCAAGATTTTATATTAACATAATGTAATTCTTGTTTAATTTTGAAATACTTCAGAGAAACACTAGGAAATCAAAAGAGTATGCCTGGCTAAACTATATATGGCATACTTATCTACAAATACAATGAACAGGAGATAAAAATGCCTGCAGACTTGTATAGTTTTGGCATGGAATTGGGTCAACATTACTTTGCTAAGTGAGAAAGCTGCATTCTAAAAGAGTAAGTATAATATAGTTTGATTAAAATTTATATTATCTATACACATATAAACAGTAGAAAATATGTAGCTGTACTCCATAAAATATGAACAGTGAATACTCTATGTTGATAAAATGGGCAATTTTATACAGATTTTGTTTCTAATAAGGTGAGTTCTAAGAACGAGAATATTCTTGACTGTATCAGATGCTGCTGATGTGCCATGTACGATGTAGACTGAATATTGACAGTTGGATTCTACAGTGTGGAAATTACGGTGATATTCAGTTCAATAGCATAGGAAAAAGTCTGACTAGAGTTAGATCAAGAAAACTAGGGAAAAGGTATTAAATCCTGAATGTATAGACAACTCTTTTGAGGTGTTTTACCGTAATGGGGAGAAAGAAGAAGAAAACCAGGAAGAGGAAGAAGTAGAAGAAAGGGAGAGGCAGAGGAAAGACTATAGGAGGATGTGGATGCCAGAGGCCATTGCCTGCTTTCCTCCCTCTCTCCCTCCTTCCTTTAGGTGGACAGTAACAAACTGTGTACAGATCAAGCTGAGCCTATGAAGAATAAAATTATGTGATCGAGAGGACAGAGGGAATAATATGTAGAACAACATCCCAATGTAGAGGAGAGGTATGGGAACTGTTTCACCACAGCAAAGACTCAAACAAACCAGGAAAGAATAGTCCAGCAATTGCCCATGTTCATCTCTTTCCAAATACCTATCTAGGGTTCAAGAATAGGGTGGTTTATTTTTCAGACTCTGGATGAGAAAGCCTACTGGGTAACAACAACAAAAAATCGATCTTTTATTATTGATCAGAGACACTGAAAAGCATGTCTTTAGCTCCCCTGTGGACTTGCTCCAAAACATATTCTCAGTAAAATATTTGTCTGGTCTCAGCTGTCCCTCACTTACAAGTGCTTCTAAATCTCGCCTCATATATTGGCAGAAATGTTGAGAAAACAGTAGTTTGTTTCTCATTCCTGAAGTCATATCTCTTTTGGAAACAACACATGAGTCACCTGTTCCCTGATCTGTTTGGTCTTGATCCCATAAATGATGGGATTCAGCATAGGAGGAGCCACAATGCAGACATTGGCCAGCAGGATGTGGACATGGGGTGAGATGTGGCGTCCAAACCGCTGAGCGAGGGTCGTAAAGATCCCAGGGACATAAAAGAGAATGAAGACACAGACATGGGAACCACATGTGTTGAGCGCTTTGTGGCGAGCATCTTGGGAAGGGATGCGGAAGACGGCACGAAGAATAAGCATATATGAAACAATAATTAAGAAAACATCTAAAGAAATTGTTGATATTAGGACAAAAAGTCCATACCAGATGTTTACTCGTATGTCATTACAGGAATATTTAGCCAACCCAATGTGTTCGCAAAGAGTGTGTGGTAGAATGTTACTTTTACAAAACGTCAGTCTTTTCAGAAGAAATGTCATGGGGAATACTGTACCAAAACTTCTCAGTAAGATGGTCACACCAATTTTCCCAATCAGCATGTGTGTAAGAATAGTGGTGTATCTCAGTGGGTAGCATATGGCAATGTAGCGGTCAAACGCCATCGCCAGCAGGATTCCTGAGTCGGACATGAACGTGGAAGTGACGAAGAATACCTGAGTGATGCAGCGATCCAGGGAGATCTTCCCAGCATGGAACCAGAAGATAGCCAAGGCCTGAGGTACTGTGCACGTAGAGAGGACAACGTCTGTTCCGGCCAGCATGCAGAGGAAGAGGTACATGGGTTCATGGAGGCTGCTTCTTGTGAGGATAATAAAGATGAGCAGGCTGTTCCCAAGCAGGGCCATGACGTAGGAAATGAAGAAGGGGATGGAAATCCACATGTGCTTTTCCTCTAAGCCGGGGATGCCCAGCAAGTAGAAGACTGTGTGGCTAACACCAGTGCAGTTTAAGATAGTCATGTATGGGGAGACCACAAGAGACATCACCTCTTATTCACAGAGACAGAGGAAACTGCTGATTTTCCTGGAATAGCTTTTGTGAAGGAAGGCACCAGCAGCTTTTGTCATATTCCACATTTCCATCTTCTTTGAACATACAAATAATAAGAAACATAAAAGGTCTAGTGTCAGTGTTAATTCAAAGACATGCATAATTCCAGCTAATCAAATAAAACACAGTAGCGTATGTATATCTCCTACAAAAAGAGAATTGTGTCTATACAAAATAATCTTTCTATGTATCTGGGAAGACTATAACAAGTGTATCTTGCTCTTGAAGAACTGGAATTTGGCCTTGCGGTAGATACTTTATCGTAAGGAGAGGAACAGAAAAAGAGAGAAGCCACTAAAGAAAACGTGAGTATTCAAATCAAAGTATAGCATGTTCATGAAACACTGTTCAGTTCCATGTGGCTGCGCATAGAGAATATGGATAAAGCAGGGTAGATGGTTGTTCATTAGGTCTAAGTGATGGAAATGTGATTTGAAATCTCTCGGGTTTCACCACATACAATCACTCACTTCTGAAGAGAGTCAGGAGACCTTTAAGTGGTAATTTGGCTGGGCATGCATGCCTGAGGTGAAGCACTCACTGCTTATGCTCACCCCTTAAGGAACCGAGTTTAGAAATAACTAAAATTGGAAGTAAGGCATTATTTCTGGGAGGAGATGTGCATGATATTTGGAAGCTTTCTGCACTTGGAAATTTTATCATTTATTTCAGTGTGTACATTCATTCATTTATTCATTCACTCAGTCATTCAAGAAGCAGTAACTATTTTTCAGGCCCCATGTAACAAACCAGGGATCTAAAAAAATGGGGTCTAACCAATGGAATGTATACCTAAAACTAATAATGGAAAAAAAAAAAAAGGGAATTTGACAGCATATGGATGATTGTGAGAAAGTTCTCTCGGCGAGGGCCGCCGACATCCTGCAGGAAAACTATTGGGATAGCACCAGAAGACTGCAAGAGCTCGTGCATGCCCCCACAGACTCGATTGAGAATTGAAAGGAGAAAAATGGCAAGAAAGAAGAGGCCACAGAGGACACGTATCAGCAAATGAAGAGCTGGAGAGGGAGAAAAGATTGTGGAAGCTGGTAATGACCAGGTGTTTTGGGAAAGGGAGCAACAGAGGAAATTTTATTAATTAAAGCCAGAAAAGAAGCCAAGGAGCTCAAAGTCTGAGGACTTGCCATTTTGATTGATCTCCTGACCAAGGTAGAGTGACTTTGGTCTCACACAAGTTCTTCTAATCGTTCCTCCTCCGTGGTTCTGTTCTCACACCTGCCCAAGACGTCCAGGTCCACTTCTCAAGCCCTGCTTTGCAGAGCCCAGCACAGATCCTTGTCATTCTTAGGGCTCTTCTCATATTTGCCAAGAGGGGTCTGCCATCAAGTCAATATCTTTTCAGTTTTCTCGTGCTTAGTCTAATTATTAGACACTAGTCATATATCGGATTATTTCTCTTTATTTACCAAACTTCATTAACCTCAGCTACCCATAAACTCTGAACTTCCCTTTTCACACCTCACCCTCCACTTCTGCTTTAACCAACAATACTAGTGCCTCTTATCTTTGACATTCTTCAGATACATGTATCAATAGCCTCCAAGAGTCCTGACACCTCTGGCCTGTTGGGGACATAACACCAGCCCCGTACTTACCTTGATCGTGGAACCACCCCACCCACAGATGTCTAGTTCACTCACCAGCTTTTGCTGAGTCTTCAGGAACAGACATGAGGTTCGAAATGAAATTCAGTTTGTTGGGGGCCAGGCAGTTGGGCTATTTATTCTCTTGCGTTAGAGCCCTTGAGAGATGCACCTACATTAGGGCCGCAAGGACACAGTTGTCTTCACCAACCTCCCCCTTTTCCCAGATGACTTTATCCCAGGTCTACGTCCTGCTCCCCTAGGACTTCTCCTGATTATTTTATCTCTTGCTTCTCCTCAGATGCTCTGAAATCCATCTGACACCAAGTGTTCACATGTATGATGTTTCACTAAAAGAAAAAAAAATCTCTCCCAGCTAAACCATCTTTGCTACAAGCCTGTCTTAATACTTACACTGGCATTAAATATTGAATTACATTAATTAATATTAAAGTTATTTTCAATCGGCAATATCAATGCATGCAATTAATATGTAAAGATAATTTTCAAATTTTTGTTCTTCATGTAAACGGTGATGTTGCAGTTATAGTCATCTCCAGAGTGGTCGAGGGATTCTTCGTCTTTTGGAGTTATAAATAATTGAGTTTCCATTCATTCCTCAGGGTACATACATGTGTGTGCACAATTTGTAGCATACATGTTATTCTTGACATTTGTGACACATTTTTATTTTAATTGCTTGCCTAGTGTATCATTCTGTTTAGTACTTAGTAACCAAAAGTTCCCATTTGTGGTCGTTGGGGAAAAAGATTGGAGATTGGAGAAGCCTCATGGTCAGAATAGGGATTTTAAAGCGTCAGGTTAGAGACCACCAACCTGAAGACTAGAATGGACAAGGTATGTTTCATGGAAAACCACAAGCATCGGTGCCAATTGTCAGAAGCCACTCTGAACTCCACCATCAAGCAGATGTCTGTATAATTAATGAATTCCTTGGCTAGAGTTAGAATTGGCCTTGAAAAGAAAGGAGCAGGGGAGGTATCTTGAACTGACTGAGAAAATCTTATATTGACAAGGTTACCTTATTCAAAAATGACTGGTTTAAGCTTTCAACATTAGGTAAGAAAAGGCCTAAATAAAAACATTACAGTTAATATGAATTATGTTTAGCCTAGTGTCTAAGCATGCAATTTCGAGGTCAACTGCCCAAGTTCACATCCAGCCTCCACATAACTAGCTGTAAAGGTACATTATGTAATCCGTCTATGCTTCAGTTTCCCAGTCTGGAAACTGGGATAATAGAACCAGCTCCAGAGGACTGTTGTTAAGATTAAAAATTAATACATACAGCGTAGTCAATCATATTAATTGCTTGATAAATATGAGGGGTGTGTGTGTGTGTGTGTGTGTGTGCGCACATGTGTATATATATATGTATAATGTTCTGGGATATAAAAACATACTTTTTACTCCAAGATTTTGTTGTCTGAAAATATCATATGTGTTAGAGATGAGAATCTAGTCCACCATTTTAAAAAAACATCCTGCAGTGCATCCTGCACCATAAACATTTTTGGACCATAATTTTATCATGTTTCCACAATAAAAGTATCTGCAAAGATGAAGTACATTCACCAAGAAGGCCTGCCCTTTACCCTGTTATCAATGCATTGATCTGGGCACAGGTAGAAAGACTCTAGCTTGCAAGGGGATGCCAAGCTGCTTAGCCCCCAACAAGTGGTAGAAACTGGAGAATATGATCCTCTGATTTGAGGCTTGCAAGAAAACCCAACTGCCTGTGGTAGACATTTAGTGGAAGCTAAGACAGGCTTGGGGGTTATGGGGATACTTGTGGTTGGCAACTGGTCCTTCAAGAACATAAATTTGGTCACACCCATATCACTTGAGCCAAATGGCTGCCATGCAATTTCCATGAGGGCAGGGATTAGACTACACTATTCACTGCTGCATCTCCAGTGCAGAGAACAGTGCCTAACACATGATGAGAGCTCAATAAACATTTGCTGAATGAAAGTATGCAGCTTGTGGATTTGAGGATCAATCCATTGGAGGGAAGGAACAGGTTGTGATGAGTATTAAGTACCTCTGAGAAGAATTTTTGGAATTTATCCTAAAGGCAAAGAGCAGGAATGGAGGATTTTAAAGCAATACATAATATGATCACATATTTATTTCAAAACATTATTTTGACAGCCATGCGAAAAAAGTATATTGAAGGAGGGGAGAAGGGACATAGAGAAAAAATAAGAAAGTCACTGATATGAGGTCATTTCATACATTGCATTTATCACTTCTTGTTTTAAAAAATGATTCTGAGTTATGACAGGCTTCCTTAAAGGTCATATGTGATAGAATCTATAAAGTTTAAAGTAGCTGTGAAGAGATATCCCCAGATCTCTCCCCTTGAAACAACAATAAGCTGAACATCTAAAACTCAACAAAAAACACCCAAACTGCACACTAGCACGTCTGAGCGTGAGACCTGCGCATAAGAGCTACCATAGATCAGAACCCCGGGTGTCAGGCAGTGGACTAGAAGAAATAAAGAAGCTACCTCTTGCAGCCACCAGAGCTCCCTGTAGGAGGAGGGAGAGGGAAGAAGATAAGGTAAGTTTCCTGAACAGCTTTGCCTGGGATTGCTGGCAGCAATGCCCAGTCATCAAAGCAAAAAGCAGGGAAGCTGGATGGCAGAGAAACAACAGTGAGTTCTCAAACAAGTCATATCAACAATTTCAGGAATTAAAAAACAACTAGGTGAATAGAGCAAGAGGATTAAAACCCTCAAAAAAACAGACTAGATCTTCTGGAAGTAAAAAACACATTGTGAGAGTTGAGAAATGAAATAGCAAGCTTGGGAAATAGAGTCGACCAAATGGAGGACAGGATCAATGATATCGAAGACAGAAATCTAGAAATAAATGCTAAGGTAAAAGAGAGAAACCGAAGAATGAAAACTAATGAAAGAGAAATTCAAAAACTAGCTGATACCATCAGGAAAGGAAACATAAGAATAATGAGCATTATCAAAGGCGAGGAAAAGGAGCAAGTACTAGAAAGCATTTTCAGACAGATAGTTGACGAGAATTTCCCAAATCTAAAGAATGAGCTGGAGTTTGGAATTCAAGGAGTCAACAGAACACCCAATTATCTCAAGCCAAAAAGGCCTTCACATTTTATTAAAATTATCAAAAATCAGGGCAGCCAGGGAGAAGAAAACGATAACTTATAAAGGAAAACCCATTAGATTATCCTCTGACTTCTCAGCGCAAACATTACAAGCCAGAAAGGAATGGAAACAAATATTTAAACTATTAAGTGAAAGGAACTATCACCCTAGAATAATGTATCCAGCTAAGCTCTCCTAAATATGAAGGAGAAATAGACACCTTTCCAGACATACAAATATTGAGAGAATTCTCCACTATGAGGCCTGAAGTACAAGAAATACTGAAAGGGGTCAGCTCACCTAAAACAAAAGCACAAAAAAAAATACATAATTAGGAGTAAGGTGACTTTCAGGCAAATAGAAGCAGAGAAGTACAACCTTATTAAGAACAGGGCATTTATAAGCTTAAACAATAAGAAGAGAATTACTATAGCAAGAGAGTAATGAACGTTCAGCATACATAGGGACAAATTGAGACAACACTGCCTAAAAAGGGGATAATTCAAAGATCCAAATTCACAAACGGGAATGGAGATAAGTTACACACAAAAGAAAATCAACGACTGTATATATATATATAACTATCCTTCTCATATTCATAATGGTAACCAGACGCCAAAGATTCAGAGCTGAAGTGTATAACATAAAACAAGAATAACCAGAGGCAAAACCCACGAAAGCCAACCAAAATAAAGAAAACAGGAACACAACGACAATGAAACAATGGAAACATCGACCTACCAGAAAGCAAAGATAAAATGGCCTTAGGAAGACCTCATATTTCAATAATCACCCTAAATGTAAATGGGCTGAACTAATCAATAAAAAGGCACAGAGTTGCAGAATGGATCAAAAAAACAAAACCTAACCATATGCTGCCTCCAGGAGACATATCTCAGCTCCAAAGACAAATATGGACTCAAAGTGAAAGGGTGGAAAATGATATTCCAAGAAAATGGCATTCAGAAAAAGCAGGAGTAGCAGTACTAATATCAGACAAAATAGACTTCAAAATAAAAAGGGTAAAGAAAGATACTGAGGGACACTTCAGAATGATAAAGGGAATTATTCACCAAGAAAACATAACACATATTAATATCTATACTCCCAATCAGGGAACCCCGAAATATATAAAGCAATTACTAACAGAACTAAAGGGAGAAACAGACCAAAACACTATCGTAGTAGGGGACCTAAATACCCCACTGTCAGATATGGACAGTACATCTAAACAGAAAATCAATACGAAAATAAAATTCTTAAATGACACATTAGACCAACTGAACATAATTGACATTTACAGAGCCTTCCATCCCAAAACAGCTACTTATACATTCTTCTCTTACACGCGGAACATTCTCAAGTACTGACCACATATTGGGACACAGAGATAGCCCCAACAAATATAAGAGGGTTGAAATCATACCAACCTTATTCTCTGATCATAATGCTTTGAAACTGGAGATCACATGCAAAAAGAAATCAGGAAGAACCACAAATACATGGAGATTAAACAACATGCTACTGAAGAATAACGGGGTCAGAGAAGAAATAAAAAGAGAGATCAAGAGATACATAGAAACAAATGATAATGATAGTACAACAAATCAAAACTTTTGGGACATGACAAAAGCAGACATAAGAGAAAAGTTCATATCATTACAGGCTTATCTCCAAAAACAAGAATGAGCCCAAATAAACAACCTAACACTTCATCTTAAAAAACTAGAAAAGGAAGAACAAATGAAGCCTAAAGTCAGCAGATAGAAAGAAATAATCAAAATTAGAGCAGAAATAAATGAAATTGAAAACAAACAAAAAAAATAGAAAAAATAAATGAAACAAAGAGCTGGTTCTTTGAGAAGGTTAATAAAATTGACAAACCCCTGGCTAGACTCACCAAAGAAAAAAGAGAAAAGACACAAATAAACAAAATCAGGGATGAAAAAGGGGAATTTATGACTGACATCACAGAAATACAAAGGTTCATACAAGAATACTATTAAAAAGTATATATCACCAAATTTAATAACCTAGAAGAAATGGACCAGTACTTCGAAAAATATTGTACTTCGAAAAAAATCTTCCTAGACCAAACCAAGAAGAACTGGAAAATCTAAATAGACCGATCAGCAGTATGGAAATTGAAACAATCGTTAAAAACCTACCAAAAAGTAAAAGACCAGGATCAGATAGCTTTAACAGAGAATTCTAACAAACATTCAAAGAAGATTTAATACCTATTCTCCTCAAACTCGTCCAAAAAATCAGAGAGGAAGCAATACTTCCCAACTCGTTTTATGAGGCCAATATTAACCTGATGCCAAAACCTGGTAAAGGTAACTCAAAAAAAGAAAACTACACACCAATACCTCTTATGAACACAGATGCAAAAATCCGAAATAAGATACTAGCGAACCGAATACAGCAACATATTAAAAAGATTATACATCACAATCAAGTGGGCTTCATCTCAGAGGCACAGGGATGGTTCAACATACACAAATTGATTAAAGTGATACACCACATAAACAATAAGAACCATTTGCTCATATCAATAGATGCAGAAAAAGCCTTTGACAAGATACAGCACCCATTTATGATCAAAACACTTAACAAAATCAGTATAGAAGGAAAGTACTATAACATAATAAAGGCCATTTATGACATACCTTCAGCCAACATTATACTTAATGGAGAAAAACTAAAAACTTTCCCTCTAAGATCAGGAACAAGGCAAGGCTGTCCACTATCGCCATTCTTATTCAATATAACATTGGAGGTCCTAGTGAGTGCAATCAGACAAGAGGAAGATATAAAAGGCATCCAAATAGGAAACGAAGAAGTCAAACTGTCTATTTGCGGATGACATGATTCTCTATATAGAAAACACTAAAGACTCCACAAGAACACTACTAGAAACAATAAACAAATACAGTAATGCCTCTGGACACGAAGTCAACATTCAAAAATCCATAGCATTCCTATACTCTAATAATGAAGTGTCAAAAAAGAAGTGGAAAAAATAATTCCTTTTGCAACTGCAACAAAAAGAATAAAATATCTATGAATAAATCTAAGAAAACATGTGTAGGACCTATATAATGAAAACTATTAGACTCTATTAAAAGAAATCGAGTAAGATACAAAGAAATGGAAAGATATTTCGTGTTCTTGGATTGGAAGAATCAACATAGTTAAAATGACCATATTACCTAAAGCAATATACAGATTTAATGCAATCCCTGTCAAAATCCCATTAACATTTTTTAAAGAAATAAAACAAAAAAAAATCATCAGATTTGTATGGAAGCACAGAAGGACCCCCAATTGCCAAAGCCATCCTGAGAAAAAACAACGAGGCTGGAGGCATCACTCTGCCCAACTTCAGATTATACTACAAAGTGACAGTAATCAAAACGGCATGGTATTGGCAACAAAACAGACATACAGACCAGTGGAACAGAATCGAGAGCCCATATTTATATGGGCAAATAATTTTCGACAAAAAAGCCAAAAACTTATAGTGGAGAAAGGAAAATTTCTTCAATAAATGATGCTGAGAAAACTGGAAAGCCACCTGCAAAAGAATGAAACTAGATTGTTGTCTATCACCACACACCAAAATTAACTCAAAATGGATTAAGGACCTGAATATAAGACCTCAAACAATAAAATGCATAGAAGAAAATATCAGAACTAAACTCAAGGACCCTGGACTTAAAGAGGATTTTATGAATTCGACCTCAAAGGCAAGGGAAGTAAAAGCTAAAATAAATGAATGGGACTACATCAAACTAAAAAGCTTCTGCTCAGCTAAAGAAACCATAAACAAGGTAAAGAGACAACCATATGAATGGGAAAATATATTTGCAAGCAACACCTCCGTTAAGGGCCTAATATCCAAAATATACAAAGAACTCATATGACTCAAAACAACAAAAAAACAAATGATCCAATCAAAAAATGGGCAGAGGACCTGAATAGACACTTCTCCCTAGAGGACATACAAATGGCCAACAAATATATGAAAAGATACTCAACATCGCTAGCTATTAGGGAAATGCAAATCAAAACCACAATGAGATACCATCTCACACCTGTTAGGATAGCTATAATCAACAGGACAAGTAATAACAAACGTTGGAGAGGATGCAGAGAAAAAGTAACCCTCATGCACTGTTGGTGGGACTGCAAATTGGTACAGCCACTATGGAAAACAGTATGGAGGTGCCTCAAAAAACTAAGAATTGATCTACCATATGATCCAGCAATTCCTCTACTGGGTATTTACTCCAAAGACTTGAAAACCCATATTCAAAAAGATATTTGCACACCGATGTTCATAGCAGCATTATTCACAGTGGCCAGGACATAGATGCAACTGAAGTGTCCTATGATAGATGACTGGCTAAAGAAGCTGTGGTACATATATACAATGTAATGTTACTCAGCCATAAGAAGAGATGAAATATTGCCATTTGCGACAACATAGATGGACCTCGAAATAATCATGCTAAGCAAAATAAGCCAGACAGAAAAAGTTGAAAATCACATGATATCACGTATATGGGGGATATAAACCTAAAAGCAACAAATGAACAATACAAACAGAGACTCATGGACATGAACTATAGACTAGTGGTTACCAGAGGGTAGGGAGTGGGGGTTGAGGGGAGTTAGACGGGGTAAAAGGGGTCAAATATGTGGTGACAGAAAGAAATCTAACTATGGGAGGTGAACACACAAAGTAAATATATATAAGCTTTATTGTTAAAGTGTACAGCTCAAAGGATAGGCACAAGAGCCAAAATTGGGATTCAGAATCTGAATACATATGCTAGATTTAGTAGTCAGTGCTCCCCCTAATTTCTCCCAATATTGGTGTATATTTTTCAAGAGCTGATAAGCCCAAGAGAAAAGAGGTCTTCATAGTTTAAGTGTGAGCTCCTGGAGCTTAAAACACAGAGAGAAGAAAAGGGCTAACGGTCATCTGATCCCCAGACCAATTCCGAGGAAACAAGGAGAAATGAAGGCAGAAGATGACTTTTGGGTAGACTTGGTAAGATTTTGGAACGTTAACCTTGATGATATGGGACTATAGATATACAGCATATGGAAGAAGGGATACACCTCCCCCATACAATGCTGAGCACAGCCTGGCAGCACAGTAAATGTAGTGTCATTTGGCACATTCAGATCGAGTTAGGAGCACCTTAAGTAGGGCATTGGGATATTCATGGAAGTCCCTGTTTTCTTGCAGTTAGAATCTCAAGGATCAGGAGAGGGGTCAGAAAGGTAAAAGAGCAGATGGACAGCCAATACAGAGATGTGTTATCGAGCTGACCAAGGTGGCAGAGGTGTCTAGAAGTTCAATCTGCAAAACTAGACCTTGAGAAACCATAAAAATTATGTCTCAATGTCACCTTGACTTAAAAAATAATTTATTCTCTGGCTGAAGTTCCCCAGTAGGGTGTTAATGCCTATAGTTCTGAATCTCTGTGCATGGACATGGCTCCAGAAGGAGCGCTAAGGCACTGTCAATGAAGGAATGCCAAAGTGGGAACTTTGATACCTACGGAAAAAATAACAAAGGGGATATTCATATTGTGCCATATGGACAACCACTGACAACCAAGTAATCTAATTGGATAAACTAATAACCATTTTACAAGAACTATTGTGAAAAGAATTATTCATTCAGATTAATTGATAAAGCTTAAACTATTGTGGCTTAAGAGTTTGAAGATCAGCCTCCAAATATAAAATCATAGTTATTATCAAAATTAAATTATGTCTTTTTTTTTCATTGAGGATTCCTTCTTCTTAGTTTCAATCCCAAATCCTTAGCAATAACATAAAATTCATTTTCTTACCCAGGTCTTGAAGTCCGCATTAGAAAAGTATATGTAATCACTAAGCAAAGTTATCTACAAGTAAAAATTTAATATATTCCTTTTTCATTAGGAAAAGGACACTTTCTAATTAATATACCACTTAAAATGGCCAAAAGGAAATTGCTTTTAAAAGTGATGCCCTATACTTCTCATTTTAATTTACCACTTTATTGTATGATTAATGAAATCAAAGGAGGTCCTAAAAATTTATGCCAATGAAAAAGCATCTATGTTTACATGCCTAGGGACCTCTAAATGTTTCACTCCGTTTTATTTCCAGAAGCAACACACTCAGATATTGTGAAGAATTCATTTCCTAATCCAGTGACCATAAATTAGTGACATCAACCTGAATTATCTGGATGGGCCCAATGTAATTACAAGGGTTCTTAAATGTGGAAAAGGGAAACAGAACTGGAAATAAAGATGAAGTGAGAATGACTCAACCGGGCATGGCTGACTTTTAAGATGGAAGACAGAGGACATGAACCAAGGAATGCCTGGTTTCTGAAAGCTAGGAAAGTCAAGGAAACAAATGTTCCCCTACACACTTCAGAAAGAAGACTCGGGGGAAAAAAATAATAATAAGATGACCTCTGTAATATCCTTTACACCATAAATGTCCTTCAACAAATCACTCATCACAAACTCCATCATGGGCCACATATAGTGAAAAGCAGAACTCTGAAAATGATTCTAAATTCCTCATTCTCTCCTCCTCACAAGTCCAGTCATTTCAACTCCAGCATCTCCCCCTGATCTGTCCTCTACGCCACCTTTCCACAGCCATCACCCTTCTCCAAGCTCCAGTCTTCTCAGAAAATGCTGTACTACTTGGCCCCTGCAGATCCATACTTGCTCCGTCCCGCCTACAATCCATGGAGAAAGAGTATTGTTTGAACTGAAATCTTATTTAATAGATGGCATGTAAATTAATTCACCTATATCCAACTACCCCCACTCTATTTTTATCCTGTAAATCACACATGCTTTGGTGTCAGTGCTAATTTTGTTATCATGTTTCCAACAGGAAACATCCTTGGAATGATTCTCAGAGGATCCCATGTTGGAAATAATGAATGCAATGAGATTTGTAATGAAATTCTCTGTATGAAAGAATGCTATTCTCCATGTAATTCATAAGGTTTGAACAATAAGAAATCAAGTTTAGAATATAAATCCATCCCACATCAGAATAAAAAAAGAATACACTTGTGTCATTGTATTTTTTATTTCATTTTATTTCATTTCATTTCATTTCATTTCGTTTGGTAAGCTATTAACTGAACAGATAAGTCCTTGATTTGAGGAATGACATAGAGCCCATTATCTAATCTGGGTTTCTACAAAATCTGTCATTATCAAAAGGGATACATCTAAAAGTAAAAACTTTTATAAGTTCAAAATACAACGTAAGACTTTCTAATTAAAAAAATCTTTCTAATTAATATACCATACAAAATGAACAAAAAGAATTTGTTTTAAAGGGACACACTAGATAATGTCATTTTTTCTGCTGAAAATCCTTAAATCACTTATCCAGCACATTCCATTATGAACTTTGATTTGCTCACTGGAAGATGAGTCCATGGTGCTAACTTCCTTACAGACCAATGTAAGCACTGAATTACTTCTTCCCTGCAAAGTACCTAGACCAATATCCCCGACACTTGCAGTGTTTTGATGACTGTGGTGATCCTTCTCCTCATTTCCCACCAGATGCTTTTCTTGTTCGGACCTCTTCCCATGGCACAGCTAAATAGTGTAAAAACAGCAGTGAGTGGATGCTTCTCACAGAAATCGGGACTACTCAAAAGCTCCACATACGAATTCTCACCGAGCAAGGGGCCCGAACCAGCCAAGTTCTTCAGTAGAAGCAGACAGTGTGAAGAAAGCTCTTTCCTGTTTTCTTCTCCACTGCCAGGAGCAGCTTGTCCAGGTCGCCTTCCAAGTCTTCCACGTCCTGCAGACCCTGGCAGAGCTCACAGATGATGACAGCTCCAAGGGCGGCGCCCCTCAGGGTGTCTTTCACGTCCACGTTGACCACGTGCACGGGCTGCAAGGTCTCTTGTTCTCTGGCACACAGATCTGCCACCACTCTGTCATAGACGCTCTCCTCGCACGTAAAGATGACATCAAAGCGATCGCTGCACTCTTGAAATCTCTCTGGCCGAGGCTTGATTCTCTCGTTTCTTCCCAAGATGTGCAAGAGTCCATTCCTGCTATAGTAGTCTCTGTCTTTCCTGAGAAGGTCGTTGTACATCTGTTTATATGTCGTCGAGAAATCATAAACCACGGGAAGAGTGGGTGTCGGGCCTGGGAGCTTCACGCAAGATCCAGCTCCGAAAGACCGGACACTGAACCCTTTCTTCCTGAGGATGCTGTGGGCTTCCATGCTCCTGTTCATGTTACTCATACACACCACAGCCAGCCTGAGCGGGAATGAGGGCATGATGACGGCCACCCGAAACTTAGTGACACAAGTGGGCGTCAGTGGCTGCCGGGACTCTGAAGCCAAAGGGATGACCACCCAGCTACAGCAATTCCAACCAGCTAAGTATCAAAGAACAGGATCTGGGCTTATATTGACTCTCCTTCCCCGAGTGAGAGGAGACTTCCAGGACTTCTGGATTGATTGGATTATGATAATGAACCCTCACCAGAGAACCTAATCTAATCATGAGAACTAAGTGATGAAGACAACTGAAAAAAATAATAATAATCCAAACTCAACAGAAAAGGTGCCACCCAGTGAGGAGGGTTTTGAATTTAAGTTAGCTCTATGGTTTCTCTGAGTAATGAAGCTGCGAAGCTACTGACAGTGCCTAACCTTCTGTGTAACGGGCACACCCTGCGCAGTCCTGAAAACATTTCAGGACATCTAGGCACACACCTTCAGAAGCTTCCCTGAGGGCTAAAGTGATCCACGACAAGTGCATGGTCAAGACCAAGGGCTATTGCTCCTTAGTTTTGAGGATCTGGCGACTATATACATACCGTGCGTCAGAAAAACGGGAACTATGTGGGCTCGCGCCCCATCCAGTTGCGCAAGAGCATGTGGAAGGGTCGGAACCCGGACATGGTGCGCTAGAAGCAGAAGAATTTGGGCCTGAGATGCGGTCTGTGGCCTGGCACCCGCTCCCACCGGTCCGGGGGCTGGCTCCTCCACACGGTTCTCTTTGGAAAACCCTCAACTATCCACCCATCCACTCGTCCTCTTCAAAACCAATTTCAATGAATTTTGTTCATTTCCAAATAAAAAAGAAAACATAAATAAACAGCTCAATATTTATTGACAGAAATTCGTAGAATATGGTTAAATCCCAGTACTTGAGATCTGTCTCCTCACAGAAGTTTACATTATAGTGACTATGAAGTTAAACCTCTTACTCTATGAATATGAGAATTGTTACTGCTGGTTTGCTTCAAATTAGGGGCATGAGAGTGCTTCAACAGAACATTATTAAACTCTATCATATGATATTAGGTCAACTTGCCTCATTAAAGTATCTCAATTGAAAATAGAAGCACTAATAAGAAATGATTGGATTATTCAATATCCTAAGAAATTCATTTAAGGGAATATGGGCAAATATTTCCTAGAGATCCTGGTTTCAATACTTTTGCAAATATACCAAGAAGTGGGGCTCACTGCATCCTATGGTACTTCTGTTATGAATTTTATGAGGATTATTAATTCCAGTATTAATCAAAATATATTAATTGAAAATCAATAAAAATTATTTTTGAAAACTGTTCTAAAAACTGTTTTATATTTAAAGAAAAATTGCATAGTACACAGTGCCACCAACCTTGTTTCCCCTATTGTTAACATTACACCTTAGTCTGAAACATTGCTATAATTAATCAACCAATATTGATGCATGATATTAACTATCATTCCTGCTGTATTCAGATCCCTTAGATATTTTACCAGATGTCCTTCTATTCCAGGACCCCATTCAGGAAACCACATTGCATTTAGTAGTCCTTTCTCTCTGTAGGATGCTCTTGGCTATGACCATTTCTCAGAATTTCCTTGTTGTTGAGGTTCTTGACAGTTTTGATCAGTATTGGTCAAATATGTTGTGGGATGTCCCTGAATTGGGATTTGTCTGATGTTCTTTTCATTATTATATGAGGTTATGAGACTTGGAGAGGAACACCACAGAGGTAAGTTGTCTCATTTTTTTACCTTTTCCTTATATTAGTTTCAGATATACAACATAATGATTCTATATTTGTACATATTTTAAAATGATAACTGCAATAAGCCTAGTCAACTTCCAACACCACTTATAGTTATAAATTTTTCTTGTGATGAGGAGTTTTAAGATTTACTCTCTTCACAACTTTCAAATATGCAACGTGGTATTATTAACAATAGTCCCCTTGCTGTAATTATACCACATGACTTATTTATTTCATAACTAGATGTTTGTACCTTTTGACACCTTTCACCCATGTCATCCACCCCCCCACCTGTGGCAACCACCAATCAGTTCTCTATATCCATGAGCTCTTTCTTTGGTGTTTTTCTTTCTTTTTGTAGATTCCACATATATGTGAGACCATATGGTCTGTCTCACTTATTTTATTTAACATAATGTTCTCTCACAGTCCACCTATGTTGTCAAAATTGACAAAATTTAGTTCTTTTTATGGATTAATAATATTAATAAATATGATATTATACATAATTCATTTTAATATATAATGTATAATTTATTTATAATTTGTAATTTATGTGTATGAATTATATATATATATACTTTTATCCATTTATCCATAGCTTATTTCCATAGCTCGTCTATTGTAAATAATGCTGCAATGAACACGGGTACATATGTCTATTCAAATTAGAGTTTTCATCCTTTTCAGACCCAGAAGTGGAATTACAGGATCCTGTGGCAGTTTTATTTTTAATTTTCTTAAAAACCTCCATACTGTTTTCCACAGTGGCTCTGCCAATTCCTACCTACAATGCACAAGGGTTCCCTTTTTTCCACATCCTCACCACTAGTTATTTCTTGGGTTTTTTATAATACCCATTCTAACAGGGGTGAGGTGATATCTTATTGTGGTTTTGATTGACATTTCCCTAATGATTAGTGGTGTCTAGCACTTTTTCATGTACCTGTTGATAGTCTGTATATCTTCTTTAGAAGAATGTTTATTCACATCCTCTACCCGTTTTTAATGGGATTGTTTGCAGTGAAGGGGGTTGCTATTGAGTTGTATGAGTTTTTCATATATTTTGAATATTAACCCCTTATCGGATACATGATTTGCAAATATTTTCTTCTATTCAGTAAGTTGCCTTTTCTCTTTTTTTGTTTTGTTTTGTTTTGTTTTGTTTTTGATTATTTCCTTTGCTGTGCAGAAGCTTTTTAGTTTGATGTAGTCCCGCTTGTTTATTTTTGCTTTTCCTACCTTTGCTTTTGGAGTCAGAGTCAAAAAATCATTGCCAGAACCTATATCAAGGATCTTACCACATAAGTTTTATGGTTTCAGGTCTTAACGTTCAAGTCTTTAATCCATTCTGAGTTGATATTTGTGTATGTTGTAAGATAGTGGTCTACTTTGAATCTTTTCCATGTGGCTGGCTGTAGTTTTCCCAACACCACTTATTGAACAGATTGTGCGTTCCCTGTTGCATATTCTTTGCTCTTTGTTGTTAATTAATTGACCATACATTCATGGATTTTCTATTCTGTTCCATTGGTCTGTGTGTCTGTTTTTATGCTAGGACCATATTGTTTTGATTACTATAGCTTTGTAATATAGTTGGAAATCAGGGAGACTAATGCCTTGAACTATGCATTATTCTTCTTTCTCAAAACTGCTTTGGCTTCAGGGTCTTTCGTGGTTTCATACAAATTTCAGGATTATTTTTTCTATTTTTGTGGGAAAAGCCATTGGAATTTAATAGGAATTGCATTGAATCTGTAGATACTTTTGGAAAGTATGGACATTTGAGCAATATTAGTTTTTTCAATCCATGAGCATGTTATATCTTTCCATTTATTTGTGTATTCCTCAATTTCTTTCATCAGTGTCTTAAGGTTTAGTATACAGGTCTTTCTCCTGCTTCGTTAAAAGTATAGGTATTTTATTTCTCGATGCAATCGTAAATGAAATTGTTTACATAATATCTCTTTCTCATAGTTCATGATTACTTTATAGAAACAGAAGATTTCTGTATAATAATTTGGTAGCCTGCAATTTTGCTGAATTCATTGATCAGTTCAAACAGGGTTTTTTGGTGGAATTCTTAGAGCTTTCTGTATACAATATTATGTTGTTGGATTGCATTCACTTTTTGGAAAACACAAAATATTCCAGATATTGTAAGCAGTGTACTTTAAGAACCTTTTGCACACAAAAATCATATATTCCTTGTAGCCAAGACCAGTTACATGAAATGCAGTAAAATTTTTCAAGAATCTTTCCTATAGTATACCACAAACATATAAAATATAGGAAATGTGTATTAATGCTTTTAACAATTTTATTTATACTTTCCAGTTACCTGGATGTAAATATTTAACAAGAAATGACTAGTTTACTAAAATATAGTGTACCACATGAGAGTATATTATACAGTTCTTTAACTTAATATTTGTGTAATGTTCTCAATGCCAAAAAAAAATGCTTGTTATATAACATTGTTTTTCAAAAGTAAGGCATAAAATACCTATACAGCTCATATTATCTGAAAATATGCTTAAATGACAAATTCATTTTGTAATTACAAAATATTTTGTTAATGGGTATGATTAAGTAGTCACTAAAATGCTTTTGGTTATTTTGTATTTCTGTTGAGAAAAAAACAGATATTTTTGAAGTAATGACCATAATCAAGTGCTAAATTAAGCAGAAGCAAAATTTTACGTTAAAATAATGTAATTCTTGTTCAATTTGGAAACAATTCTGAGAACACAAAGGAAATAAAACAGTATGCCTAACTAAATTACATATGGCATAATCTTGTAGAAATACATAGAGAGGTGATCAAATGCCTCCAGAGGTGTATAGTTTGGGCATGGGATTAGGTCAACATTACTTTGCTAAGTGAGAAAGCTGTACTTTAAAAGAGTAGGTATAATATAGTTCAATTAAAATTTTTTATTACTTGTACACATATACACAGTAGAAAATAAATATCAGTGTTCTGTAAAATGATATTAAGAATGAATATTTCTATGTTGAAAAAATGGTGATTTATACAGATTTTGTTTCTAATATACTGTCTAAGATAGGATGTGTGAGGAGTTTCAAAAATCAGAAAATTCTTGACTGTATCACATGTTGCTGATGTGTCATGTAGAATGTAAACTCAGTATTGACAGTCGGATTCAGCAGTATGGAAATTGCTGTGACATTCAGTTCAATAGCATAGGAAAAAAGTCTGACTAGAGTTAGATCAAGAAAACTAGGAAAAAGGTATTAAATCCTGAATGTATAGACAACTCTTTTGAGGTGTTTTACCGTAATGAGGAGAAAGAAGAAGAAAACCAGGAAGAGGAAGAAGTAGAAGAAAGGGAGAGGCAGAGGAAAGACTATAGGAGGATGTGGATGCCAGAGGCCATTGCCTGCTTTCCTCCCTCTCTCCCTCCTTCCTTTAGGTGGACAAGTAACAAAATGTGTACAGATCAAGCTGAGCCTATGAAGAATAAAATTATGTGATCGAGAGGACAGAGGGAATAATATGTAGAACAACATCCCAATGTAGAGGAGAGGTATGGGAACTGTTTCACCACAGCAAAGACTCAAACAAACCAGGAAAGAATAGTCCAGCAATTGCCCATGTTCATCTCTTTCCAAATACCTATCTAGGGTTCAAGAATAGGGTGGTTTATTTTTCAGACTCTGGGTGAGAAAGCCTACTGGGTAACAACAACAACAAAAAATCGATCTTTTATTATTGATCAGAGACACTGAAAAGCATGTCTTTAGCTCCCCTGTGGACTTGCTCCAAAACACATTCTCAGTAAAATATTTGTCTGGTCTCAGCTGTCCCTCACCTACGAGAGCTTCTAAATCTCGCCTCATATATTGGCAGAAATGTTGAGAAAACAGTAGTTTGTTTCTCATTCCTGAAGTCATATCTCTTTTGGAAACAACACATGAGTCACCTGTTCCCTGATCTGTTTGGTCTTGATCCCATAAATGATGGGATTCAGCATAGGAGGAGCCACAATGCAGACATTGGCCAGCAGGATGTGGACATGGGGTGAGATGTGGCGTCCAAACCGCTGAGCGAGGGTCGTAAAGATCCCAGGGACATAAAAGAGAATGAAGACACAGACATGGGAACCACATGTGTTGAGCGCTTTGTGGCGAGCATCTTGGGAAGGGATGCGGAAGACGGCACGAAGAATAAGCATATATGAAACAATAATTAAGAAAACATCTAAAGAAATTGTTGATATTAGGACAAAAAGTCCATACCAGATGTTTACTCGTATGTCATTACAGGAATATTTAGCCAACCCAATGTGTTCACAAGCAGTGTGTGGTAGAATGTTACTTTTACAAAACGTCAGTCTTTTCAGAAGAAATGTCATGGGGAATACTGTACCAAAACTTCTCAGTAAGATGGTCACACCAATTTTCCCAATCAGCATGTGTGTAAGAATAGTGGTGTATCTCAGTGGGTAGCATATGGCAATGTAGCGGTCAAATGCCATCGCCAGCAGGATTCCTGACTCGGACATGAACGTGGAAGTGACGAAGAATACCTGAGTGATGCAGCGATCCAGGGAGATCTCCCCAGCATGGAACCAGAAGATAGCCAAGGCCTGAGGTACTGTGCACGTAGAGAGGACAACGTCTGTTCCGGCCAGCATGCAGAGGAAGAGGTACATGGGTTCATGGAGGCTGCTTCTTGTGAGGATAATAAAGATGAGCAGGCTGTTCCCAAGCAGGGCCATGACGTAGGAAATGAAGAAGGGGATGGAAATCCACATGTGCTTTTCCTCTAAGCCGGGGATGCCCAGCAAGTAGAAGACTGTGTGGCTAACACCAGTGCGGTTTGAGGTAGTCATGTATGGAGAGACCACAAGAGACATCACCTCTTATTCACAGAGACAGAGGAAACTGCTGATTTTCCTGGAATAGCTTTTGTGAAGGCACCAGCAGCTTTTGTCATATTCCACATTTCCATCTTCTTTGAACATACAAATAATAAGAAACATAAAAGGTCTAGTGTCAGTGTTAATTCAAAGACATGCATAATTCCAGCTAATCAAATAAAACACAGTACCGTATGTATATCTCCTACAAAAAGAGAATTGTGTCTATACAAAATAATCTTTCTATGTATCTGGGAAGACTATAACAAGTGTATCTTGCTCTTGAAGAACTGGAATTTGGCCTTGCGGTAGATACTTTATCGTAAGGAGAGGAACAGAAAAAGAGAGAAGCCACTAAAGAAAACGTGAGTATTCAAATCAAAGTATAGCATGTTCATGAAACACTGTTCAGTTCCATGTGGCTGCGCATAGAGAATATGGATAAAGCAGGGTAGATGGTTGTTCATTAGGTCTAAGTGATGGAAATGTGATTTGAAATCTCTCGGGTTTCACCACATACAATCACTCACTTCTGAAGAGAGTCAGGAGACCTTTAAGTGGTAATTTGGCTGGGCATGCATGCCTGAGGTGAAGCACTCACTGCTTATGCTCACCCCTTAAGGAACCGAGTTTAGAAATAACTAAAATTGGAAGTAAGGCATTATTTCTGGGAGGAGATGTGCATGATATTTGGAAGCTTTCTGCACTTGGAAATTTTATCATTTATTTCAGTGTGTACATTCATTCATTTATTCATTCACTCAGTCATTCAAGAAGCAGTAACTATTTTTCAGGCCCCATGTAACAAACCAGGGATCTAAAAAAATGGGGTCTAACCAATGGAATGTATACCTAAAACTAATAATGGAAAAAAAAAAGGGAATTTGACAGCATATGGATGCTTGTGAGAAAGTTCTCTCGGCGAGGGCCGCCGACATCCTGCAGGAAAACTATTGGGATAGCACCAGAAGACTGCAAGGGCTCGTGCATGCCCCCACAGACTCGATTGAGAATTGAAAGGAGAAAAATGGCAAGAAAGAAGAGGCCACAGAGGACACGTATCAGCAAATGAAGAGCTGGAGAGGGAGAAAAGATTGTGGAAGCTGGTAATGACCAGGTGTTTTGGGAAAGGGAGCAACAGAGGAAATTTTATTAATTAAAGCCAGAAAAGAAGCCAAGGAGCTCAAAGTCTGAGGATCTGCCATTTTGATTGATCTCCTGACCAAGGTAGAGTGACTTTGGTCTCACACAAGTTCTTCTAATCGTTCCTCCTCCGTGGTTCTGTTCTCACACCTGCCCAAGACGTCCAGGTCCACTTCTCAAGCCCTGCTTTGCAGAGCCCAGCACAGATCCTTGTCATTCTTAGGGCTCTTCTCATATTTGCCAAGAGGGGTCTGCCATCAAGTCAATATCTTTTCAGTTTTCTCGTGCTTAGTCTAATTATTAGACACTAGTCATATATCGGATTATTTCTCTTTATTTACCAAACTTCATTAACCTCAGCTACCCATAAACTCTGAACTTCCCTTTCCACACCTCACCCTCCACTTCTGCTTTAACCAACAATACTAGTGCCTCTTATCTTTGACATTCTTCAGATACATGTATCAATAGCCTCCAAGAGTCCTGACACCTCTGGCCTGTTGGGGACATAACACCAGCCCCGTACTTACCTTGATCCTGGAACCAACCCACCCACAGATGTCTAGTTCACTCACCAGCTTTTGCTGAGTCTTCAGGAACAGACATGAGGTTCGAAATGAAATTCAGTTTGTTGGGGGCCAGGCAGTTGGGCTATTTATTCTCTTGCGTTAGAGCCCTTGAGAGATGCACCTACATTAGGGCCGCAAGGACACAGTTGTCTTCACCAACCTCCCCCTTTTCCCAGATGACTTTATCCCAGGTCTACGTCCTGCTCCCCTAGGACTTCTCCTGATTATTTTATCTCTTGCTTCTCCTCAGATGCTCCGAAATCCATCTGACACCAAGTGTTCACATGTATGATGTTTCACTAAAAGAAAAAAAAATCTCTCCCAGCTAAACCATCTTTGCTACAAGCCTGTCTTAATACTTACACTGGCATTAAATATTGAATTACATTAATTAATATTAAAGTTATTTTCAATCGGCAATATCAATGCATGCAATTAATATGTAAAGATAATTTTCAAATTTTTGTTCTTCATGTAAACGGTGATGTTGCAGTTATAGTCATCTCCAGAGTGGTCGAGGGATTCTTCGTCTTTTGGAGTTATAAATAATTGAGTTTCAATTCATTCCTCAGGGTACATACATGTCTGTGCACAATTTGTAGCATACATGTTATTCTTGACATTTGTGACACATTTTTATTTTAATTGCTTGCCTAGTGTATCATTCTGTTTAGTACTTAGTAACCAAAAGTTCCCATTTGTGGTCGTTGGGGAAAAAGATTGGAGATTGGAGAAGCCTCATGGTCAGAATAGGGATTTTAAAGCGTCAGGTTAGAGACCACCAACCTGAAGACTAGAATGGACAAGGTATGTTTCATGGAAAACCACAAGCATCGGTGCCAATTGTCAGAAGCCACTCTGAACTCCACCATCAAGCAGATGTCTGTATAATTAATGAATTCCTTGGCTAGAGTTAGAATTGGCCTTGAAAAGAAAGGAGCAGGGGAGGTATCTTGAACTGACTGAGAATATCTTATATTGACAAGGTTACCTTATTCAAAAATGACTGGTTTAAGCTTTCAACATTAGGTAAGAAAAGGCCTAAATAAAAACATTACAGTTAATATGAATTATGTTTAGCCTAGTGTCTAAGCATGCAATTTCGAGGTCAACTGCCCAAGTTCACATCCAGCCTCCACATAACTAGCTGTAAAGGTACATTATGTAATCCGTCTATGCTTCAGTTTCCCAGTCTGGAAACTGGGATAATAGAACCAGCTCCAGAGGACTGTTGTTAAGATTAAAAATTAATACATACAGCGTAGTCAATCATATTAATTGCTTGATAAATATGAGGGGTGTGTGTGTGTGTGTGTGTGTGTGCGCACATGTGTATATATATATGTATAATGTTCTGGGATATAAAAACATACTTTTTACTCCAAGATTTTGTTGTCTGAAAATATCATATGTGTTAGAGATGAGAATCTAGTCCACCATTTTAAAAAAACATCCTGCAGTGCATCCTGCACCATAAACATTTTTGGACCATAATTTTATCATGTTTCCACAATAAAAGTATCTGCAAAGATGAAGTACATTCACCAAGAAGGCCTGCCCTTTACCCTGTTATCAATGCATTGATCTGGGCACAGGAAGAAAGACTCTAGCTTGCAAGGGGATGCCAAGCTGCTTAGCCCCCAACAAGTGGTAGAAACTGGAGAATATGATCCTCTGATTTGAGGCTTGCAAGAAAACCCAACTGCCTGTGGTAGACATTTAGTGGAAGCTAAGACAGGCTTGGGGGTTATGGGGATACTTGTGGTTGGCAACTGGTCCTTCAAGAACATAAATTTGGTCACACCCATATCACTTGAGCCAAATGGCTGCCATGCAATTTCCATGAGGGCAGGGATTAGACTACACTATTCACTGCTGCATCTCCAGTGCAGAGAACAGTGCCTAACACATGATGAGAGCTCAATAAACATTTGCTGAATGAAAGTATCCAGCTTGTGGATTTGAGGATCAATCCATTGGAGGGAAGGAACAGGTTGTGATGAGTATTAAGTACCTCTGAGAAGAATTTTTGGAATTTATCCTAAAGGCAAAGAGCAAGAATGGAGGATTTTAAAGCAATACATAATATGATCACATATTTATTTCAAAACATTATTTTGACAGCCATGCGAAAAAAGTATATTGAAGGAGGGGAGAAGGGACATAGAGAAAAAATAAGAAAGCCACTGATATGAGGTCATTTCATACATTGCATTTATCACTTCTTGTTTTAAAAAATGATTCTGAGTTATGACAGGCTTCCTTAAAGGTCATATGTGATAGAATCTATAAAGTTTAAAGTAGCTGTGAAGAGATATCCCCACATCTCTCCCCTTGAAACAACAATAAGCTGAACATCTAAAACTCAACAAAAAACACCCAAACTGCACACTAGCACGTCTGAGCGTGAGACCTGCGCATAAGAGCTACCATAGATCAGAACCCCGGGTGTCAGGCAGTGGACTGGAAGAAATGAAGAAGCTACCTCTTGCAGCCACCAGAGCTCCCTGTAGGAGGAGGGAGAGGGAAGAAGATAAGGTAAGTTTCCTGAACAGCTTTGCCTGGGATTGCTGGCAGCAATGCCCAGTCATCAAAGCAAAAAGCAGGGAAGCTGGATGGCAGAGAAACAACAGTGAGTTCTCAAACAAGTCATATCAACAATTTCAGGAATTAAAAAACAACTAGGTGAATAGAGCAAGAGGATTAAAACCCTCAAAAAAACAGACTAGATCTTCTGGAAGTAAAAAACACATTGTGAGAGTTGAGAAATGAAATAGCAAGCTTGGGAAATAGAGTCGACCAAATGGAGGACAGGATCAATGATATCGAA
>NW_024352784.1:2291210-2314718 GCF_902729225.1 Pteropus medius
AATTTTACGTTAAAATAATGTAATTCTTGTTCAATTTGGAAACAATTCTGAGAACACAAAGGAAATAAAACAGTATGCCTAACTAAATTACATATGGCATAATCTTGTAGAAATACATAGAGAGGTGATCAAATGCCTCCAGAGGTGTATAGTTTGGGCATGGGATTAGGTCAACATTACTTTGCTAAGTGAGAAAGCTGTACTTTAAAAGAGTAGGTATAATATAGTTCAATTAAAATTTTTTATTACTTGTACACATATACACAGTAGAAAATAAATATCGGTGTTCTGTAAAATGATATTAAGAATGAATATTTCTATGTTGAAAAAATGGTGATTTATACAGATTTTGTTTCTAATATACTGTCTAAGATAGGATGTGTGAGGAGTTTCAAAAATCAGAAAATTCTTGACTGTATCACATGTTGCTGATGTGTCATGTAGAATGTAAACTCAGTATTGACAGTCGGATTCAGCAGTATGGAAATTGCTGTGACATTCAGTTCAATAGCATAGGAAAAAAGTCTGACTAGAGTTAGATCAAGAAAACTAGGAAAAAGGTATTAAATCCTGAATGTATAGACAACTCTTTTGAGGTGTTTTACCGTAATGAGGAGAAAGAAGAAGAAAACCAGGAAGAGGAAGAAGTAGAAGAAAGGGAGAGGCAGAGGAAAGACTATAGGAGGATGTGGATGCCAGAGGCCATTGCCTGCTTTCCTCCCTCTCTCCCTCCTTCCTTTAGGTGGACAAGTAACAAAATGTGTACAGATCAAGCTGAGCCTATGAAGAATAAAATTATGTGATCGAGAGGACAGAGGGAATAATATGTAGAACAACATCCCAATGTAGAGGAGAGGTATGGGAACTGTTTCACCACAGCAACGACTCAAACAAACCAGGAAAGAATAGTCCAGCAATTGCCCATGTTCATCTCTTTCCAAATACCTATCTAGGGTTCAAGAATAGGGTGGTTTATTTTTCAGACTCTGGATGAGAAAGCCTACTGGGTAACAACAACAACAAAAAATCGATCTTTTATTATTGATCAGAGACACTGAAAAGCATGTCTTTAGCTCCCCTGTGGACTTGCTCCAAAACACATTCTCAGTAAAATATTTGTCTGGTCTCAGCTGTCCCTCACCTACGAGAGCTTCTAAATCTCGCCTCATATATTGGCAGAAATGTTGAGAAAACAGTAGTTTGTTTCTCATTCCTGAAGTCATATCTCTTTTGGAAACAACACATGAGTCACCTGTTCCCTGATCTGTTTGGTCTTGATCCCATAAATGATGGGATTCAGCATAGGAGGAGCCACAATGCAGACATTGGCCAGCAGGATGTGGTGAGATGTGGCGTCCAAACCGCTGAGTGAGGGTCGTAAAGATCTCAGAGACATAAAAGAGAATGAAGACACAGACATGGGAACCACATGTGTTGAGAGCTTTGTGGCGAGCATCTTGGGAAGGGATGTGGAAGACAGCACTAAGAGTAAGATATATGAAGCAATAATTAGAAAAGCATCTAAAGAAATTGTTGATATTAGGACAAAAATTCCATACCAGATGTTTACTCGTATGTCATTACAGGAATATTTAGCCAACTCAATGTGTTCACAAAGAGTGTGTGGAAGAATATTACTTTTGCAAAAGTCAGTCTTTTCAGAAGAAATGTCATGGGGAATACTGTACCAAAACTTCTCAGTAAGATGGTCACACCAATTTTTCCAATCAGCGTGAGTGTAAGAATAGTGGTGTATCTCAGTGGGTAGCATGGTAATGTAGCAGTCAAACACCATCGCCAGCAGGATCCCTGACTCAGACATGAACGTGGAAATGACGAAGAATACCTGAGTGATGCAGCGATCCAGGGAGATCTCCCCAGCATGGAACCAGAAGATAGCCAAGGCCTGAGGTACTGTGCACGTAGAGAGGACAACGTCTGTTCCGGCCAGCATGCACAGGAAGAGGTCTATGGGTTCATGAAGGCTACTTCTTGTGAGGATAATAAAGATGAGCAGGCTGTTCCCAAGCAGGGCCATGATGTAGGAAATGAAGAAGGGGATGGAAACCCACATGTGCTTTTCCTCTAAGCCGGGGATGCCCAGCAAGTGGAAGACTGTGTGGCTAACACCTGTGTGGTTTGAGGTAGTCATGTATGGAGAGACCACAAGAGACATCACTTCTTATTCACAGAGACAGAGGAAAATGCTGATATCCTGGAATAGTTTTTGTGAAGGCACTAAGAGCTTTTCTCATATTCCACACTTCCATATTCTTTGAACATGTAAATAATAAAACACATACAAAGGTGAATAAGATATGTTCTCTGCCCTCAATGAGTGACACCCTAATTAAAACACATGCATGTTTCCAATTAATCTAAGTAGAGTATTGATGTATATTCTTCTCATACAAACAGACAGTCATCAAAGTAGAGTGGAGACCATTATGTGTGTCTGGGAAGGCAGTAAAAAGACTCTTGAACTTGAGATCGAGTACTACTTGTAATAAAGTTAATTTTCAGATGCATGGACTAGATGAACCTATTGGCTCTCATTTCCTGAATACAAGTATGAATGTGTTTAAGAAAGATGGTGACTATGAAGATTGCTGTAATTTCATCTACTTGAATATTAAGGTGTTTGGCAGCTATTTCTTACTCTGTCAGATAATATACAGGAATAAATTGTATTTAAATCTCTTCCTTTGGAGGTTTGAAAAATCTACTTGAAAACTTTGAAAGGCACAATCCAATTTTTAAACACTGACAGTAATATCTTGTTTGACCTGCTAAATTGAAAAAGTCCTCATATAAGATATCATAGAGTATACCGTTAGAATTACTGCAGTAAGTAGAAATGCAAAGAAATCAACATTTTCATGCAATAGAAACATTTTTCCACTTGTTCGAGATCCAAAATGAAGAATTTGTAAAACAAGCAGTGGCTGTACCAATAGATGTACCAGTGTACATCTACTAATTTTTTTTTCAAATTTAAAGTCCGGAATTTTCCTTTCCGTGTTCAAAATTATCATTTTGTACAGGGAATAAGTCTAAATTTACAGGTAATGTTAACATTAATTTTTTTCTCTGTGCTTCCACCTCAGCTTCCCGAGCTCCAGCTGCTTTATTCCCCAAGCAGATCCGTGAGACACTCTTCAGGTGAGTTCTTGTCCATAGTTCAGATTTTAGCCTCAGAAATAGGTCCAGGCTTGACTGGCAGGTGGTCTTGGAATAGAGGAATAAGTAACAGTAGCATCTATATGTTACTTTTAATGCTACCTCCCATCTGTCTGATGGATGATCTCTCTCCTGAGAAAATCACATCCTGAGACAGAGGTGGCCTCGATTTCCCCTGCCTGAAGCTAGGTTCCCCCTAGCTGGGCTATTCTCACCCTCGCCATTCTCAGATTTCTATGATGTCATGGTTTAGTTAAATAAAAATTAAAATCCCCTGGGAGCCAAGAGATTTGAGTTATTTGCCTGAAACCTACTTTTTTTTTTTTTTCAGTGTTCTCTACTATGCAGCTAGGGTGACAGTTGTCTGGGTTAGTATGGAACTGAGAGGTTTCCCAGGATGCAGACTTGAATGCTATACCAGACCAGTCCCAGGCAAACTGGGACAAATTGGTCACCTCTTACAGTTGAGTTTGTAAACTGAAGACTAGTGCATGTAATAAGTTATTTTACCATTTAGGAAATTCTAGGCTGTTGACAATATGTGTGGTAGGGTATATGAGGAAATAGCTCTTGTAAAGAAGTGATTGTTTCATATATGCCATTGTCCTCTGAAGACAGGGAGTACCTAGGGCAAGAATTCTTTCAGAGCCATATCTCACCTAGATAGGACAGAATTTTATGTCATTACTTTAAACCAGGATTTCTAGTTCCTATGTGTTTCTCTTCATTTATCTCTGAGGACGTCTTATTAAAATGTGCCAGCACTGTGTCAGCTGACAGATGAGGCACTAGATGGTAGAGGAAGTGGGAACATGTGGTTCCATAGACTTTCCTGATATCTGCCTTGCTTGTAGGGGAGATCTTAAAGAGCAGGTATGGCTTAAATTCATACCTGAAATTCATAACTTAGAGAGAGAAAAAAAAATGCCGTAGATGATAGAGGCTCTGTTCATCCCTCTGGCGACCAAATCAAAGTTGTGACGGAAACAAGGAGCAGAAGCAAAGAAAAATTGCCTGAGATCCAGATGAACAAGCCATACAACTAGGGAGAAATCCAAGAAAGCCCTCTGCAACAGCAGAAGGTAGGATAGGGCGAGGATGCGGGGCTGCCGGGTCTCCAGCGGCTGAGTAAGCCTCTTAAAGGGGCCGCATCCATGAGCAGATTTTTGCAGTGACGGACCTGCTTGCTCTGAGCACCAGTGCCCGACTGGCTGCGCACAGGGGGCATGAGGGACTTACAGGGAGATATTGTTGGTGTGAGGGTTGAAGGGAAACTCGCTAGGTACAGAAGTGCTGGAGGTATCCATTGTTTCCTGTTGAGCCCTTCCCCCTCCCAGTGTGCAGACACAGTGCTGCCATAGCTGTGACATCATCAAACTGGATAACAGAGGTTGCTCTGCCCAGAGGATTTCCTGAAACCTTGCCTCCCCCAACCCGGGCCCCACCCAAGCCACATCCAGGTATATCCTCAGCGAGTCAGATGCACCTTGCTGAGCAGTGTCTAGATTCATCCTGGAGGCAGCTGGCCTCAGTTTCTGGTGTGGCCTTTTGAGGCAACTATAAGCACAGCATCTGTGGATTGCTTGCTGAAACTTGACAGGTGGCCCCAGAGGGGTAGAGGCTTGGGCTAAATTTGGCCTGCAGCTGAACCCCTCTCAGGACTGTGCCACTGGACACCTACTTCACAAATCCACACTAATAAGACCGGGAGACTTAGGAGCTTTGCTTATTACATAGAAACAGACATGGGAAGGCAGCCAAAATGGGAAGACAAAGAAGCAGAAACTACATGACAGAACAGAACAGAGATCCAGATATAATGGAGTCAAGTAATCTAACAGATGCAGAGTTCAAAATACTGGTTATAAAGATGCTCAATGAACTTTTTGGAAATGTAGAGAACTCCAAAAAAGAGATAAAAATGGAGATGGAGATTATAAGAAGGAACGAATCTGAAATGGAGACACATTATCTGAGATGAGAAGTATATTAAATGGAATAAACGAAGGAATAAACGAAATGAATAAAGAAGAGGATCCCATGCCCTATATAGAGGACAGGAAAGCTAATCAGGACAATCAAACAGAATGGCAAGAAAAAAGAGGCCAAGACTATAAAGATGATTTAAGGAGGATATAGGACACTATTAAGGCTCCAAATTTTCATCTGATTGGTGTAAGTGAAGAAAATCAAGATGTTGAACAGCTGTTTAAAGAAATAATGATGGAAAACTTTCCTAACCTGGTGAAGGAAATGGACATGAAACCCTAGGAAGCTCAGAGAATTCCAAAAATCAGGGATCCAAAGAGGCTCACACCAAGACACATCATAATTAAAATAACAAAGAAAGAATATTAAAAGCAGCAAGAGAAAAACAAATAATTACATATAAAGGAACATGTATATGACTGGCAGCTGATTTCTCAAGAGAGACTATGCAGGACAGAAGGGCTTGGCAAAAAATATTTGACAGAATGAAGACCCAAGATATACAAACAAGAATAATTTATCCAGCAAAGCTATCATTTAGAGGTGCGGGACAGATAAAGAGCTTCCCAGGCAAAAATAAACTAAAGGAATTTATCACCACCATACCAGAATTACAGGAAATGTTGGAGGGACTTCTTTAAGAAGAAAAAACATGTCTCAAAAACAGGAATACAGAATGGTAACAACTACATTCCTATCAATAAGTACCTTAAAGGGAAAAGAATTAAGTGCCCCAACCAAAAGATAGAGTGGCTGAAAGGATAAGAAAACGAGATGCTTACATATGCTGCCTACAATAGATTCACTTCAGATTAAAAGACACACACAGATTAAAAGGAAGGGGATGGAAAAAGATGTTGCTATGATGAACCTAGAAGGTATTTAAGTCAGACAGAAAAAGATAAACACTATATGATTTCACTTATATGCAGAATTTAAGGAATAAAAAGAACAAACTAATCAATAACAGACTCACAAATATAGTGGACAAATCCAGCATCCATTTATGATAAAAACTCTCAGCAAAGTGGGAATAGAGGGAATATACCTCAACATAATAAAGGCCATATATGACAAACCTACAGCTAACATCAAACTCAATGAGGAAAGGCTAAAGCATTTTCCTTAAGATCAGGAACAAGACAAGGATGTCCACTTTCACCACTCCTCTTCAACACTGTGTTGGAAGTCTTAGCCACAGCAATAAGACAAGAAAGAGAAATAAAAGTCATCCGCATTGGAAAGGAAGAAGTCAAACTCTTGTTATTTGCCGATGACATGATACTACATACCCTAAAGATTCCACCAAAAAACTGTTAGAACTGATCAATGAATTCAGTAAAGTAGCAGGTTACAAAATAAGTATTTAGAAGTCAGTGGCATTTTTAAATACCAATGATGAATTTTCAGAAAGAGAAATTAAGAAAACAATCCCATTTACAATTGCATCGAAAACTATAAAATACTTGAGAATCAAATTAACCAAGAAGGTAGAAGACCTGTTTTCAGAAAATTATGTCATTGAAAAAAGAAATTGAAGAAGATACAAATAAATGGAAGCATATACCGTGTTCATGGGTAGGAAGAATCAACATCATTAAAATGGCCATACTACCCAAAGCAATCTATAGATTCAATGTAATCCCTACCAAAATACCAATGGCATGTTTCAGAGAGCTAGAACAAACAATCCTAAGATTTATATGGAGCCATAAAAAACCCCGAATAGCCTGGGCAATCTTGAGAAAGAACAAAGTTAGAGTTATCACACTACCTGATATCAAACTATACTACAAGGCTACAGTAATTAAAACATCATGATACTGGCATAAAAACAGACACATTGATCAATGGAACAGAATAAAGAGCCCAGAAATAAATCCACACCTGTACGCTCACTTAATATATGACAAAGGAGGTAAGAATATACAATGGGGTAAAGACAGTCTCTTTAATAAATGATGTTGGGAAAATTGGACAGATACATGCAAAAAAAAAGAAGCTAGACCATCTTCTTCTACCATATACAAGAATAGACTCAAAATGAATTAAAGATTTAAATGGAAGACCCGAAACCATAAAACTTTTAGAAAAAAACATAGGCATTAAACTCTCTGATATTACTAACAGGAATTTCTTTTCAGATATAGCTCCTCAGACAAGGGAAACAAAAGAAACAATAAACAAATGGGACTATATCAAACCAAAAAGCTTTTGTACAGCAAAGGAAACCATCAACAAAATAAAAAGACAACTGACTGGGAGAAGATACATAATGATACATCTGATAAGGAGTTAATATCCAAAATCTATAAAGAACTTATACAACTCAACAATAAAAAAACAAACAATCCAATTAAAAAATGGGCAGAAGACCTGAACAGATACTTCTCCAAAGAAGAAATACAGATGGCTAACAGACATATGAAAAGATACTCAGGGTCACTAATCACAATGCGAATTAAAACCACAATGAGATATCACCTCACATCTGTCAGAAAGGCTATCATCAATAAAGCAAAAAACAGCAAGTGTTGGCGAGGATGCGGAGAAAAGGGAACCCTCATACGCTGTTGGTGGGATTGCAAATTGGTACAGCCACTATGGAAAACAGTATAGAGTTTCCTCAAAAAATTAAAGATGGATATACCTTTTGACCCAGCAATTGCACATCTGGGTATTTATCCAAAGAAAACTAAAAAATAATTCATAAAGATCTATGCACTCCAATATTCATGGCAGCACAATTTACAATAGCCAAGATATGGAAGCAACATAAATGCCCATCAGCAGACGATTAGATAAAGAAATTATGGTTCATATACACAAAGGAATATTACTCAGACATTAAAAAAACGAAATCCTACCATTTGCAATGACACATGGATAGACCCAGAGGTTATTATGCTGAGTGAAATAAGGCAGAGAAAGATAGATACCATATGATTTCACTTATATACGGAATCTAAGGAACAAAAAGAACAAATTAATCAAAAACAGACTCACAAATATAGAGGACAATTTGGTGACGGACAGAGGGGAGGGGAGTTGGGAGGCTAGGAGAATGGGGTGAAGGGTTAAAGAAGTACAGATTATTAGTTGATAGTTGGACACTGGGAGCACAGCATAGGGAATGTAGTTAGCATTAATATGATGGCTAAGTGGAGGGCCAGGGGAGGGAGGGAGAAATTGGGGGGATCATTTTATGAACATTATAGATGTCTAACCAATGTACTGTATACTTGAAACTAATTTAAATAAATAAATTTATTTTTTTTTTAATTTTTATCTGACCATTGTTTAGCTTTTCACCATCTCTGATTTTTCATTTGTAGCTATCCTGGAATATGTTAAATTTTAGATTTTATTAAGATGGGTTTTCCTTATAATCTGTATTTTTTATGTGATGAATGTCTTTTATATTGTTACTACTTTTTTCCATTTTTTAAAGTTTATCTTAAAAAAAAATCTGTTGCACTCAAAGTTATCTATGTCTTTCTGTAATTACCCCTACAAGAAGGTCACCAGATATTTTTTCATCCGAAATCTGTTGATCTTGTATTTCTGTGGCTGAACACATAAGTTTGTTTATTCATCCAAATTGCTTCAAAAATCCAGGTGACAAGTGTAGTTTAGACCATCAGTGAACTGAACTTTTTCTAAGCTACATGTAAATTCTTTGAGATTCTTATAGAAAGCTTCGCAGTGTGGCTGTTTGCCCTTTTTAAAGTCAACAGTTGACTCAGGTTAGGGTCTGATTTCATTCTTCTGGACATCCAGTTTTCCCAGCACCATTTATTGAAGAGAGACTATCCTTTTTGTATTGTGTGTTATTGGTTCCTTTGTCAAAGATAAGTTGACAGTACGTGCATGGGGCTAGTGGACTACTTGAAGACAGGCCATTCCTTGGGGCATCACAGGGGCTACAGAGTTTATAAAGACGAGGCAGTAAGAGGAGGGTAAAGACGAACCACTTCGTTTCTGTTCCCCTTAGCTGGAGATGGCCTATGTTAACCTCCTGCTGTCTCCTCTCTCTTCACAGCCAACAAAGCCCTTCCAACTCTAAATCTGAACTCATCCTCACAGTCAGTTTAGAGGAAGCGCTCTTTGTGGAAAGAGTCCTGAGCTGAAATTTGAACTAGTTAGATGATCTTCCAAAGAATAGGAGCTCCTTCCAGCACATGAGATGGATACAGTTTCTAAGAAGAGATGTATATTGAGCCTTTAAATGTAGTAAGCACAGAGGCTTACATAGTTCTCATTTAGTTCTCTCGACATTGCAATGATGTATTAGCTCTATTACCCCGATTTTATAGAGCAGGAGACTGAAGCTTATTAAGGTGAACTAAATTGCCCCAAATCACAGGGCTAATATGTGACAGAGCCACAGATTGTGCTGCTCAGAGCTCCTGGGTAAAAGAGTTGAGAGTTCTTTCCTCCTCTCAACTCTGCTGCCTCTGTCTCAGCTGCTGTCCTTCCCTCTGTGTCTTTATAGCTGTGCCTCTGTCCCTTTACTGTGTGCATTGTGTCCTTGTCCACTTCTCATAGAATCATAGAATACCTTCTCAGACTCATTTTCTAGTTAACGGTTTTCTAATTCCCTGGAACTATTTCCCATTCGTCATCGTGTATGATAGCAAGTCCCTCTTTTCCTTTTCCCATATTTCATTGCAATGTCCCCAATGACATAAACGCAGGAGCTCCCTCCCCTCTTCCTGACCTGTGGACTTCTATGTGAGGTATGGAACAGCAGCATAGGACAACAATGATAAGGCTCCTTCAGCTCCCTCTCCTCACAAATGGGCCCCTCTGCAACACAGAGACCCATCTCTCCAGAAAGCAGCTTCACAAGAGACCAGCTGAATTTATGAAAGGAAAGTTTACCCTTACCAGTAATCCCAGAATTCTAATAAGACAGAAATATGACACCGTTTCTCACCTGTTGGACTTCCTCCTCATCCAACAAAGATAAAAAGGCATGCTAATTCCTCATGATTCAACAAAGATAAAAAGGCATGCTAATTCCCAAGGTTGGCATGGGTGTGAGCAAGGTTACGCATGAGTATTTTGTTAAAAACTAATAAAATTTCACTAAATGACAGTTCAGCATTATAGATTTAAACAAATAATAATTTTTATAATCTTTAACACATATGCTTGAATTTCACCCATCAATCCAAATCTATCAGCTTATTCTCAAGAAATAACTAGACAAATTGTAAAATGTATGTAAAAATATAATGACTATGTTATTGTTCATAATATGAAAATTTAGAAGGAACTCATAAACACAAAACTAGTTAAATTAGTTTTGGTGCATTCATCTAATGAACTGCTTGCATGCCTTAGTGATACAGTTGACCTTTGAACAATACAAGGGTTGGGGTACCAACCCCACGCATAGTTAAAAATCCGAGCATAACTTTTGACTCCCTAAAAGTTTAACTACAATATCTGGGGAGGGGGAGTATATTCCAGTACACCCTCCCCCACACACATACCCAAAACTGAGGACACTTGAGTCCCTTATTTAAAATAGTGTAGAACAATGCACACAGTCAGCCCTCCACATCTGCAGATTCCTCGGTCACTTGATCCTCATTTGATCCTCGATTGGTTGAACCCACAGATTCAAATCCTGAGGATATAAGCCTGGCTGTATTTATTGAAAAAAAAAAGTCCACATATAAGTAGACCCATGTTTCTGTGAAAGGCTTAAAGGTAAAATCGAGTCTGTGGTCACATAACCTGCATGTCAATTTTTACTTGTTTTTTTCAGATATGAACCATCCTTAAACAATTAAACCAGGGATATCCAAAGGCATATCTAAAAGATCTGCAAGGAGCATGGATAGTTCCTTAACAGAGGTAAAGCAACCGCGGGGTTCTCGTCCTTAGGTAAAGGAAGGGGGTGATTGGGCTTAGAGTATTGCAGCAATGGACAGTGACATGTGCAGGAGAAGGCGTCAGTGTATCATAGGAGGTGATATGTGAAACTAGATTTCACTAGGCAACTAGTGTAAAGTGGTGAGAATTTTCTATCAGTAAAAATCTATCAGCATGGAGAACCTTGAAGTTTAGTGAAGACTTTAGAACTAAGTCAGTTGAGGCTTCCTTGAGCTTTGCTGCTGCTGCCAGAGTTCTTGGGCATGTGAGTTTGCCTTGTCACTGGACCTAATGTGAGACTAAAGCAAGCAATATGCCTCTGATCAGTGCTGTGCTGAGTCATGTTGGAGCCTGTGCCTTTATGTACATGTTTTTATGTGTTTGTTAAATGGTTATTTTTTTCCAGAACATTAAAAAAGTGAAAAAAATATTTAAAAATTGAAAAGTAGGTTATTAAAACTCACATTATTTTAAGTTCAAATATTTTATTTATACCCCAAAATGTTTATTATAATTTAACTTTCCTGGATTTAATGAAAGCAAACTCATCCAGAAGCAATAAAAGATTAACAAATTTCTTTATATGAAAATAAAATTATTCTATCATAAAAAAGTCAAAAAATAAATGACAAACTGAGAGAAAATATTGGAAGCAGGTAACATAAATGTCTAATGCCTCTAATATACAAGAACTTTTAAAAATTAAAAGGAAAAGTTTTAAAAACCTGAGAGGAAAATGGTCAAAGATAATTCACCAAAAAAAAAAAAATTGAAAATGTCCCTAAACATATGAAAAAAATATTCAATGTCACTTGTAATAAGGGAAATGAAAATTAAAATAACATAGCTATTATTTCTCACCATCAGATTGGCAAAAATTAAAAAGTATAACAACACATTCTCTTGGCAAGCCTGAGGAAGAATAGGCACTCTCATATATTGCTGGTCAGAATGCAGATTGGCACAATGCTAACTGGAGAGAATTTGGTAATATCTAACAAAATGACACATGCTTTTCTTATATATTATAATTTACCTTGGTCAGACATTTCCAACTGTACAAGATTATGTATGCCCAAGGTATTTTCATTGTAGCATTGTTTATAATTACAAAATATTAGAAATGACGTAAATAACTTACAGGGGCGAATGGCTGAATGAACTACAGTATGTCCACCCAGTGGAATACAATGCGGCTATGAAAATGAGGACAGTATCTATTAACTGATGTGGAATGGTTTTCAAAATATAACGTCAAACAAAAAGAGCAAAATGTGAGAAGGAGTATTTACAGTATGCCACCTTTGAAAAGAGAAATAAGAATATGTTCTCTGCACAACTGTACCGAAAGAAACAGGAAATGTGACCCGGAAACTAATGATATCAGTTACAGGCAGAGTGAGCAGAAATGGGGTGAAAAGAATAATGAGGTAGAAATAAGGTAGAAAAGCTGGAGTGAGTGACAACTGGTAGAATTTATGATTTTGTACAGTTCTGGCCTTTAGAACCATGTTAACATTTCACATACTCAATTTTCTAATAAAGAAAATCAAGGGTAAAAGTTAGAAACCCTAACATAGAATATAAATGGAAGCAAATTAACCTGACTATATTTCAGACGAATGACATAACACAGTGAAAGGGTGAAAGAGTAAGTTTTGAATGAATATTTGCCTCTGTATCCTCAGGCTCTAACATATACTGAATTTTATGTAGTAGACTTGTTTCCCACAGTAAACTGAGATAGCAATTCTGAAAGTATATTTTATGCATTCTAGGATTAAGCAAATAAATAAATATACTGTAGATAATCGAAGCATGGTTTTTCACTGTTGAAGGAAATTACATATATGGAAAGGGAGGAGGTTGAAATGAACCTTAGGTGTTTGATTGGACCTGGAGGTATCGGTATGAACTCTTGGTTTTTAAGATGGATAGAAAAGAAGATACATAGGAAAAGAGATAAGAGGATGATAGATGTATGTGAAAGTTAGGAGGTGCTCAAAGAATGATGAGAACATGTCAAAAGGACACAGGAGTCACCTTGGAGGAGCTCTCAGACTCAGGAATAAGAACTGGGCAGATGGAGTGGGAACGTGGTTTCCAGGAACCTCTTAGAAGGGGCCATAAGACCATGGCTAATCAAGTGTGACTATTTTTTATTAAAGCATAGTTGGCATAAAATATTATATTAGTTTCAAGTGTACAACATAGTGATTATATATTTATATACCTTACAACATGATCACCACGATAAGTCTAGTAACCATCTGTCATTTTAAAAAACAACTGTCCTCCCCCATCTCATTTTCCCACTATCAGTAGATACTTCCACAAACAAGTGCTTGCGAAGTACTTAGAGGGGAGGACACAGGGGAGAGCTACCTGCCTTCTCTCTCCACAGGTCGGCAGTGGTGGAAGGCAGCCCTGGACTCAACCTGGAGACATCAACATTAGAAGGAGACATGAGATTATAATCTCAAGAACAAAAACGAGTAGGAAGGGTTTGTTACCATCAGGAGGTTCCAGTAAATCCGAAGGACTTCCAACTCTGGGGCAGCTGGGCAGGTCCGTTTCCTCCCCAACCTTTGCCATAAGCTCATGACAGAGAAGCTCTCCTGCCCTGCCGACCGGTACCACTCTCCTTGGGTCTTTCTGGATGTTGGGCGTGGGGTAATGGGGTGAGACTAGAGTTTCTCCAAAAGTTTTCATGAGCAGTGAATCTCCTCCCCACCACACACACACACACCCGCACACCTGGCAGCACTGCCTTCACCTTGCACACACACACACACACACACACCACACACACACACACACACACACACACACACACACACACACATCAGGCAGCCCTCTGCACCCTGAGAGAAGATATTCTATTCCTTTGTTTACATACTGTAGTACAGGCAGTACACAGACATCAAGTCCTGGAAAGGCAGAATTTTAATTATGCTTCTCTGTGGAATAACAAGAGGGCACATGTTTGGTATCAGAGAAATCACCAACTCTACCAGGTTTGGCTCTCACTTTCCCAGTGAGGCCTTAGACCCAGAAACGGCCAAGACTCCATTGTGCCTGTCCCCCAGCTCAGGTCCCAAATCCCCCTGTCATCTCATCGACCTGCTCAACAACTCTCACTTAAAGACCTAACCTTTTACTAGAAGGTTTTAGGATTTCAGTATAAACAGAAACCCTCTGGCATGACCAGAGTGAACCCAACGGCCTTGTCTCTCTCTCGCTCCTCCCATGGCTGTGAGGCTCCCACAGCAAAGGGGCAGAAGAGGGGAACAGGAAGTGCTGGTGCTTGAGGACAACCCACACTGGCTGTGGGACTGCAGTGGCCGCAGCGTGAGGACGACACTGGCAGAAGCAAGTCTCTGAGCCAGAGGAAGGCAGACTCAGGCTCCCTCACCAGGAAGAAAAAGGCCGCCAGGAGTCAGGGTGATGTCTTTGGTGGATCCAGGAAGGGGCAGGGAGGAGGAGCCTAGATTCTGCCCAAGGAGAGCACCAAGGGTCTCACTTAGGCCCACCACTCCCATGGAAAGGAAGTGCGTACCAGCAAAGAACTGCACCCTGACAATCCCATCTTCTTCCCTGAGCTGTCACCCACCACACTGCTCCCATCATCCAGAGCATTGGAGCGCTCTGGATTTTGGAGTCTTCTTCTCAGTCTGGGCACCAGCAACTGCCTGACCCATAACCCTCGGCCTCTCAGTAGCTAACCTCGAGGTACACGGATGCTGTTCATCTCTCCTCGATGGAGAACACAAGCCCATCCCAGAAATCCTTCCCAGGCCCTGAGGTAGGAGCAGGAGGGGTGGAAGGAAGGCAGGCCACCTTCCACAAGCACACCCCAGAGTCTACAAATTGCTCCACTGGAACCCAGTGCCATCGTGGGAAACCCTGTGGAGGGGAGAGCCAAAAGCTACAAGGCACCCCAGGCTGCAGCGGCAGCCCTCCTCAGCCCTGAGGCCAGGCACCCCACTGAAGGGACAGGCAGGCAAGGCGAGGGAGCAGAAACAATCTCCAAGTTGTCACGCAGTCTGGTTGAAATGACCTAGTTTGCAGACTGCTGTGGCTAGTTCCCCGGCTCTTGGAAACTTCAGTTTGCCTCCATTTTTGGAAAGCAGCATTTCCACAAATTTTGACCCAAGGTATGGTGCAGACCTAACTTACGAATCAGCTAGGTGATTCCAGCTCCACCCCATACCCATGCTTCTCCCCTCATCGGGTAGCTTCCTGTGCCTACTCTAAGCCAAGAATGTCTCCACATGGCCTGGTAATGCAGGAGACTCAACCTACCAACCCTTTGTCACTGCCCCCGGGGTTAAAAGAGCAACCCCAAAGTTGATGCTTTTGTAGGAGAATTTCCCTATTGGTTTCAGATCGGACAAGCAAGGAGCCACAGCAGGCCCAGATTCTCCTGACCCCTCCAACGCCTTCCCCAAAAGAAGAGGGCTCCCAGCTACCCACTGTAGACTGCTGCACATCTGGCCCATCTAGACCCTGAGGATGCGTTGTCCCACCAAGCCCTGGCCCAGGGCACAGAGGCAGAGTCAGAGCAAATCATTCAGGAAATCTGCCCTCGGTCTCAGGAGCATCACTTGTTTTTTGAGGACCTTCTGAGCATCTGATGAAATAAAATACAGAAGTGCCTTGTGAATAGTAAAGCACTCTGCAAACACCAAAAGAGTTTAAGAGGGAAAACCTAGGAAAGCAATCAGGTGCTGAACTAGCAAGAGAGGTACTTCGGAGGCTCCCAAGAGAATTCCGCGAGGGATGATGCCACCAGGAAGGATTCCAGGGAAAGGGGGCCAGTGCCAGTGATGGGAGCAGGACTGCCTGAAAAGACATCCCACGGGCAGCCTGCCGGGGAGGGCTCATTGCCAGGAAGAGCCACAGGGAGAAGATTAGCAGTGGCAGGAACTGACTGAGGGAAGCAGGGACTCAGCCCACCAACCATCCGCAGAGGGAACAGGCAGTAAGTGCTCTCGGCCTTCCGCCAGGCCCTGGCTCCCAGCAGCACTCCGCTCCCAGGAGTGCATCAGGGGACTTGGCCAGGTATGGCAAGGAGGGAGGGTGAGTAACATGGTCTGCTTTGCTAAACTGATGACCCTGCCTGAGGGAGGAGGCCCCAGAGTCTCTGGGAACCCCTATGGGCTGGGTTTGGCACCAAGAACCCTCTTCCTCACAGCCAAGGAAGAACGCAAGCCTGCCAGGTTTTGCCATCTGTCCCCACAATGGAGACACCTTACTTACTCCCAGGACAGAATTTCTCACTCGACTGTCCCCTCTGCCCTCCAGGAGTGACTGTCAAATATTTAACGACTGATACAGTTCACAGTGGAGGCAGAGTTCCCATAGCTGCCACACGACAGTGACCGGTGCCATCCCACAGTCACGGCCTCAGGGGCCCACAGTGCATTTGGGGATTTCAGCAGTGTCCCCAGGGAAGTTGTATTCCCACCGGGGTCCAGGTGTGCACCCTGGTCAAACGGGCACATAGAGACAGGAGTCAGAGCCCAGGACTGTGGCAGGCTAGGAGTATGTGGACCAGTGAGCACCAGGTCTCCAAACCCTGATGGTGCCCAGGGCTTTTGTAGGCCAAGGCAATAGGGGACACTCAGAGGTCTTGGCGTCCCAGCCAAACCAATGGTACCAGGTGTTTCAATATTTTAGTAGCTGGTACTGCCATACATGGCACATGGGCTGAATATCAAGCCTGCCCTTCCCTATCTCCAGCTTTTCCTGACACCCTGCTACCCATCTTGCACGTGGGGAGGTCCCAGGGCAGGACTGTAGCATGAACCACCCACCCACCTCCATGATCCACTTCCTCAGCCCCCGCACATTAATGACACCCCAGTCTTGCCCATGACAAAGTGGCCCTCCCTTCCTGTATTACACTCCCATCCCGCTTTACACTTTCGTGGCCACATTTCACATGAACCTTGCAACAACAGCTGAGTTTGGTGCCAGACAAATACTAGGTGATGGGAAAACTAACCCCCTGGCACAGGATTGGGTGCTGCAGCCAAACCACCCATGGCCCAGCCTTCATCCATAAAAAGATTTAAAAGAACCTGAAAGTCATCATCTGGCCCAAAAGTCATTATCTGTTCTGTCCCAGCCCAGGTCTTATTCAGCCTCTTATCCAAGGCCTCCCTCCTAGAGGCCCTGCAGTGAGGTAGACTATACAGTCTGCACCAAGATTCCTTCCCTTTCCCTCCCGCCTCGCCTAGGCCTAGATGTGAGAGGAAAAGACTCGGGCTTTGAAAGATCCCTTAAGGATGGTTCTGCCCAAGATATTGATAAGGATGAAGAAGTGGTTCATGCAGGGCCCTGATGAGTTGGAGACCAAGTAGCGAGGTGGAGCCATATTTGACTCCTGTCTGATGGGTTTCTCCCTTTAGGTGGGAGCATAGCCCTGCAGACCCAGGAGAGACCCTCTGCCCTCTCTTCTCAGCTCCTGCTGAGCGTGGGTCCTTACCAAGCATTCAGCCAGCTTAAGCCCTTGGAAAATAGCACAGGCTAAAGGGAGGTTCATCCTGGGCAGACCTGAAGGCATAACAGGCTACTTGGGGGGAAGGAGTGTTTGCTCGCTTGATTCAGGAGGGTAGGGAGGAGTTTTCAGAAGGACAGTACCACCAAGGTGGGTCTCCCTAGCCTCCAGACAGCAACCTGGCTCCAGTGCCACCTCTGTACCTTCAGGAACAGAATAGCCATGATTGCCACCCGCTATGCCCAAGTTAATTTCATTGCAATCGAGTCAAAAGTTACAATGATGATTGTAACCTTAGAGAGTAGGTGGGTACAGAGGGGAACGGAGGACATATGGAACTGCCTCCCCTCCTATATGCAAATCTCTGCCCCGGTGCCATAAAAGTGCGGCCCTCTGTTCTAACACACTGCATTCATTCATTCTCTAATTCCAAAATGGCCACCCTGGTCCCCATGGCAGGCCTTTTCAAAGAACTCTGCCCTTCAGAGTTATCACTCTAGTCACAAACTCAGAAAAGGTCCCCAAGCAGCCAATTTTGATTTTAGATGATGATATCAGTACTTTAGAAGGAATTAAAGTTCCTTTGTAATCCAAGTAATCCATGCTTTAAAGTGGGCCTACACATTTGAAAGGGAAATAGAAAACACTTTATAAAATACAGGATTTTGAAGAGCCAGAAGAAATAACTTCTGGGCCAGATTTCATTTTTAGCCAAGACCCAACTCCTTGACCTTTCCTATGTAGCAGCGGAATCTTCCCTCTCCCACTCCAGGCAAACATGACCCTGACAAGAAGCACTGGCAGGGGGAGTAACACGCGGAGTAATACACAGTGCGTGTGTCACCAGTTAGGAAGCTATCATCGAATAGACATCATCGCTGTGATGCAATCTGACAGTGCGACAGCAGGCAGCACAGTATAAAGAGGTGAGGATTTAGGTATGAAGACAGATTTGCCCTCTGCAGAAGGGTAGCACTATAGCTTTCTGGACCACTGGGATAATGATGCAACAAAAAAGAAAGGCAGGTAGTGCTAGGTCCACACTCTGGACACCTGAGGCCAAACAGAGCATCACAGGCACAGTCTCGGCCTAGTAAGCTATGAGCACACGCTCCTACAAGGCCTGCGTCCTGGTTCTCCAGGAAGTCAGGCTACTCAGAGAGCCGATGCGCATCCTGAGACCCCAAGCTGGGGTCTATTTTCACATGTTTACTGATATGGCTAACAAGTGAAAGCACGGACTTTCAGATGGGGCTGAGACATCCCAGATTGATTTTGTTGTTATTTTTCCTTTGGTGGGGGAAGGAGAAAGATGAAATGAGTTTAAGGCTAGAACGGAAAATAGTCGTTGAAAAAAATAGACTGTTGCCAGGTAATACAGTGGAAAAAATTATAATGAGGCATCCAAAAAACTTAAAGCCAAGACCTTCTCCTACAGCTCTGCTAGCCTCGGGCTATGACTTCAAGCTTTCGTTGTTGCTCTGGAAGGTAACTGAGTGAGCAAGCAGCAGGACCGGTGCCTCACCAAGTAGAGCAGCCCTCGGCCCGAGTTCCCACCTTACGGCTTCCGTGCCCTCTAGCGAGCAAGCGCCTTCCCTGATGGCACCACTCAGGCCGCTCTAAGCCCAGGCAAAGGGCCCCGCAGGGTCGCGGCGTCGCGCTCGCTCCTGCCGGCCGCCCCGCTCATTCTGTGGACTCGGGCGCCCCCGCGCGGCCGCGGGCAGGCGGCGCTCCTGCCTCGGGCGCCCTGGGTCCCGGCGGCGGGTCCCCAAGGCCTAGCGCCCGCGAGCGCGCCGCCTTGCAGGCGGCCCTCGAAGCCGCCAGGCTCCCCGGAGCCTCGTCAGCGCGCGGCAGGGCCGCTGTTGGCCAGGTCGCCCGGCTCCCCGGGGCCGTGTCGACAGCGGCCAGTCGCGCCAAGCTAACGAGCCCCGCAGGGGTGCGGCGGCGGGAGGCCGGGCCATGGCAACCTCGCCCGGCAACCTGCTCCCAGCCTCCCACAGGCCGGCGGCCGCCCTCCTCTCGCTTCCCCGCACCCAGGTCAGCAGCGACCCGCCGCTTCACGCAGGGAGCCCTCCCACCCTGCAACCCCGGGAAGGGCCGTCGAGATCCGCGCTGGGGACAGAGGGGCCTTGGCCCAGGCCACCTCCGTGCTTGTGGGCCAGTGGGCACGCCCTCCTCTTCCCCCCAGCCCAAAACCCCGGTGACCAGAAGCCTCATCCACCTAAAGGGAAAGTCACCGGCCCCTCTGAGCCTGGCTGTGTGGGTGCTCTGCCCATACTCATAAAATTGACAGGGTTTGGGAGCTACCTACTGACCTCTCTGACCTTAGCTTATCCGGATGGGTACAATAATAGAGTAGTTGTAGAGATAATAATCTAACGTTTATTGTCCATTTGCCAGGAATTATGCTGTGTGCATTATTACACCGGTTACTTCATTTAGTCTTCATGACAACACTGATGAGACCTGTCATATGTGTACCATTATTCCCATTTTGCAGATAGGAAAACTGAGGCCTAAGATCACATGACTTGACCCAAGGGCACATACAGCCAGTGAGTGGCTCGAAACAGAAGCTTTTTACTCGAGTGTTTTCATAAGTGTCTTCCAGGGGTCACAACCAGCACAGGTGCAACTCAGAACAAGGTATTCCGTGGCCCAATAATTTGGAGAACCGCTGGATATTTTATCTCCCTCTGCTTTTGTGGAGGCTGACAATGCATTTTAGTGAGTCTCTCAGAAAAGGAAACTTTACCTTGGTTTAATTCAGTGTTTTCCAAACTTATTTGAACAGGGAACCTCTTTTTTTAAAACACTTTTATTAGCATTTTGTTCTACGAAATACACTTTGGGACATACTTGCCTACTTAGTCTCAAATGAAAGAACAGATGTGGAAGTCTCTGTAAACTGAAAAGTGCTACAGAGCTGTAAGGGCACGTTTTATTAGTATTGCTATTGTTGTCATCATCATGTTCTTAATTATTTTTTAGGGATCCTGTCCATGGCCTTCTGGTCAGTCTGTACTGCTGAATAATAATAATTAACATTTACTGAGCCAAACACTATTCTAAGTGCTATGTGTGTATTAACCAATTTATACCTTACAACTACCCAGGTGTTATCCCCACCAGAAAAAAAAAAAACGACATTATATCATGATGATTAAATGAGTAATAGATGTAAAATTCTTAGAAGAAAGCACTTAGGAATACTACGAGTGCTTGCTAGTTTCATTATCCTCATTTTACAGAGAAGGAAACTGAGGCACAGTACAATTAACTTACTCTAGGTCACACTGATAGTAATTGGATTGGGAACCAGGCAGTCTGGGGTCAGAGCCTATGCCGGTACCCACGGTACATTCTGCCTCTCAGCCAGAGATGGAGAGGAAACCCCAGATCTGGGCGCTCAGTAGCAAAGCCCGAATTCCTGTAAGCATCTCCTCATCCAGGGCCACCTCCCCCTAGCCTGCCTATCCCATCCAACCCTCATAACGACCACCACAAGCACCCTCCTGGGAAACAGGGGACAAGATATAGGGTTAGACAACCCTGGGTTGGACCCCAGCCCCACTGTTTACTGACTGGCTGATCTTAGACAAGTAGCTTAACCATCAATTTCCTCTTCAGTAAAGTGAGCATCATCTACCTAACAGGTTTGTGTGAAGATGGACTAAGATAATGGATATAAAGTACTTAGCACAGGGCCTAACCCATCTTAGGCACTCGATAAACGATGATCCTACACCTACTCCCCTCGCCTCCTCTGAGAAGCCTTCCCTGATTGTGACTCCCTTCACTCCCAGGCAGGTCAGGACCCCTCTATTGTGTCCCTGGCTTAACCCCACCTTGGCCTGCCACAACCCCTAGTCTTGAAATTATGGCTTTATGTGTCTTTCTCCCCCACAAAATGGAGCTCCAAAGTTCGGGCTTATTCACTGCTACATCTCCAGGGCCTACAAAACCAAGCTCAGCACATAGTAAAAGCCCAATTAATGTTTGCTGAATGAATGATTGAATTATCATAACAAGAAATATAGCTAATATTAATTTGGAGAGCCCACTGTGTACCAGGCCCTGTTCCAAACACTTTACATGAATTTTAACTCATTTAATGCAACAAATATATGAGGTATATACTATTGTTTGAGGTAAGGACCATTTGAGAAACTGAGGCGCAGAGATGAGCTTGGTAAATAATAGAGGTAGGATTTGAAGCCAGTCAGTCTGGTTTTGGAGCCTGCAAGCTTAGCCACAACAAATGAGGAGGTGAACAGGTGGCTGCCTACCAACCCTCGCAGGGTTGCTGAAGCCAAAAGATGCTAAAAGCCTCACACATGCACAAAAGTTTATTGTTACTAAACTCTAGAAAAAGAAGGAATCTGTGTTTAAGGCCTGCTCCCCGCAGGCCTCAATTTCCCCATCTGGGAAGTAAGGATTGGGCTGGATAATATCAGGGTTCTTACACTCTTGGTGGTGCCTGCCTGCAGACCCAGAAGGTGGGGAGGAGAAAAGGGAAGGGAGGTTGGGCCAAGAGAAACTCAGAAAAGCACAGCACAGTAGCTAGGTGGGGCCAGCCAGCGGCCAGCAGAGCAGGGAAAGGCCCCACTGCTGCGTCCATGAACATCCAGGTCAAAGTGGGCTCTGATTCAGCTGGGAGTGGGGGTCAGGGGTGAGGTCCCAGGCAGGCTAGTGTGATACAGCAACTCAGGGCAATAATGACCATTCACAAGTAGCAAGCACTTTACAATTTGCGTTATTTCACCTGGGCCTCACACCAGCCCCTGACAACTAAGGCCTAGAGTGGCCTGGGGCTTGCCCAGGGTCACACAGTGGGTCATCACCTAGATCCCACATGACCCCTCTGTTGGTTGACCCATCAATTAAAACTGCAGCAAGTTATACTCTAGAAATTGCTCTGGCTCTTTAAGGAGGGAGCGAGCAGAACCCAGGTGGCCTGGGCCACAGTCAGGTGAGAGAAGTTGCCATTTCCACTCATTAAAAGTCTGGCCAGGGGAGCAAAGTGGGCACCTGGGTGCAGGAGGATCTCCTTGGGGCTCAAGCCGCAGCTGGACCAGGTGTCAGGCCCAGGCTGCTGTAATTGGGCCCCAGGCGTCCTGCTGAGCCCTTGTCCCTCAGGAAGCCCTGTAAGCCACCAAGGTCCAGCTCATTATGGCCTAATTGGTGGCAAATCACTCAGCCAGCCTCAGGGATGGAGAGCAACGAGCTCAGAGTAAGAAAAGTTTGAGCTGCCACAACTTTCTCCCATGCGACCACAACTTTCTCTGCAGTGGCCAAAACTTTCCCAGCCCTGGGGGCTACCGAAGTCTCCATTGGTGCCCAGGTTTCTCCAGGTGGCCCGAGCCCAGGTGCACATTGATACACTGCTGTCACCGCTGGGGCTGGTGTAACCCTCAGCCATAGCCTGGCAGTCTGAGGTGCCTCTGAGCTTCCCAGAGCCTCTAAGGTGCCTCTAACCTGCCAAAGGGAGCCTAGCTCTTACACCCCACCCCTCCCCCCATCCCGTGACACTTGATGGGACAGCAGCCCCTCCACACCCGGGAAACAGGGCTTGGGCACTCCTGGGCCAAGCATGACTTCCTTGAAGGGAAAAAGAGGCCTTGGGAAGTTCACAGAGGCCTCTCCCTCTCTAGCCCACTTCCTCCTCACACCAGCCACAGGAGGGAGGAAGAGAGGATGATGCAAAGATGATGATGACAATAAGCAAACGGTTACTGTTTCAAAGCTAACCATCCTCTCTACATGAGCCCATTTACTCTTCAGAGAAGCCCCTTCAGAGGAGGTGGAATACTTACCCCTGTTTCATAGATCAGTTAACTGAGACTCAGAGACACAAAGCTCACCCACCTCATACAAACTTTCCCCTGTAGAAAATATCAGCTTTGATGTGAGACTAATTTGGGCTCCAATCCCTGCCACTTAACTGC
>NW_024352784.1:2317205-2386648 GCF_902729225.1 Pteropus medius
TCCTGGGTGGGTGGGGAAGGGGGGGTGGAGGGAGTTGGGGGCGGCTATCAGGGGGTCCCAGGCCAACTGGGCTTCCCAGAGTGCCCTCTACAATGGGACAAAGGGTGAGACCTGGACTCCGAGACTCTTCGTGCTGCAGCAACTCAGAGCAGCTCAGGCAAAGACAGTCAGGGAGGGCTTCCCCACAGCATGTGGTACCTGAGGTCCTAGGCGAGCACAGACAGCAACCAGGTGACACTGAGGGAAAGAAGGACAGGTCAGGCAGAAGAGTGGGTGGCAAAGTGCAAGTAATTTGGCCTTGCTGGAGGGCAGCGGCCCCTCAGGGAAGGGAGGGAGATACAAATTCGAAGGCCAGTGAGGGGCCTAGCCTTTACTGGGTTGGCCATGGGGAGGGCTCTGCAGGGTTTTACTAGGGTTGATAAGGTCAGGTCTGCCATCCGAAAGGATCCTCTGTCAGCAGCTTGGAGGAGGGGGAGGGGGCCCAGAGGGAGTGGTGGAGCACCTGGAGCTGACCTAGGACTAAGGCTTCAGGAGAGACTAGAGGTGGGACTGGCAGGACTCGGCGCCAGAGCAGCAGAGCAGATGACTGGTGTGAGGGATGAAGCCCTGTAACCTGGCTTGGGGCTGGGCTGGTCTCCTCAAGAAAGGGGATTAAGAGGTGGAAACCACAGGGTATGGGGAGGGGCGGTGCAATCATGGGCAGCCGTGTCGCATTTGAGGTGTGTGTGTCCACCTCGTGTCCCACCTTCCCGGTTGCCCCTGCTGTGCAGTCCTGGTGGTGGTTTGCAGGGCCTCAGAGGCATCCCCAAGGCCCTCAGGACCTCCCCGTTCTCCGTGTTCTGCAGCCACACATCTTGCCCTGTCACTGAACATTGTCCCCCATCCCAGGATGGTGGCCCAGTTTGAGGGAGACCCATCTCGGCCCCAAGCCCCAAGCCTGAGGAAAAGCAGGGTTGGGAGTTCCAGTGTGAAAAGGGCCCTTGATTGGTAACGCTTCGGCCTGTACTGCTCCTTCTGCTCACTCTGCTCCCCTTAGCTGGTATCTTTTCTAAGGCAAGCCTGGAAGCTCACCTCCCCCAGGAAGCCTTTCTGGCTTAGCCCTGCCCCACATGCAGGGCTGAGTTCCCACCCTTCTGAGTGAACTCTGGAGTCAAGGACTTCATGCCCCAAGCCGGACAGGCTCTCTGAGAGCAGTCCCTTGTCTCCCCCATCCTGTTGTCACACACCCTCTCTACCATACCCCTCTGCACCCAGAGCCTGCCCAGGTCAAGGAAATCCTCACTGTTTCTCTCATTCTTTTGAACCCCACGTATAGAGGCTGTAGTGGGTTGAATGGTGGTCCCCAGAAAGGTATGTCTAGGTCCTAACCCCTGGAACCTGAGAATGTCACCTATTTGGAAAAAAGGCCTTTGCAAATATAATTAAATTAAGGATCTTCAAATGAGATCATCCCAGATTACCCAGGCAGGCCTACATCCAATGACAAGTGTCTTTACAAGAGACAGACGAGAAGGCCACGTGAAGACGGAGGTAGAAATTGGAGTTATGCTGCAAAAGCCACCAGAAGCTGCAAGAAGTGAGCAGCACATCCTCCCCCAGAGCCTTCGGGGGGAGCATAGCCCAGCCGATGCCTGGACTTCAGACTTCTAGCTTTCAGAACTATGGGAGAATAAATTTCTGTCTTAAGGCACCCAGTTCCTGGTAGTTAGTATAGCAGCCTTAGAAAACAAATACAGAGGATTAAGAACAGCAAGCAGTTTTCAGAGTTGGCCGGGGTGTCGGCTGACCAAACACTGTGTCCAGCAATAGATGCCCGTGGCTCTGGAGGAGATGCCTTTGCCTGAGCTTCTGCCTACAGGCCCAGGCAGAAGCTCCACAGGAGGGTCATAGACAGACTAGAGGGGTCCAAGAAGCCCAGTGAGAAGAGCACCAGCTGGGGGCACGGTCGCTAGGGCTGCTTGGGGGCCCAGAGAATAGGGCACAGGAGAGCTCGAGGAGTCAGAGGCACATGAGGTGCACTCAGCCTAGTGTGAGGAAATTTACTCCCTGGGCACACCTCACACTTGGGCTTGGGAGGTGAGCAGGGCTTGGAAAGCTCCTGATTCCTCTGAGACCCTCCAACCTCGCCTGTCCATTGGCCACCTCCGACCACCCTACTGCCACCTACTTTGCCATCAGGGCTGAAGGAAGCTCAAGTAGATGCCCTGGGGGTGGACCAAGGGGGGTCCTGGGCTCCAAACCACACAATCGTGATTGGTTCCTGCCTTGCAATCCCCCACCTCCATTCCGAGGCTTTGGGACCAACCACACAGCCCCACACCTGCCATCATCACCATTCTTTCTCCTCATGTCAAGCCTCAGCCTCAGCCATCCCAGGCCCTTCTTCTCTCTGCTTCTGTGGCATCTTCTAAACCGCCCAAGCCTGGCTCAAATGTTCCCTCCTCCATGAAGCCTTCCTTGACCCCCATGGGCTCCTCCAGAGCAGCAAAGAGGGAGAAGGGAAATGGAGAGAGCGAGATTTAGGTCAGATAACCCATCCCAGCATTGCCACAGATCTGAGTGACCTTGGACAAGTCGCCCAAAGGTTCTAACCCTAGATGGCCTACCTCTAAAATGGGATGATGATATCCTCACTTCAACAGGCTCCCTCATACCCTCTTTCTCCTGCTTCCACTTCCTCCCTTCCTCCCATTAACATTATATAAATACCACTATCCTTCAAACATCCCCCTATAGCAGTTGCTCAATAAAAGTTGTACTTCCTTGGAACGCTTCATTCCCCATTCCTGATGTCTAGAGCCTGCTTGCTGGACTGACTAACACTCTGCTCCGTGACTCTGCTTTGGCAGAGCCACCCCTGGGCTTGGCTGCAGTCTGAGCTTGGAATTTGAGGTCCAAATTCTCCTTTGTGCTGAGTTATTCCCCTTTAGCTCCAAAGCAGAGAACTTGGGTAGCCCAGACCAGTAGGTAAGGCTTGGCCTGGATGTTGGGAGACTGGGCTCTAGGTTGTCCTGTGGGTGCCCTAGGAGACCAAGGAGTAGTCACAGGGCACTGCCCATTGGCTCAGACAGAGCCTGGGCTCCCTGGGGGAGGAGTAGGTGTTTAACTGTACTGAGGGAGCCCCGCTGGTTCTCTCTGCTTCCGCCTGACTGTGAGTATCAGCTCTGGGGGGCAGCCCAGAGGGGCGGCGAGGACCGAGCAGAGGCTCTTGCCAGGGAGGTGATGGTGGGAGTGGGGCACGAGCAAAGCAGGAACAAGGAAGGAGGGCAACTTGGCCTCACATCCTGGGTGTCAACCCCTCTCTCTGGACAATCATGCCACAAACTCCAGTTCATACCAATGTCTCCTTCTCCCCAGCTCCAGGTCTTCTCAGAAGGCAATCCTATTTTAAGCCTAAATTATTTCCCTTCTTTTTGAAACTGAGTCTCATCAGTGGTGGAATATTAGCAAAAGTTTAGTTCATTCTCTCGTTTCTACTCTCCCATCTTGTTTTTTCTTCTAATGTCCTTCCATGGGAATTTCATCAAGCCCAGGTGTCCCCTTTGAGGTGTGGTGACAGTGAGAGGGACTTTGGAGTGCTAATCCCACCCCCACCCATTCTCGGCTTTATGTCATTAGGCTATTTGCACCCCACTTTCTTTTGCTCTGGCTGACCTTGAACTTCAACTATCAGATTAGACATCCTCTCCTCTGAGGAGTCTTTCCAGTCCCAGACGCCGGGTTAGAGATCTCCCCTGGGCTCCACAGTACTCTGGTCCTCCCCATTGGACTCCAAGCATTTTGGGCACCAAAACCCCATCTAATGTACCCATGAAGTCCCAGTGCCTAGCAGAGTGACTAGTACAGAAATGTGAAAAAATATGTTGCATGAACAAAAAATGAATGAACAAATACAGGGTGACTTCATATGTCTGACTCTCAGTTGTAATGCCTGCCTCATAGAAACACATGGCTACCAAAGAGAGGGAAACTGTAGATGAAAGTACTTAACAGAGCCCAGACCATGGTAGGCTCTCCAAAAAATTAGTTTTCCTTCTGCTCCTTCCTATCAAAACAACCCCAAGAAGACAGTTCTTTCTCAAGAGTAAACAGAAGACAGAGCTTGGACCACAGTGATGACATTACATAATGCCATCAGCCCTGGGGCTGGACATGTAAGGATCATGGCTACCACCACTTCAGATACTGGGAAGTTGGCAGTCCCTCTCTTTCTTTTAAGCCTCTTGATAGCAAGCAGAAAATCTTCCCTCTCTGACAGCCTACATTTCTGAGGCCCTAATCCTCCATCTTCTGAGTTTTTAATGTCAGTGAGGCAACTGCCCAGTGGTGAGTAGGGTCTGAGCAGTGAGGCGAGGCACCATGTTTTGTTATCGGATTCAGTCTGTGGCAGAACCACTTCTCCAGAAGAGGGTGTGTTTCTGGATCTCAGTGTGTGTCACTCGGTGTTTTAGTGAGTGTATATACAGTTTCACACATGGCCCAAAAGACTATGGTTCTTACTCCATAGAGTGAGTTGAGATGAGCAAATGCAACATGACTCAAAATATCACCAGCTTACAGATTCATACTTTAGGTTAAGATATTTAATTGCTATATCAAGATGCAAATCTCCCTGTAGGAGTCTATGCTAATAAATTTAAAATTCTTTATGAAATGGGCAAGTTACCAGATATATGTAATTTTCCAAGTTTATTTAAAATTTGAGTAGATAAATTGCCATGAGATATCAGAAAATATTACCAAATAATCACCCAACAAAGGTCTGTGTGCAGGTTGTTTTATTGGTGAGTTTTATCCCAAACTTTCAAGGGATAAATAATTACTGTGCTATAAAAACTATTATAGAAAATAGAACGTAAAGAGGAAATTGAGTTGATTCATTACAAAACTAGCAAAGCTGTGATACCAAAATCTCATAAAGATAGTTCCAAAAGAGAAATCTATAGATCTATTCTCAAAAGATAGTAGCAAATCAATTTCAGCAGAATTTAAAAGTATAAACACTATGTAATATATCTACTTGTCAACAGGTGAAATTTTAAAAGTATTAGCTCATTATAGATGATGCCAAAAAGGCATTTGGAGACATTAAACACAAGTTCCTGGTTTTTTCCTTATTAAAAACTAGAAATAGGAGGATACGTCATTAACATGAAAAGAATATCTATTTCAATCCAACAAGTAACAAAAGTTCTAATAAAACTGAGAAAAAAAACTAAATATACATTTTTCTTACTACTTTTTAACATTGTTTTGGAAGTTCTGGTTTATGAAATGAGATATAAGTTAGAAACAAGAGTCCAGTTATTGTTTTTTAAAGAAAAAAAGATAAGGTAATTTTCCCTTGAATACCCAATAAAATCAACTGAAAATTTTTTCTGTTAATAAGGGAATTTTAAAAGTGGCAGTATATAAGGTAAATGTACAAAATCAATAACTTTCCTATAAGATTGTTGCCAATTCAAAATATATAGAAAATTATTGTTTTTTCAATGATAACAAATAGCAAAACACCTAGGACTAAACAAGAAATGTGGGAGATCTAGTCATTATTCAACAAATACTCATTGAGCGCCTCCTATGTGTCAGGTTTTGTACTAGGTTCCTGATATATAAATGTAAGCAAAGTGGACATAGTGCCTGCTGTCACAGACCTAAACAAAGAAAATTAAGAAACTGCTGAAAGATATAAATCAAGACTTGAAAACTTAGAAAACTATACTTTGATACTGGATGGAAAGACTGAATATTGTCAAGATGTCAATCCTCCACAGATTAATTCATAGGTTTAATAAAATCCCTATCTTTAAAAATCACGATGGAATTATTTTTGAAAATTGTCAAAATTATTCTAAAGGTTAGAACAAAACTTGAGCATAACAAAAAAAATTTTAAGCAAAGTGTTTGTAGAGATGTTTCATTAGAATTAAAATAAGTGATGAAACTATATTGATTAAAATAAGAGTCTCATAACTCAATAAGAAAAGACAACTCAATTGAAAATGGGTTATTCTACATGAACAGAAAATTCAGAGAACATGTAAATTAAAATGAGATAGTATTTTTCAACCACAAAATAACTAAAATGATAAAGGATTTGAATATACATTTCTCAAAAAAATATGCAAATTGCCAATACACACATGAAAATATGCTCAACATCATGAGCCCTCAGAAAAACACAAATCAAAACTACTAGAATGGCTAGAATTGAAAAAACAAACCATAAATGCTGGCAAGGATGTGGAGAAATTGGAACCTCATAAATCGCTGGTGGGAATATAAAATGGTACAGCTGCTTTGGAAAATAATCTCATAGTTTCTCAAAAAGTTAAACATAGAATTCCTATATACCCAGAAATTCTACTCCTCGGTATATACTCAAGAATAATGAAAAGATATGTTCACACAAAAACTTGCATATGAGTATTCAGAGCAGCATTATTCATAATAGCCAAAAACTGGAAACAACTCAAATGTCCATCAGCTGATAAGTGGATCAATAAAATGTGGTATATCTATACAATGGAATAGTATTCAGCCATTAAAAAGGAATGGCATACTGATTTATGCTATAGCATGAATGAACCTTAAAAATATTCTGCTAAGTGAAAGAAACCAGCCATGAAAGACCACATATTGCATGATTCTGTTTATATGAAGTCTCCAAAGCAGGCAAATTCACTGACACAGTTTTATTTATATAGGGATTGGAGAGATGAGGAGTAAATATGAATGAAACAGGGTTTTTCTATTTGGGGTGATAACAATATTGATTTTGGTGATGGTTGCATGACTCTATAAATTTACTAAAACACCACTGAATTGTACACTTTAAATGGGTAAGTGGTATGGTATGTGAATTATATCTCAATAGAGCGCTTATTTTTAAAATAATGTTATATTGGCACAAGAACAAGAGAACATCACTACCTATAAAACAACCCCAATATAAGAATTTAATCTAGGATAAAGATAGTAACACAAAGCAGTGGAGAAAATGGAACGAGAACAATTATTTATCTATTGGGGACAAAATATCAAGTTAGATTATCATCTCATGTCACATATCAAATTGTATTTCATGTGGCTCAAAACTTAATATAAAATTAGGTCATATTTTAAAGAACAAAATATAGTATACTATCTTTTTGATCTTTGAATAAGGGAAGACTTGCTAAGCTTGAAACCGAAAAAAGAACTCACAAAAAGAAGTGTCAATAGATTTAATATTATATATTTAAAACTCTTAGATTTAATAACATCATAAACAAAATAAAACTGCTAACAAATTTTTGAAAAATCTGATTAAATAAATAAAAAAGGGATAATGGTTTTAATATTTAAACTGCTAAGGGAACACTTAATCCCTAGTAGTACATGGGCAAAGTACATAAACAGCAAATTCAAAGAACATGCAAATTAAAATGAGATGGTATTTTTCAACTATAAAATAACTAAAATAATTTTAATTATGATAATTTAATACTAGTACCAGTGATTCAGTGACAAAATTGATACAACTTTCTTAGAAATCTACTTGGCACTCAAAAATGTTCATATCATCTGGCCCAAGAATTCTACATCCCAAATCTACCCTGAGAGATTTATTTGAAATGTAGAAAAAGATTTAGAGATGCATCTCTCATTAAATTATAACCCTTAACTTCTCCTATTTTCTCTAGGAATCTTGGAGACTCATGAAGTTCAAAGCCTGATAAAGCAGGGGCAGGTCCTGGTAGGGGCCAAGGTACAGAAACCAGGCCTCCTGCTCCCCATATCTTCCCAGAGCCACCCTGCTTCCCAGGGACAATGTCAGCATGGAGCAATGGCAGCTCCAATGTGTCCTACACCAGCTTCCTCCTGGTGGGCTTCCCAGGGCTACAAGAGTCCCGCACCCTCCTGGTGCTGCCCTTCCTCATTCTCTACCTAGTAATCATTTTCACCAATGCCATGGTCATCCACACGGTGGTGGCCCAGCGGAGCCTGCACCAGCCCATGTACCTGCTCATTGCCCTGCTCCTGGCTGTCAGCATCTGTGCTGCTACCACTGTGGTTCCCACCATGTTGTTCAGCTTCTCCACTCACTTCAATCGCATCTCCCTGGCTCGCTGTCTGGTCCAGATGTTCTGTATCTACTTCCTCATTGTCTTTGACTGCAACATCCTTCTGGTCATGGCTCTGGACCGCTATGTAGCCATCTGCTACCCACTCCGCTACCCGGAGGTAGTGACAGGCCAGTTGCTGGCTGGCCTTGTGGGAGTGGCAGTTGCCAGGAGCACAGGCATTGTTGTTCCAGTGGTGGGGCTGGCCTCCCAGGTTCATTTCTGTCGCTCAAATGTGATCCACCACTTTGCCTGTGAGCACATGGCCCTGATGAAGCTCTCTTGTGGGGACATCTCCCTAAATAAGACTGTAGGGCTCACTGTCCGCATAGTCAACAGAGTCCTGGACATGCTGCTACTTGGAGCCTCCTATTCCCGCATCATCCATGCTGCATTTCAAATTTCATCAGGCAGAGCACGTTCCAAGGCCCTGAACACCTGTGGCTCCCACCTGCTGGTCATCTTCACCATCTACTCCTCCACCATATCCTCATCCATCATCTACCGTGTAGCCCGCACTGCCTCCCAGGACGTGCACAACTTGCTCAGCGCCTTCTACCTGCTGCTCCCATGTCTGGTCAACCCCATCATCTACGGGGCCAGGACCAAGGAAATCAGGCAGCATCTGGCAATTCTGTTCCAACGGGCACAGCTGCAGATACCCACTGAGAAGCCCCAGTCTTTGCCCTCACACAGGGAAATTCCTGCCTGATTCTCTAGAACTCGTAAGTCCTATAATCACTCTTACTGTCAAGTGGGTAAATGTGCAGGCTAGTCAGCCCTGCTATATTTTGGCTTTGGCTATCTGCATTCATCTTTGGGTCTTTTACTCATTTTCTGAAGAATACCTACTCATCCAGAGTTATACAGTAACCAGCTGCGAAGTCAGCTTATGTCTTTGGCTTCTAAATTTTCTCCTCTTCTTTCTGCATGTGATTTTCAATCATGCATTCATTCTCATTCATTCATCAAACATTTATTATACATCATGCTAAACCTATGATTGCAAAAAAAGATTTGATCTCTACTCTGAAGGAGGTCCCAATCTAGCAAGCAGTACGATGTATAATGCTCAATAGATTTAAATACAAAATTCTGTGAGGATAATCTATGAATGATAATCACTAACACAGAACACTTCACATAGAAGGTGAATTTGAGTTGTGTTTGAAGGATAAAATCAAGTGTTTACTGGAGAGGAAGAAGACAGAAGAAAAGCCATTCTAGGATAAAGAACAGCCATGGGCAATAGGTGATACAGAAATTGGTACCAGGAGTGGGGTGCTGTATAAAAATCTGAAATATATGACATTGGCTTTGAGATTGACCCGGTCACCCAGCCTGTCTTCAGTAAAGAATACTGTTAGGTCACCTTAGCCAGAATCCCATTCCCCCTCATGTTTCCTCTTCATGATATTGCATTCATTGACCCCTACCCTGTTCCTTGGCTATAAATTCCCACATGCCTATGCTGTTGGTGGAGTTGAGGCCAGTTCTATAGTGAGATCGCTTTTCTCCTATTGCACCAATCCTGAATAAAATCTGTTTTTACCTCTTTACTGTCCAGCTCTGGTTTTGCTTGTGCTCTTGCATTTCTACCATAACCACGAGAACGTGCTTGGGCTAGCCTGCTGGTGAAACAAAAGATACATTTATTTAGGAAAGCTGAGTTGTCTCCGCCAGTGCCATCAGATGTTAATCTAGATAAGCTGATAGCTAGCCAACCCCTAAACATGTGAGCAAGCCCAAGCAGAGTCAGCAGAACCACCTAGCTGACAAACTCAAATGTGTGAATACTTACAATAAATGCCAGAGTTTCTGCAGCTGTTTGCTATGCAGCAATTTTGTGACAGAGAGGTGACAAAATGACAAACCAATGGTGTATACACAGTACATCTTCTTCCTTTATCACAATGCTTTAATATATATTAGATAAATGTCTTTTTAACTGCTTGACAATGAATTCTATAATGGTAGAAACTAAAGATATCAGAGTAAGATAGCGAGAAAACATTATTTTCTTAATAGTAAAGGTCATTGTTTATTAGAGAAAATGCACTGACAAGTGCTTGAAGGTAGAAGGTATTTACAGTGAGGAGATAATCCCCATTCTAAAGTACCACTCTCCAATAAGAGAAATCAGGGATGCTAGGGAAAATGACGGATTCTAGGGATGTGATGTGAAAAATACAAGATAATCCCGGACTATCTTATAGTGTCACAGAGTAAAAAAGGGCTCAAAAAATGATAGGGGGCGAGATCTTTGGGAACTTTGGCAGAGTGAGCGATGTCCCCAGATCTCTCCCCTTGAAACAACCAATAAACTGAACATCTAAAACTCAACAAAACACACCCAAACTGCACACCAGCATGTCTGAGCGTGGGATCTGCCCAGAAGAGCTACCACAGATCAGAACCCTGGGTGTCGGGCAGTGGACTAGGAGAAATAAAGCTGCCTCCCACAACTGCCGGAGCTACCTGTAGGAGAAGGGGGTGGGGAGAAGGAGCAGCAAGTTCCCTGAACAGCCATGACTGGGACAACTGTGACTTCCCCGCAGCCTGCCGATAGCAAGGCCATCATCAGGGCAGAAGGCAGAGAAGCAGGATGGCAGAAAAACAACAGTTGATTTTCACCGACCACAGTTGCAAAACTGAGGCTGAGCCACAGCCCCCAACCCCCAACCCCCAACCCAGAGGGCCTCTCCTCCCACACCCTCCAAGACTGATCACCACGGAGCCCCATTATTAGAATGGGAATCTGAGCAAACACTACCAAAACTGTTGCTAACACTGACAGGGACTGAAACTGAGGGTAGCAAGCGGGACTAAATATCTATCGGAAAATAAATAGGCATTTTTAAAGCTTTATATAAAGCAGGGATCCAAGAGGCTTAGATGCCTCCTACTGGAAACCAAAATAAAAGTGCCTTCTTTGCAGCAGGTTAAAGAGAGACCTTTATATAATAAATTTCCTTTCTGGAAAAAAAAGCAGAGCACATTTCCATTTATATCTAGGCAGAGAAATAGTCCACTAAACACCATGAACAAACAAGGTGACAAGGCATCTCAGAAAGAATGAAAAAAAATCTCCAAAAAATAAGTTTATAGACATAGAAATATGCAATTTAAATAACGGAGAATTCAGGATGGTACTTCTGAAAAAACTCAGTGAATTCCAAAACGAATCATATCAACAGTTTCAGGAATCAAAAAAAAAACACCTAGAAGAGCAGAGCAAGGAGCTTGAAAACCTCAAAAAAAACCAAATAGAACTTCTGGAGATGAAGAACACACTGCAAGAGTTGAAAAATGAAATAGATATCTTGGGAAATAGAGTTGACCAAGCTCTCCTTTAGATATGAAGGAGAATAAACCTTTCCAGACATACAAAAATTGAGAGAATTCTCCACTAAAAGGCCTGCACTATAGGAAATACTCAAAGGGGTCAGCTCACCTAAAAACAAAATGACAAAAAAAGAAAAAAAAAACATAATTAAGAGTAAAGTGATTATCAGGCAAACAGAAGCAGAGGAGTGCGACCTTTACTAAGAAAAGGGCATTATAAACTTAAATAATAAGAAGAGAATTGTTATAACAAAAGAGTAAAGAACATTCAGCATACACAGGACAAACTGAGATAACAATGAGTGAAAAGGGGGGGATTCAAAGATCCAAAGTCGCAAAGGGGAATAGAGATAAGGCACGTGCAGAAGAAAATGAACAACTGTATCCTTTACATATTCGTAATGGTAACCACATGCAAAAGATTCAGAACTGAAGTATATAACATAAAACAAGAATAACCAGAGGCAAAACCCACAAAAACGAACAAAAATAAAGAAAACAGAAACACAAGGACAAAGAAGCAATGGAAACACTGAGCTACCAGAAAGCAAAAGATAAAATGGCTTTAGGAAGAACTCGTATTTCAATAATCGCCCTAAAAGTAAATGGACTGAACTCACCAATAAAAAGGCACAGAGTAGCAGATTGGATCAAAAAACAAAACCTAAACATATGTTGCCTCCAGGAAACACATCTCAGCTCCAAAACAAATATAGACTGAAAGCGAAAGGATGGAAAATGATATTCCAAGCAAATGGTATTCAGAGAAAAGTGGGAATAGCGGTACTAATATCAGACGAAATAGACTTCAAAATAAAAAAGGTAAAGAAAGACACTGAGGGACACTTCATAATGATAAAGGGAATCATGCACCAAGAAGACATAACACTTATTAATATCTATGCTCCCAATCAGGGAGCCCCGAAATATATAAAGCAATTACTAACAGAACTAAAGGGAGAAACAGACCAAAACACTATCGTAGTAGGGCACCTAAATACCCCACTGTCGGATATGGACAGATCATACAAACATAATCAATAAGAATATAACATCCTTAAATGACACAGTAGACAAACTGGACATAATTGACATTTACAGAGCTTTTCATCACAAAACAGCTGCTCATACATTCTTCTCTAGTGCACATGGAACATTCTCAACCCTCTTACATTTGTTGAGGCTATCTCTGTGTCCACACACTGGGACAAATATAAGAGGGTTGAAATCATACCAACCATATTCTCTGATCATAATGCTTTGAAACTAGAGATCAACTGCAGAAAGAAATCAGGAAGAACCACCAATACATGGAGATTAAACATGTTATTGAAGAATAACTGGGTCAGAGAAAAAATAAAAAGAGAGATCAAGAGATACATAGAAACAAATGATAATGATAGTACAACATATTAAAACTTTTGGGACACAGCAAAAGCGGTCATAAGAGGAAACTTCATATCATCACAGGCCTATCTCCAAAAACAAGAACGAGCCCAAATAAACAACCAAACGCTTCATCTTAAAAAACTAGAAAAGGAAGAACAAATGAGACCTAAAGTCAGCAGAAAGAAAGAATCAGAATTAGAGCAGAAATGAAATTGAAAACAGAAAAAATAAATGCAAGAAAGAGCTGGTTCTTTGAAAAGGTTAATAAAATTGACAAACTCCTGGCTAGACTCACTAAAGAAGAAAGAGAAAAGACGCAAATAAACAAAATCAGGGATGAAAAGGGGAAATTACAATTGATATTACAGAAATACAAAGGATCATACAAGAATACTATAAAAAAGTATATTACACCAAATTTGATAACCTAGAAGAAATGGACCAGTACTTAGAAAAACAAAAATCCTTCCCTCTAAGATTAGGAACAAGGCAAGGCTGTCCACTGTCACCACTCTTATTCAATAACTTTGGAGGTCCTAGCGAGTGCAATCAGACAAGAGGAAGATATAAAAGGTATCCAAATAGGAAACGAAGAAGTCAAACTGCCACTATTTGCGGATGACATGATTCTCTATATAGAAAACCCTAAAAACTCCACAAGAACACTACTAGAAACAATAAACAAATACAGAAAAGTCTCTGGATACAAAATCAACGTTCAAGAATCCATAGCGTTCCTATACTCTAATGATGAAGTGTCAAAAAAGAAGTGGAAAAATAATTCCTTTTGCAATTGCAACAAAAAGAATAAAATATCTAGGAATAAATCTAACAAAACATGTGAAGGACCATATAATGAAAACTTCAAGACCCTATTAAAAGAAACCGAAGAAGATACAAAGAAGATACAAAGAAATCCGTGTTCTTGGACTGGAAGAATCAACATAGTTAAAATGACCACGTTACCCAAAGCATTATATACAGATTTAATGCAATCCCCATCAAAATCCTATTGGCATTTTTTCAAGAAATAGAACAAAAAATCATCAGATTTATATGGAAGCACAAAAGACCCCAAATTGCCAAAGCCATCCTGAGAAAAAAGAACAAGGCTGGAGGCATCACTCTGCCCGACTTCAAATAGTACTACAACAGCAGTATACATAGCAGCAGTATACACAGTAATCAAATCGGCATGGTATTGGCAGCAAAACAGACACATTGACACATTGAACAAAACAGAATGGAGAATCTAGAAATAAACCCATATTTATATGGGCAAATAATTTTCAACAAAAAAGCCAAAACGTACAATGGAAAAAGGAAAGCCTCTTCAATAAATGGTGCTGAGAAAACATGAAACTAGACTGCTGTCTATCACCACACATCAAAATTAACTCAAAATGGATCAAGGATCTGAATATAAGACCTGAAACAATGAAATGCATAGAAGAAAACAATAGAACTAAACTCAAGAACCTTGGACTAAAAGAGGATTTTATGAATTTGACCTCAAAGGCATGGGACGTAAAAGCTAAAATAAATGAATGGGACTACATCAAACTAAAAAGTTTCTGCTCAGCAAAAGAAACCATAAACAAGGTAAAGAGACAACCATATGAATGGGAAAATATATTCACAAGTAACACTTCCGTTAAGGGCCTAATATCCAAAATATACAAAGAACTCATATGACTCAAAACAACAAAAAAACAAATGAATCAATCAAAAAATGGGTAGAGGACCTGAATAGACACTTCTCCCTAGAGGACATACAAATGGCCAACAAATATATCAAAAGATGCTCAACATCGCTAGCTATTAGGGAAATGCAAATCAAAACCACAATGAGATACCATCTCACACCTGTTAGAATAGCTATAATCAACAGAACAAGTAATGACAAATGTTGGAGAGAATGTGGAGAAAAAGGAACCCTCATACGCTACTGGTTGGACTGCAAATTGGTACAGCCACTATGGAAAACAGTATGGAGGTTCCTCAAAAAACTAAGAATTGATCTACCATATGATCCAGCAATCCTTCTACTGGGTATTTACCCCAGAGTTGAAAACTCATATCCGAAAAGATATTTGCACACCAATGTTCAAAGCAGCAGTATACACAGTGGCCAGAACATGGAAGCAACCGAAGTGTCTTACGATAGATGACTGGCTAAAGAAGCTGTGGTACATATATACAATGGAATATTACTCAGCCATAAGAAGAGATGAAATACTACCATTTGCGACAACATGGATGGACCTCGAGATAATCATGCTAAGCGAAATAAGCCAGACAAAGTTGAACATCACATATCATTTACATGTGGGATATAAACCTAAAAGCAACAAAGGAACAGGACAGAGACTCGTGGACATGGGCTATAGACTAGTAATTACCGAGAGTAGGGGGTAGGGGAGAAGGGAGGAGGTAGACGGGGTAAAGGGGGTCAAATATAGCGGGGTAGGAGGGCGAAACGGGTAAAGGGGATCAAATATATGGTAGTTGAAGGAAACTGGACTTTGAGTGGTAAACATACAATAGAATATACAGATGTCAAATTATAATGTACACCCAAAAATTATATAATTGTATTAACCAGTTACTCCAATAAAATTTTAATAAATAAATAAAATACAGAAGCGCTGGCATGTAAAAAAATGATAGGGACATGTCAAAAGGATAGACAGACCAATTTGAAGGGGTTTCTAATAGCCAAATCAAGGACAATTTGAGCAATATAGTAATGGATAATAAACTTTAGAATATGAATTCATAAGCCTATACTGGTTAAAATAAATGACAGGTAGATGACAGATAAGGGAACGGTCTTCTTACAGAATTCCAATAAATGTAGAAGGAATAATACAGAAAATCACCATTTATAAAATATCACAGTAATAAATGTTTCAAGTAAAGATGATCAATGTATGCTAAAGTTAGTGGGCAAAGTATAATGAGAAACAAGAGTCTCAAAGTATTCCCTTGCAAGGTACTTATTAATTACCAAGGCAAAATATCAACTTTACATTTGAGAAACTCGGCAGTCTCTTAAGCAAATGATGGATTGCATCACCAGTAATGGCACAAAGTAATATAATGTGTCTTCTGGAATGATGTACTAAGAAGGGCACAATATCACCTATGTGGTATTCTTACAAAATAAAAAATGCACAACTTGAATTTAATCAAGAGAAAACATAAAACAGACCACAATGAGGGACACTCTACAAAGTGTCAAGATCATGAAAGACAAGGAAAAGCTGAAGAATTGTTACAAACTAAAGAGAGACATGAAAACTAAATGCAAGCATGTAATACTGGATCAGATCCTGGATCAGAAAAGGGACATAGGTTGGACATTTGGCAGAATTTGGATAACATCTGTAAATTAGATAATAGCATTGTCAATATTAATTTCTTGATTTTGATCATTGTACTGTGGTTTTTTAAAGTGCTAACATTGGTGAATCTGGGTGAAGGGTACACAGGATTTTGTACTGTCGTTGAAACATTTTTTTTCAAATTAAAAGTTTAAAAATTTTTAAGAGTAGATGGAACTATTCTCTTTGGAAAATGGGGAAATGTTCAGTTACCAGCAAGAAGGAAGATGAGAAAGAGGACAACCTAGGAAATGGCAAAAGTGTGCCTACTCTATAGACACAGAAACCAAAGAACAGCAAATAGTAAGAGCAAAAACAAAGTGAATGTGATATACTAAGCCAGAGGAACTTACTGAAATCGTGGTAAGGGCTCTGTATTATCTATCATACCTCAGAAGAGACTTTGTGCATGATATATGGTATACACTACATTTGTTAACTATCAGAAATATTAAAGAAGGTACATTTCAATGTTGAAGTCCAAATCAGAAAGCTTTTACAAGATAATAAAGGAATACATCTTCATGACAGGGATGAGAACCTTTCTAAATAGAACACAAGAAGCACTAACCTTTTTATTAAAAAAACGATATAAAATTTAACTACATAAAGAAAAAATGTGATAAATTCGACTATTAAAATTCAGAACATTTGGTAGTCAAAAGCAGAGCTGCCACTTTTATGTAGTAGATTATGTGGCAATTGGCACAAAGGTATCTGACAATAGCAAGTAAAAGATGAAATTCAGCCAACACTACACTTGCAAAGCCATCAGAGGGTGAACCTTTTTGTAATTTGTATAAAGGAACCCTATTTACTAGACACAGCTTCAGTCAAAAGATACCATAAGAGAGTAAAAAAGCAAACCAGAGATTTGGGAAAAATATTTGCAATAAATTTAACCAATGAAGAACAAGTACCCAGAACCCATAAAGAACAACTCAAATCAGTAAGAAACAGACAACTTAAGAGTAAAATAGGCAAAAGACCTGAATGGTCACTTCAAAAAAATATGCATATGAAAAGGTATTCGACCTCTAGCCTCTCGCATACGAATGCTCAGGTTGTACACTGCACAACCCTACAACATCTATCTTGTAGACATAGATGATTTGTATATGTAGTTCAACAATTTCCCTAGCAGATGACAATGAAAACTGTCATACTCTACTAATGAGGTTGTAGACTGGTACAACCATTCTAGAAAACAATTTGCCATTATCTAGTAAAATTGAAGATATGCATACTCTTTGACTCCACAAATCTCCTCAGGTACATGGGCATCAAAATATATGTATAAGAATATTCATAGTGGCATTATTCCTATTTGTGAAAAAACAGAAACATAAATGTCCTTCAGCAATAAAATGTATAGATATGGTACATTTATAAACTGGAATGCTATCAACAATAAAAGTCACATACGACATGAATGAATTTTATAAACATAATATTGATTTCTTAATTTTTCTAAATCTCTTTAGAATATAATGGATTTTATAAAGACAACTATATATACCATGTATCATGGGGTTTATAACTTGTGTAAAAATAAAACATGAGGACAATAATACAAACACACTGAGAGAGGGGAAATGGAAGAAACCTATTGTAAGACTCTCATAACTATTTGTTAAAGTGACGTAATATTATTTAAAAGCAGACTTTGGTTAAGTTAAAGATGTATACTATAAGTCCTGAGGCAACCATTAAAACGACAGAAGCACAGCTAATAAACCAACAAAGAAGATAAAATAAAATCATAAAAAATATTCAATCCAAAGGCAAAAAAAAAAAAAAGAGGAGCTTTTCCAGTCCTGCTGTTTCTGTTTCCAAGTTCCAGAGGACAGACTGGTGACACCTCTCTGGAGGAAGCAGCGCCTCTATGGGTGTCAGCTATTCACAGCAGAGCCCATACTGAAGTCATCTCCTGCCTGAGCTCCTGAGTAACCTAGACATATATCCCAGCAGTTCCAGTTCTAGGTATAGACCCAACAGAACTGAAAGCAGGAATTCAAAGATACTTGTGGATCAATGTTTAAAGCAGCATTATCATAACAGCCAAAAGGTAGAAATAACCCAAATGTCCATTAACAGATAAACAAATAAGCAAAATGTGGTATACACATACAATCGAATGTTATTCGGCTTTAAAAAGGTAGGAATTTCTTACATATGCCACAACGTGGATGAAACTTGAAAACATTCTAAGTGAAATAAGCCAGATGGAAAAGAATATATATTGTATGATTTCATTTAAATGAGGTACCTAGAATAGGCTAATTAAGAGACAGAAAGTAAAACAGAGATTACCAGGGACTGAGGGAAGAAGGGAATGGGAGGTTATTGTTTTTTATATAAAGTTTCTGTTTGGGATTGATGAAAAAGTTCTGGAAATAGTGGTGACAGTTGTAATTGTATATGTACTTAATGCCACTAAACCGTATGCTTTAAAATGGGTAAAATGGTAACATTTAACATATATTTTATCACAATAAAGAGGAAAAAGGCATATATTAAAATCATAAATCTATATAGTGTCTAAGTAATTTGTCTTAAAATTTCCTCCCTGAACTCTCAGAGAACAGAAAATGTTCTTTCTAATCTAACCTTTGTATGAAAATAAGTAACAAAATTAGTCTCACACAATCGCTTGGAAATGTTTATCTTTATTTCAGAACAATCTATAAAATTTTATCTAGATAAAGGTCTTTTTAGCACTTCTCATAGGTTATGACAGTTTTACGTCTATAGACCCATAGTCAAAGCAGCAAAACTAAGTCTCCTTACCCAAACTGAGGTCACCAAGAAATAGGGTACGAGAAACCCGCTGTAATCACTCCCTATTTGCAAGATGACCTCTTTTGCATTCCCAAAAAGTCTACTTTGATTCCTAATATACCAATTAAAAAAAAAAAAAATCATTCCTTTTATACTATAAACGATAGTTTAAATCAGTTGACCCTTCTGCTGCAATAAGGTTCAGCAAAACTGTACCACTTCCAGCAAACCTACTGTGCCTATCTATACTCAAGAAGCGGTCTGGTTATTGAAGAAGTGCTAGTCTCTTCTAAGTCTTTCCTCAGGATCCACACATCAGACATTCATCTCTATTCTCCAAAGAGCACACCATAGCTGCTGTGTTCCTTTCTTTCTCTTCCTCTTTTGATGCCTTTTCCTTATCTTTCAGCTTCTCTTTATTTAGCGTGAACTGGATCGGATTAGCTGCTGGTCTTGTCCTTAAATAATACATTCCAGTCTTCAAACCCTACACGGGAAGTAAATATAATTATTAGGAGAAACTGTGAGAACACTAGACATTCAAGACCAATGTTTAAAATACATTTCCATAAACCAGGTCAAATTGTTTTCCAAACTTGGAATTCTATCTCCTCTAGGAAGCCCTCTCAAAAATGCCTAAATAGTCAGTTCTTTTTACTTCTAAAACAAGCTTACGTCTTTGGATCTATCAAATACTTTTGTTCTCTAGTCTTTTTTAAAATTGTTATGTGTATGAATTCCAAGTTTGCCTAAGACAACATGTCTACTTTAGATTATAACTATTTAGAGGGCTAGACTGTATCTCTGTATAAGAACAGACTGACTGCTTCAAGGATAAGAATCATCTTTTATTCACAGAGTAATCAGGGGGAGCGTTTCATTAACTATATAAATGTCTAACACATGTACTGTATACCTGAAACTAATAAAAAAAAAAAAAAGCCATCTTTTATTCAGTTTCCCCAGTCCTGGCACACGGTATATGCTCAATAAATGTTTTTAAAATTAAAAGATAAATTTGCAATTCTATATAAACATGAAGCACATTGCCAAGGAATAAGACTATAATCCAGAATCATAAGACTTGGCAATGACTAGCTAAGTAACAGGCTTTTATATTGTAGATATATAAAGTAGGAGAAACAACGGATGCTTGAAGCTAGCTGAGGTGTATAAAGTTTTATTGTAGAGATGGCTACAGTGCACAACATGGCCTAGGGAAGAGATACCAAAAGCCAATGGCCTAGGGAAGAGATACCAGAAGCCAAGAGATCAGTTAAGAAGTTAATAATAGTGGTGGAATAGGAAGATATTCAAGAAACAGTACAAAAGAACAACCGACACAACTTGGTAAGTAACTGCATAGAGAGTAAAGGGAGGATCATAGGTAACTCCAAGGATGCAAGCCTATGAATTAAATAATCTTAAAGAAACAAAAAAAAAATCCAAGTAAGAGCTTAATCTAGTACAAAAACCATGGGCTGGTTTTAACATATTGGATTTGAAGGGAAAGAAGAACTTCCAGTTGCAATATTTAATAGGTAGCTAGAATACGAAACTGTATCAATTGTAAAATACCCCAAGCTGGCAGTAAGCCCTCCTTCATATCCTCTACTAACCTGCTTCCAGCCGTAGAAGTGCATACTAGTGAGTTTGCCATAGTTAGGCTCAGCAATATGGATGTTCAAAGACTGGCTTTGATCAATGAAAGCACCTCTCTCAACTGCCATTTTGAGAACGGTTTTCTGAGAGATTTCCCACACAGTCTTATAAAGTTGCTTCAGGTCATCAGGAATTTCCGGAATGCTCTGAAGAAGGAAACCCAAATGTTTATTGCGCTCCAGTTGAAGAAAGCAGTATGATTAACAGAATAACGACCCAAGGGTCTGGCCTTGGTTCTACTTCCTGCCAGATCTGACCCTACCATTCGGTATAATTAATATGATCCTTATCAAGTTTCCTAAGACTGCTCACTTCTGGCTTAGAAAGTCCAACAAAATTCCATCTAACCAATAAAATATCAGGTAGTGATTTAAGATCCATCTTTAAACTGGTTTATGGCCAAAACATTGATTGTTCTAGAGGTATTTTTAAAGGCAGGAAAAGTCAGAGCTAACAAGCAATAAATGACCCTTGAGTTTTGCAGAAAACAAACAATCAGGGCTATAACACTCAGGAACATGATCCAGGGAAACACTGAGACAAAACCCTTTATATAAGTTAGGACCCCACAAACTCCACTTGAAGTCAATAGAAAATGTTTACTTAGATCCAGGGTTAGCTTGCATCAAAACATCTAGACTGGTTAATGCTACAGTTTCTATCAAAAAGTACTGAAATATTACAGCAATCTTTATCTGCTGCCAAACAAACGTTTAGCCAGGGACCTCTATTTAGAAATCAATGTTTCTTGATTCTCAGTTGCAAATATTTTACTGTTAAACACTAACTGTAGCTGTCTTTTGAACTATCAGTCCTTGATTGCCATCATAATTTTTAATTAAGTTTGACTCTAATTTCAGATTTTTTATCTGATGCACTTTGGAATTACCTAAGGAGTCTTTAAAAAATACTGATGCCTGCCTCCCATTCCCAGATATTTTCATTTAATTGGTATGGGGTGCAATCTAAGTATAGGATTTTAAAAGCTCCCCAACTGATTCTAATGTGCAGAGAACTTGGAAACTACTGCTCTATATCATTGCACAAACAAAAGAGTAAGGCCTAGCTATGTGAAGATGAACAGAAATGAACAGATCTATATAAACCTATGTGACCACAATGAATAGTCATTCTTTTTCTCCACTGCCTGGGATAAGTGAGAAAGTACCAATATCCAGTTAGCTCCCTTTTTTTTTTTCATTCTGTACCTGGATAGAGCCATTGCATGCAATAATCTGATTTTTCATCTCTTCATTCCACAAGCCCCGCTCAGTAAGATCTTTCAGTAAGTGAGGGTTTACAATCTGAATGGAAAAGCAGAAAAGATGTAAAGGAATAAATAACTAACAGTGACAGGGCCTAAACAGGATCACAGGCCTAGAGCTTAAAGTAAATAAAATCTCTAAAGAATTATTTAACATTAAATTGCTTGGTAATTTCTATTTTTTATAAAACTGAGAGGCCCATTCCATCACATGAAAGCTATACTCCTTTAAAATCTTGATAATTTTTATTCAAGAAACATAACATATGGTATTTGCAAAAGTGAAAAGAGCTAACATTGCCTAAGCTGAGTAAACCTATGTGGATTGATTCGTTTTTTTTTTCCCTAAGTAAGAATACAATACTTAAAATTAGAAATGTTTTCACCCCAAACCTTACAGAAATTTATTTCAGGATATCAGCAAATTCACAAATAAAAATCTTTTAAATTAGTGGTTCTCAACCCTTAGCTGCACATCAGAATTACCCAGGAAACTTAAAAACAAACAAACAACAAAAAAAAAAAACACTGGTCCCACCCATGAAAAATTCTAATTTGTAACGAAGGCTGAGAACAACTGTCTTAAATGATGCTTCTACATATATCTTAAGTATCACCAGCTTAAACATCTGAGGTTATAGTATACATCACTGTGACAACAGAATGTTTATATATCACATGAACTTTAATATGAACAAGTTACTTTCCTACTCAATCCTCAATTGTTCATTCTTTTGGCATATTTAAAATGTCTATTATGTGCTTAAATAACATAAAACAGTATTAGGGATGAAGATGATTCATTTTATCAAAGCTATGCCTCCACAGTAAGATAAAAAGGCATACAGAAAATAAGTTAGCAATTACTCTCAACAACAGGCTTTTGAAAGATTTCCCTGTAGGTCTAGTTGTGATCTCACCTGAAATTCTCCTGACAAGACTCTGCGAGTGTAGATGTTGCTGGTATATGGTTCAATGGACTCATTATTTCCAAGAATCTGAGCAGTTGAAGCAGTAGGCATAGGGGCAATAAGTAAACTATTTCTTATACCATACCTAAAGAAAAGGAGATTATTAGGTGCTGCTCCTAAAGCTACAATATGCCAGGAAGGCAGCTACTTTAAGTCATTGTAGTAAATGCAGCTGCTGTGAGTAACATAATACAGGCATTAGATTCACATACGGAATTTTTTAATTTAACCCCTACAGGGATACAACTCCACAGTTTGGGTAACATAGCTCACCCCTCTCCTAAATGCCTGACTCCTAAACAGAATAATTTCTGCTGCTGGCAATCCTTATCATGCCATGGCTTATGCAACTTGCACTGTGGCACTCAGGAATCATAGCAGTTGATACATTATTTTAACCAGGGAAACACATGTCTGTTAGAGAATCCCCACCTGTATCAGAGTATACTCATTCAACCTTCACTTTTCTAAGTACCTATGTAATCACTGTGCTAGGCCCTTTCAGGAAACATAATGATGTGAAAGCGGTCAGAATCAGACATTTACCACAAGTCACCATTATCCCAAATAGGACAATGAATAGGGAAAATTGTGTTCAAAGTGCATTCTTGACTTCCTCTATTATCTCTTCAATTATAAGTTCCTAAAAGAATGTCAAGATCTTTTGACTCTAGTCAATGCCAAAGAGAGTGCTTAAGAAAGAATACACTATCTGAACACAGAAATCTTCCAATGCTCTCAGGTCCTCTTTAAAAGCTCAGCATAAGAGATACCTAGACTGGGCATACAACATTTAAATGTCAAATACAAATATTTGCAAACATTTTTATTTACACTTTAACTATTTGTGTTACATGTCTTGCTTAGTCTGAAGTTTCTCAAACCCAAAGAGCTTGTCTTTTCTTCATTCAGTGTCTCTGGATTCATACAGTACTTAGCACAGAGCCTAATATCCTAATGGATTCTGGGTTCTCACTATCAATCTAGTTGTGAGGCACTGAGCAAGCCATAGCTATCTCCATGTCTTTACTTCCTCAGTAAAGTGGACAGTGGTTTCCTGTCCACAGACAGGAAAACATTTGGAAGTCGTGTGTGTGTGTGTGTGTGTGTATATACACATATATATATATATGATATAGCCAAAATATGAAATTATCTGTAATCATTAAAAACATTAGGTAGAACTGCATCTACTAAAAGAGAATGATCTCCAAAATAAGTCACTAAATATAAAGTCTCGGAATATATCAAGTTTGATCACATTTATAACAAAACCGTATGTGCGCATCTGCAAACATACTGGAAAAATACACACCATTAATAATGGTTATCTCTAAAAAAAGGAATAAGTTGGTTTTTTCTTTTGTTAGATAAGTGGCTGGCAGAAGAGCTATAAAGAAGAGTTTTTACTTATTTCTATATGTGAACTTTATTAACAATGAATGTGTATTCATGTATTAACTTTGAAATTTAATAAGGTTGTATATTAAAAAATACATAAACTACAGTATTTTGAGAAAAACAAAATAAAATAGAGTACAAATCCATTTTTGCAAAAGTTGCATTTGCATGTAAATACATGCACACTTGCTCAGGAGAAAGTCTGAAGGATGACAGACAAAAACAGGCAAACAAGTTTTTGTGGGGAGGGGGTACTGGGGTAATTTTCATTTTACTCTCCACACGTTTTTCTAAAATTTTGAACAAATATTATTGGAGTAATAAAACACTTTTAAGTCAAATAGATATTTTTAAAGAGCATTTTAAAACTATTGCTTCTTTTTGCAAATATAGAAACTTTGTATTTATCCAGAGATGACAGACTCATGACAGAAAATAAAAACAACTTATTATTCACTTAGCAAACATTCTCCCTGCCCTCAAATCTCTCACATTTATTAGCTTGAAAGAACTACAAAGACTCAATTTTTACATTTTTCTTTGATGCAATTTAACACATTATACCCTCCGAAAGCTCTTCCTAAATCCCTTATTCCTATGACAATCAATTCAACAAAAGTCATTTATGTGCCAAATGTAGTTAAACAATAAATTAAAGTGAAACACATTTAAAAAGTAAGCACATCTGATCTAGGTAGTTAAGCCTCTAAAACAAGATCAACTAATAATATCTACTATATATTGAAATATTTCCATTGCACCAAGCAATTTACAGATTACATGTATTATGAAGTATTTAAACAACAGTTCTGTAGATAGGTCATTTTAGCCCCATTTAAAGGAGAAAAATCAGTTTCAGAAGTTAAAATAACATAACTAAATTCTGAAGAGCCAGGATAAAAACCTGAACCCTCTTTACTTCAAAGGTACTTTACATGTCTTTACTTACTTTGCAATCTTCTCCTTGAGAAGTTTCCAGTCCCATAAGTCTGTAGGAGTAACATTCCACATATCATACTGTAGAATCTAAGGAATAAACAACCCAATATATCACTCGATGACAATTTAAAACTATAACAAAAAGCAAATGACTAACTGGTCATGCCCTCACATCCCAACAAATGCTGTCTTTTAGTAGAGGGATCCCCAACCCCCGAGCCGCGGACTAGTACTGGTCAGTGGCCTGTTAGGACCTGGCCACACAGCAGATGAGTGGCAGGCCAGCAAGCAAAGATCTGCAGCCGCTCCCCAGTGCTAGCATCACTGCCTCAGCTCCACCTCAGATCATCAGACATTAGATTCTCACAGGAGTACCACTCCCTGGTGCCAAAAAGGTTGGGGACCGCTGTTCTAGTATAACTGTGTAAAGAATACAAGGTCTAGAGATTTTCTTGGATTAATTTCCAAGAAGTCATATTGAAAAGAAACAAGCTAAGAAAATTGGTTAAGGCTTACTTCTTCCCCATGTCCCTGCTGAGCCCCCTCAGAGAACCTATACCATACCTACAAACCAGAAAATCCTAACATTCATGAAAGTGTGTTGCTGAAATGCACTTTTTCTATAGTAAAAGCCTTACTCTTATTTGCTTGCAAATATTAGCTATTTACTTAATTAACAAACACCTATTTCCAAACAATACCACATTAGATTTCCTAAATACCAGCAGGAAGGTCAGAACTAAAATTAACATCTCATTTTACGTGGAAGACAATCATAAAACCAGTAATATATGCAGTGTGAAAGGTAGAATTCTGACAGCCTCCATATTCCCATTCCTGGTACACAGTCCATGTATATATAATCTCCTCCTCTTGAGTGTGTACAGGACCTGGAAATATGATGGATGCCTCACTAAATTATGGCAAAAGTGAAGGGTTTATGCAGATGTAATTAAGGTTGCAAATCAATCAATTTGAGTTAAACAAAAGAGAGATTATCATGGATGGACCTAACTTACCAAAGGAAAATTGTCAAAAGAATGCCTGGACTGGGCCCTTCTTGAAGTGAAGGAGGCTGAAAAAGATGCCATGAGTTCTAGAGCTGCAAGAAAATGAATTTTGCCAACAACCAGGTGAGCTTGGAGCAAGACCTTGAGCCTCAGATGAGACCACAGCCTCTAGCAACACCTTGTCCGTAGCCTTGTGCAAACCAAAAAAGATGACCCAGCTAAGCTGAGCCTAGACTCCTGACCCATGAAAACTAAGAAAATGAATGTTGAGAATTCTTTTAATTTTTCAATTAGTTGACATATAATACTTTATTAGTTTTGATGTACAACATAGTAATTAGACATTTATATATACAACTTACAAAGTGATCATCCCAGTAAGTCCAGTACCCGTCTGACACTATACATAGTTATTACAATATTAACTATATTTCCTCTGCTGTACTTTTCATCCCCGAACTAATTCTATAGCTGGCGATTTATACTTCTTAATCTCTAATCCCTTTTCATCCAATCCCACAACTCAGCTCCCATCTGGCAACCATCAGTGTGTTCTTTGTATTTATTCATTTGTTTTGTTTCCTTTTCTTAGATTCCATATATAAGCAAAATCACATGGTACTTATCTTTCTCTGACTTACTTCACTTAGCATAACACCCTCTAGATCCATCCATGTTGCTGCAATTGAGATTTCATTTTTATTTGTGGCTAATATTCCATTGCATATATGTACATCTTTATCCATTCAGCAGTTGATGGACACTGAGGTAGCTTCCATATGTTGACAATGTAAATAATGCTGCAATGAACATAAGAATGTACATAAACTTTTGAATTAGTGTTTTGGATTTCTTCAGATAAATATCCAGAAGTGGAATTGCTTGTTCATATGGTAGTTCTACTTTTTAATTTTTTTGAGGAAACTGCATACTGTTTTCCATAGTGGCTCCAGCAGTGCATAATGGCTCCCTTTTCTCTACATTCTCCCCAACACTTGTTTGTTGATTTATTGATGATATCCACTGACAGGTGTGAGGTGATCTCACTGTGCTTTTGATTTGCATTTCCCATCTGTTGTCCATCTGTATGTCCTCTCTAGAGAACTGTTCAGATCCTCTGCCCATTTTTTAATTGGATTTTTTTTTTGGTATTAAGTTTTATGACTTCTTTACATATTTTGGATATTAATCCCTTATCAGATATATCAGTGGCAAATACCTTCTCCCATTGAGTAGACTGTCTTTTCATTTTATTGGTTTCTTTTGCTGTGCAATGGGACTAGTTTGATGTAGTCTCATTTATTTTTCCTTTGTTTCCCTTGCCTGAAGAGATATACCCATAAAAATATTGCTAAGAGCAATTTCAGAGTTTACTGCCCATGTTTAATCTAGTTTTATGGTTTCAAGTCTTACATTTAAGTCTTAAATCCATTTTGAGGTTTTTTTCATATATGGTAAAAGACAGTGATTTTTTTTTAATGTATCTTCCAGTTTTCCCAACATCATTTATTGAAAAGATAGTCTTTACCTCATTGTATATTCTTGCCTCCTTTGTCATTGATTAAATGACCATATATGCGTGGATTTATTTCTGGGCTATTCTGTTCCATTGATCTACATGTGTTTTTATGCCAGTACCATGTGTTTTGATTACTATAGGCTTATATATAGTTTGATATCAGGTGGCACGATACAGCCAACTTTGTTTTCTCAAGCTTGTTTTGGCTATTTGGGGTCTTCTGTGGTTCCATACAAATTTTAGAATTATTTGTTCTACTTCTGTGAAAAATGTCATTGGTATTTTGATAGGGGTTGCATTGACTCTGTAGACTGCTTTGGGTAGTAAAGACATTTTAAAGTGTTAGTTCATCCTATCTATGAGCACAGTACAGCCTTCCATTTATTTATATCTTCAATTCTTTTCTTGAATGTCTTATAATTTTCCAAGTACATGTCTTTTACCTCCTTGGTTAAATTTATTACTAGGTTTTTTTGGGGGGAGCGGGATTGTTTTCTTAATTTTTTTTCTGATAGTTACTGGTGTATAAAAATGCAACCAATTTCTGAATATTAATTTTGTATTCTGCTACTTTATTGAATTCATTTATCAGTTCTAATAGTTTTTGATGAAATTTTTAGGGTTCTCTATATATAGTATCATGTCATCTGCAAATAATGAGTTTTACTTCTTCCTTTCCAATTTGGATGACTTATTTTTCTTGTCTGATTGCTGTAGCCAGGACTTCCAACACTATGTTAAATAAAAGTAGTGAAACTGAACATTCTTCTCTTGTTCCTGACCTTAAGCAAAGTTTTCAGCTTCTCAGAGTTGAAGGTAATGTTACCTGTGGGTGTCTTACGCGGCCTTTATCATTTTGCTGAGAGTTTTTATCATAAATGGATGCTGGATTTTGTCAAATGCCTTTTCTGCATCTTTTGATGTGATCACATGACTTTTATCCTTCATTGTGTCGTATACCATATTAATTGATTTGCAGATATTGAACCGACCCTTCATCCCAGGAATAAATATCACTTGGCCATGGTATATGATCCTTTTAACATACTGCTGAATATAGTTTATTAATATTTTGTTGAAGATATTTGTGTATATTTTCATCAGGGATAGTGGGCTATAATTTTTTTTGTAGTCTGGTTTTGGTATCAGGGTAATGCTGGTCTCATAAATGAGTCTGAGACCCTTCCCTCCTCTTCAATTCTTTGGAATAGTTTGAGAAAAATAGGTACCAATTCTTCTTTTAAAGTTTTTTTTTTGTATTTTAGTAAAATATACATAAAATTTAACATCTTAGCCATTTTTAAGTACATCGTTCAATGGTATTAAGTACATTCACACTGTTGTGCAACCATCACACCATCCATCTCGAGAACTCTTTTCATCTTGCAAAACAGACACTCTATATCCATTAAACAATAACTCCCCATTTCCCCCACACCTCTGGCAACCAGCATTCTGTCTCTATAAGTGTGACTACTCTAGGTACCTTGTATAAGTACAATTATACACTATTTGGCTTCTTTCCCTGAGCATAACATCCTCAAGATTCATCCATGTTGTAGCATGGATCAAAATCCTGTCCTTTTACCTTAAATTTATTTTTCAATTACAGTTGACACACAATACTTTATTAGTTTCAGGTGTACAACACCTGAAGACATTTATATAGCTTACAAAGTGATCACACCAATAAGTCTAGTACTCTTCCAACACAATACAAAGTTATTACAATATTATTGATTATATCCCCTATGCTGTACTTTTACATCCCTGTGATTCTTACAGCTGGCAGTACGTACTTCTTAACCATTTACTTTTTCACCCATCTCACTAAGCCCCCTTCCACATGGCGACAATCAATATGTTCTCTGTATCTATTAGTTTGCTTGTTTCATTTGTTCATTTACTTTGCTTTTTAGATTCCACATATAAGCAAAATCACGTGGCATCTCTGATTTACTTCACTTAGTGTAATACCCTCCAAGTCCATCCATGCTGTAGCAAATGGTTAAGATTTCATTCTTATTCCATTGTATATATGCACCACATCTTTATCCATTCATCTATCGATGGACACTGAGGTGGCTTCCATATCTTGACTGTTGTCAATAGTGCTGCAATAAACATAGGGATGCATATATCTTTTTGAAATAGTGTTTTGGATTTCTTTAGATAAACATCTAGAAGTGGAACTGCTGGGTCATATGGTAGTTGTAATTTTAGGTTTTTGAGAAACCTCCATACTATTCTCCATAGTGGCTGCACCAATTTACAATCCCATCAATAGTGCATAAAGGTTCCCTTTTCTCCACATCCTCGCCCAAACTGGTTGTTTGTTGATTTACTGATAGCCATTCTGACAGGTGTGAGGTGACCTCACTGTGCTTTTGATTTGCATTTCCTTCATGATTAGTGACGTTGAGCATCTTTTCATATGTCTATTGGCCATCTGTATGTCCTCTTTGAAGAAATGCCTGTTCAAGTCCTCTGCCAATTTTTTAATAGGATTGTTTGGGGGTTTTTTTGGCATTAAGTTCCTTATATATTTTGAATATTAACCCTTATCAGATGTTTCACTAGCAAATATCTTTTGCTATTGAGTAGGCTGTCTTTTCGTTATGTTGTTTCCTTCACTGTGCGAAAACTTTTTAGTTTGATGTAGTCCCATTTGTGTATTTGTTTCCCTTGCCTGGGAAGACATATCTAAAAAAGATATTGCTAAGAGTAATGTCAGAGTGTACTGCCTATATTTTCTGATTTCAGATATTACATTTAAGTCTTTAATCCATTCTGAGTTTATTTTGGTATATGGTGTAAGGAAGTAGTCTAGTTTCATTTTTGAACATACCTATCTAGTTTTCCCAACATCATTTATTGAAGAGATAGCCTTTACTCCATTGTATATTCTTGCCTCCTTTGTCACAGATTAGTTGACCACTCAGGCATGGATTTATTTCTAGGCTCTCTTTTCTGTTCCAATGATCTACATGTCTAATTTTGTGCCCACACAATGCTGGTTTGATTACTATAGCCTGGTAGTAAAAGCATTTCTCAAATGCTTTTTCTGCATCTGTTGATATTTTTACCCTTCATTTTCTTTATGTGGTATATCACATTAGTTGATTGTGGATACTGAACGAAACCTGTCATCCCAGAAATAAATCATACTTGTTCATGGTATATAATCTATTACTGTATTCTTAAATTCAGTTTGCTAATATTTTCTTGAGGATTTCCTCATCTGTGTTCACCAGGGATATTGGCCTATAACTTTATTTTTGTAATGTGTTGGAATCAGGGTATTGCTGGCCTGCTAAAATGAGCCTGGTATCCTACCCTCCTCTTAAAATTTTTGAAATAGTTTAGGAAGGAGACGTGTTAAGTCTTCTTTGAATGTTTGGTAAAATTCACCTGTGAAGCCATCTGGTTCAGGACTTTTGACTGTTGGGAGGTTTTGATTACCGATTCAATTTCATTAATAGTTCTTGGTCTAGTCAGATTTTGTTTCTTCTTGATTCAGTGTTGGACAATTGTATGTTTCTAGGAAAGACTGTATGTTTCCCAGAAATTTATCCTTTTCTTCCAGTTTGTCCAATTTGTCGCCACATTGTTCATAGTATTTTCTTACAATCCTTCTGTATTTCTGTGATATCAATTGTTACTTATCTTTCATTTCTGATTTTATTTGGATCCTCTTTTTTCTGGATGAGTCTGATTAAAGGTTTAGCAATTTTATTTATCTTTTTCAAAGAACCAGCTCTTGGTTTCATTGATCTCTTATAGTTTTTTTAGACTCTATTTGTTTATTTCCACACTTTATTATTTCCTTCCATCTGCTCACTTTGGGTTTATTTATTCTTCTTTCCCTAGTTCCTTTAGTTTTAAGTTTACATTATTTATTTGAGATTTTTGTTTCTTGAGGTAGGCCTGTATTGCTATGAATTTCCCTCTTGGGTTTGCTTTGGCTGTGTCCCACAGATTTTGGGGGTCGCTGTATTTTCATTTTTCTTTGTCTCAGGGTACCTTTTGATTTTTCTTGATCTCATTGTTAATCCATTCATTGTTTAGCAGCTTTTTTTAGCTTCCATGTTTTTGTTTTTCGGTTTTCTTCTTATAACTGATTTCTACTTTTATATCATTGTGTTTGTAGAAGATGCTTGATATTTCAATGTTCTTAATTTTCCTGAGACTTGTTTTGTGGCCTAACATGTGGTTTACCCTGGAAAACGTTCCATGTGCACTTGAGGAAATAGTATATTATGCTTCTTTTGGGTAAAGTGTTCTAAAAGTATTAATTAAATCCATTTGGTCTAATGTGTCAAAGAAGGCTGCTCTTTCCTTGCTGATTTTGTCAAGATGTTCTATCCATTGATGTTAATGGGGTGTTAAAGTCCCCTACTATTACTGTATTACTGTAAATCTCTCCATTTATGCCTGTCAATATTTGCTTTGTATATTTAGGTACTTCTACATTGGTTGTGTAAGTGTTTACAAGTTATATCTTCTTGTTGGATTGAGCCCTTTATCATTATAAAATGCCCTTCTTTGTCTCTTGTTACAGCCTTTGTTTTAAAGTCTATTTTGTCTAATATAAGTATTGCTACCCTGGCTTTTTCATCATTTCCATTTGCATGAAATGTTCTTCCATCCCTGTACTTCCAGTCTGTGTGTGTCTTTTGATCTGAAGTATAGGTAGCATATGGGTCTTGTTTTCTTATCCATTCAGCCACCCTATTTCTTTTGATTGGAGCATTTAATCCATTTACATTTAAGGTAATTATTGATAGGTACATGGTTATTGCTATTTTATTAATCATATTTTCTATCTTTCTTTACCTTTCTTTTTAAAGAAGACCCTTTAACATTCCTTTTCATCCTGGGTTTGGTTGTTATAGGAATTCTGTTCAGCTAGGCTTCAGGTGGATCTCAGTGATGGTTGTTCTAAAATTGTTAATTTTGATGTGATCATGGAACAAGGAGAGCAGAGTTTATCTACTCTTCCATTTTGACCCTGGGTACAGCCTGTCTTGAACATATGTTGCTTTAATCCACAGCTTATCATTAGAAAACTAATACAGTTAACATTCTTCTTAAGTCATTTTAGCAATGACTAGTTGTGAATAAGAGATTAAAACAGAGTTCCTTTTTACTCCAGAAGACAAAAGTACCATATTGGTCTCCTATGGCTGGTTTAACAAATTACCACAAACTTGGTAGCTTAAAATGACAAAATTAATTTTCTCATAGTTCTGGTGGCCAGAAGCCCAAAATCAACATGTTGGGAGGGCCATGCTCCTTCCAGATGCTCTAGAGGAGGTCATGTTCTTTGACTCTTTTAGCTTCTAGTGGCTGTCAGCATTCCTGGGTTGTGGCTGCATCACTCCAATTTCTGCCTCTATGGTCATGTTACCTCTTCTTCCTCTCTGTCTCTTAAAAGAACTGTCATTGGATTTAGGGCCCATCTGGATAACTCAGGATAATCTCATCTCTAAATCCTTAATTACATCTGCAAAGACCTTTTTTACACTAAATAAGGTAACATTCACAGGTTCTAGGAATTAGAATGTAATCTTATCTTTTTGAGGGCTACCATTCAACCTATTATAGGAACTCAAGGCAAAAAGACATATTATTCACCTTAACTGGTGTTTCCCCAGCCATGCACACAATGCACACACACTCCACACATGTGCAGGCTGCTCAGGCTACAGCAGAGCCCATGGTGCCCAGCAGCTCCAAGCTGACCTGCCTGCCTCCTCGTGGCCAGTGGCAACCCCACAATGGCAAGGCTCATGCAAAAGGGGGTGGCGGGCGCAGCAGGGAGAAGACTGTGCAGAGGGGGTACCATGGGCAAAGCAGACAGCGAACGAAGAGGGGACTGGGCAGAGACAGTATAAACACACAGACTTCGTCCAGTGAACCCCCAGGGAGGGAGGCATGCACACAGAATATAAAAAAAAAATTTTTTCACCCATATACTTACTCCTTTGCTGACTGGAGAGCCCTTGTAGGTTTCATATGAGCCATGCTCCTTGGCCAGATCACAGCTGGCTTCCAAGGCTCCATAATAAATGGTTTCAAAGATTTGCTTATTCAATAACTGGGCCTCTGGACTCTCAAAAGGATACCTCATCAGAATAAAAGCATCTGCCAGACCTTGTACCCCAATTCCAATGGGGCGATGGCGTTTATTTGATAAGTATGCCTTTGTGCCAATAGATTTAGAGAAAAAAGAGACATTACTGAACAGAAAAAGCCAACGTTCTGTACCAAATAACATATACTCTTTTTATCTCAGTTTTCTCACACCATTCCAGTGATGACCATTTAAATGATGACTGGCAGGCAAACTGTGATAAACTTTCTCCACCTTAGATTTCAATAATTACCAATAAGCAGAGATATTTATTCATACCTCCGGGATAGGGTAGTAGTTAATATCAATAATTTTATTCAAGTTTCGAACAATGACTTTGGTGACTTCAGCCAACTTCTTGAAGTCGTATGTGTGTTCTGGTGTGACATACATATTCAGGGCCAGGGAAGCCAAGTTACAAACTGCAACCTGGAATGTAGAGAAAAAGGTCAAGAATCACACAATTTTTATTTCTTCCCTGTGTCTGTGACACTACTATATAGGCATCTAATACTCTGATATTAAAATTTTTCATTTTTATCTTTGACTTCTCCCTCTTCATCATTCACCAGTTCATTTCTGAATCCCAGTACCTATTCACATATGTGAGTTTTAACATGTTCCAGTGAAACAGGTAAGATGAAGAGAACCCTTTGTTCCATAGTACACAGCTCTATTACCAAACTTATACTATGCTGTGATTGTTTATGTACATCTGTTTTAGTCAGTAATGTGCGCTGTCCGATACAATAATCACTAACCACATGTAGCTATTTAAAATTAAATGAAATTTAAAATTCAGTTTCTCGGCTGTACTAATCACATTTCAAATGCTCAAGAACCACCAGATACAGGACATTTACATCACTGCAGAAAGCTCTTCCTAATTACACATGCCAACCTCACCGTCACTGAGATTCTGACTAGCCCTTTATAACAGAGGACCCAAGTTTGTGATTTTTGGAAAACGCTCTTCAGGTGATTTTTCCTCTATCTATGCTTTCTATTTACTAGGTGGTGACCTTTCTCAGATAGGAATCATATCTTATTTATCCCTATATTTTTAGTACTAGCAATGCATCTGGCATGTACTAAATGCTCAATAATGATGAACACACCTTCTTTTTCCATTTTGATTATGACTATCCCAATTCAAACCCTCAACTCCTCTCACCTCATGCCCTTCATACCTACTCAATTCTATACTTGTTGCCAAAGAACCCATTTTTAAAACATAGCTCAGATCACATAAGTCTGATAAATGCCCGAGAGAAAAATAAGGCAGGAAAAGAAGACAGAGTATCCTGGGGATAAGGATGGAAGGAGTGCCATTTTAAAAAAGAGCTGTCAAAGATCTCACTGAGAACATGACGTATGAACAAATAACTGAAGAGGTTAGAAAGCAAGCCATTTGGCTACCTGGGAGGGAAGAGCATTAACAGCAAAAATCCTGAGGCAGGAGCATGTATGCTAAGTTTGAGAAACAGCACAGAAATTAGTAGAGCTAGAGCACAGTGAGCAAGGGGGAAGGTAACAGCAGGTAAAGAGGGGGTACCCAGTTGTATAGGACCTTATAGGGCACTATAAGATTACTGGATGGAAATGAAGTACTGACACATGCTACAACATGCATAAATAAGCTTTAAAACGAGGTAAGTGAAAGAAGCCTGACACAAAAGGCCTAATGTTACAAGATTCCATCTAAATAGAATGCCCACAATAGGCAAATCCAAAGACAGAAAATAAATTAGTGGTTACCAGAAAAGGAGAACAGGGTGCGACTGCTAAGAAGTTGAAGGTTTCTTTCTGGGGTGATGAAAATGTCCTAGAATTAGATACTGGTGATAGTTGCACAACCTTGTGGGCATACTAAAAAACAATGAATTATATACTTTACAAGGGTGGAGTTTATGGTATGTGAATTATATCTCAATTTAAAAAAGGAAGGACTCTGGATGGGTTAGAAAGTCAAAGAGGAGAGCTGTGCAAGGTAATGATCTGATCCGATTTTTGTTTTTAAAAGGGTCACTCTAGTCTCTGTAAAAAAAAAATCTATCTTGTATAATGGTTAGAGTATATGTCAATTTCTTCCAACTAAATTATAAGTTTCCAGAGGAAACTGGCAGGGACTGAGCCATATTCATTTATATTTCCGGAGCACTTACTACAGTTGTCTTACATATAGGTGGTGCTCAATAAATTTTGTTAAACTGCAACCTTAGCAGTATACTCAACTCACTATTTTCATCCTGATTTTTCATTTGTCATATTTTTTAGGCCCTAGAATTTGTGATCTGCTCCTTCTTCATTTCCATAGTTTGCATCCAATATCCAAGCAGCCTGTCATCCAACTACTGCAACAATCTCCTTAAGCTGACCTCCAACCTCTTCTTACACCAAGCCACTCTATAACCATAAGCAAGAACTAGCCTTCTCATCCTAGCATTTTGATGTATTCCCTTTCAGAAACCTACAAGGGTTCCCTACTTCTGTGACATGCCAGCTTTCACCTACTAACTCCTTTCCCCTGGCCAAACCCATCCCTCCATATACCAAACCTTAATGTATTTGCTCCATCAAAACAAACTTATTGGACACTCACTGCACAGAACCTAACCCTATCCCTGATCTGTCATACAGGCTGTTCTTCCCAAATGGAAGTTTTTCCAGAAACTTAAAAAAACAAAAACAAAACAAACAAACAAACAAAACCCTAGGTCTCATTTCTAGCCTTGCCTCTTCTGTGAATCATTAAAGATTTGAGATTAGAATTTTCTCAACATTCACTGAAAGGACTCTATGTGTTTACATACTTTAAACTGAATGAGCATCCTAACACATTTTCGTTTGTCTCAAACTACCATAACTGTATATTGCTATTTTTCTCAAGTAAAGATTATTATAACAATGTGTAAGAAAAAGTTGACAGTCTTCTACATGGCTTTGACTAAAATATATTCAAAGACATAGATCACATCTCTTTCTCCCTTTGTAATTCTATTTTAGTGCCCTTCTGTTTATCAACAAGCTATGAAAACTCCCTTCACTCATCTCAAGTGAAATAAAGTGAGGGAGTCACAAACAGTAACTTCCAAAGATTCTTCTCTCAGTACTAGACTCAGGCAGAAGTTTTTCTACCTACCTCATCTTTGCTAGTATACTCTACTATTTCTGTACACAGGTTGCTGCATTTGATTGTTCCCAGGTTCTGCTGGTTGCTCTTCCGATTACAGGAATCTTTGTAGAGCATGTATGGGGTACCTGTCTCAGTCTGAGACTCAATAATGGCGTACCAAAGCTGCTGAGCTTTTACAACTTTGCGGACACGACCCTGTTTCTCATAACTGAAAGGCAAAGGTAACATTATTTTAATTTTTCATAAGAAAATCTTTATTGCAGATAACTTGAAGGCAGACATTAAAATATAATATTATAAAAACTTAAATTTTTTACTAAGTTTTGCAAAGGAAGAAAAAAAACAAGGAATATGATATTCATTTTACCCTCACTAAAATCAGAGGAAAGTCAGGCAGTGTTAAATCCCTTCAAATACATCTGATCCCACTAAATCAATACCTTCCATAATTAAAAGAAACAAAAACCTAAAGTAGTCAAATTATGCTAATGTGCTAAAGTAGTACTATTGTTCCATTATTTAATGAACTATTCACATGTGTCCAAGTTGCTCGATTCCTGTGTGCAACACAAAGCATAACTGATTTTATCAAATGTACTGTATGACAAAGCAAAAAAAAAAACGCTGCTAACTCTTTGCCTTCATTTTTAAAAGCATCAATGGAAAAACCCAAGCGAATATTTACATGTCCCAAAGTTTTAAGAAAAATGGAAACCAAAATTTTAATAAAGATTCAGAAAAAAAAGCTGACCAAAATAAAATTATGAATCATATTCTCTTCTAGATGCTCCCAAAGATTCCTAGAAACTGGCTAATGAGTGGTAACATTTTAAAATGTAGACATCCGAATAAGTACTGGAGTACTGAAAATGTTCTATATTTTGAATGGTATGGTATGGAGAAAAATATGTAAAATATTATTACTTTCATATTTTTCCCATACCTTTCATATAGCTTCTCAAATTCTTCTCCCCAAACCTCATCCAGACCAGGACACTCATTTGGACACATCAAAGACCATTCCTACAAAGGAAAGAATAGTACCACCCGTAAGAAACTTCAAATAATCAACCATACATAGTCTGTTAGGAACACTATAAGGGAGAGGGTGTCTTACATGGACTCTCTTGGAAATCTGCTATAGAAATAATCATTTTAGGCTCAGAGCCAAACACCTAGTTCTGCCTGTTTGTATACAACTTTTCAAGCATTTAGGTCAGACAACATCTACTTTAGAGAATAAAAATCCAAGAAGGCAGGAATGACATCTCATAACATGTTCAAAATGCCTTCCATAGCAAAACATATTAAGTGGACTCTTCCTAAGCATGATTTATGACAACTGACGAGAAGGCTTATATGAATCGAGTCATTATTATTAACAGGTACCTTTCTCTTACCTGATTAGTCTCCACTCGTTTCATGAAGAGATCCGGAATCCAAAGGGCAAAGAAAAGGTCCCTGGCACGCTGTTCTTCTTTTCCTGTGTTCTTCTTTAAATCAAGAAACTCAAAGATATCTAAATGCCAAGGCTCCAGGTAAATAGCAAATGCCCCAGGTCGCTAATGGTAAATAAATCATCATTCTTTTCAGAATCAGAATGAAACAAAGAAACTTCACATTTTCCAAAACACTTTTATATCTCCTTGGATTATCAGTAAAATTAATGAATTAAATGAGAGAATACAAACAAAAATACTATAAAAATATAAAGTAGTTAATATTTTTCTTACAATTCTAGGAGTAAAAAAGAACATTTAACAAAGAAAATGTGGAAAAAGAAAGATTAAATAACTTGTTCAAAGTGATAAGTAAACTAGAGATGGAGCTTCCTCTTCGGTTATCTAGCTCACTTTACACAATGTGACATATATGTAAAGCCCAAAGAAAATCACTTCAACTTAGACAACAGGTTGTGCTCTTTATTAAAGGTCAAAAAGGTGATCTGTCTTATCAAGGTCCCATAGATTTCTTTTTAAGTACACCAGAGAGAAGTTCATAAACTAAGAAGTGATTAGTGTGCCTACATATCCACAAGAAGCAGGCTCAAGTTAAAAACTATTCTGCTGGTAATACTAAATAAATGACCTCAATCCTCTCAACTTTACTTTTTCCTCTATAAAATAGGCAAAGTTTTGTTTTCTGTTTTGTTTTGTTTTAAGAAAAACCTAGAAGACATATTACAACCCCTTTGCAAGGTTAGGTATTAATATGAGTCACAACTTCAAAAATTCTTTGCAAATAAACTGTCATGTAAAAAAGCTACTGACTAGATCACTGGCTACCTGGAGTCATTATGCATGGGTGGGAGTAAAGGGGGTGATTAATATGAAAGTGCATGAGGAAACATTCTGGAGTACTGAAAATGTTCTATATTTTGAATGGTATGGTGATTACAGTGTATACATCTGTCAAAACCCATCAAACTGTACATTCAAGTGTACTTTAAAGTAAGTAAATTATACTCAGTAAATTGATTTTAAACATGAAAAAAATAGGCCAAGTTGTTAGAAATATACACAATAAACCATCTTATCATAAGCATACATGGCTAAAAACTTTTAGTTCTGATTTCCAATACTTTAAAATAACAGCATACCTTGTTTCCACCTTGATCCACATATCGTGCTGTATTGTTATATACTCTCAGCATTGGTACAAGGCCATTGGAATTGCCATTAGTCTGAAAGAGAGACAGAGAATAAAGGTATCTGAAGTAGAAAGGGGACTCAACAAGAAAAAAGAACACAGGGCTCAAAAGTGAACAAATTACTTTCTCCCAGTCCATAAAGTTTAATCTGCTCTCCAGTTCTACCTCTGCTTTGAAAACGTAGGGAACATTAAATAAACAAAACCTTGAATAAATTACAATGATGTATAGTTACTTCATGGCATCTTTAATTTACAATGAGATATAACAATTACAAGTCAAAAGAATCCAAAATCAGGACACCATACCTTCTAAAGGTGATTATATAAACATATACTTTGGGTAAAGTAAAAACACCACTAAAATGTCTTTTTCCCACAAGAATTCAAGGCAACTTACACAATTAGAATTATACACAATGGGTAAATCGAGATAATAAATAAGGTAAAGAGAGATTCTCAGCAATAAATGAATTCTAGAATGAAGATAAGAAAATATAGACTCCTAAGACTAGAAGAAACATCATCGAATTTCAAAATAATCCTTCTAACTCAAGGCAAGCCTCAGTTTAGAAACATAAGTGAGCAATGGTTCACGCTACTATTGTGTGAAAGTGCTGTATATATCACAGAATCTCCAGAACCCCATGTAATGGAATGGTTTCCTTCTGGATTCTCTAGCTTTATTCTAAAAGGTTAGATATTTTCTTCATATTACAGATGAAGAAATAAATTCAGAGATGTAAAATAACTTGCACTAAGCACTATTAGTAAGTAATGTAGATAGGATTTAAATCCAGGTTTTACCTAAAAATCCTTATCTTGACTCCCAATTCAAGTGAGGCTTGAATTTACATCAAAGTGTCAATGTTTAAAGCTTAAATCTTAGCTCTATCACATATTAAGTGACTGATCTCTGGAAGTAATTTTACTTTCTAAGCCTGTTTCCTCACTTAGAAAATGAAGACAATACTGTCTATACTCATCAAGTTACTATAAGGCGTAAAGTACCCACTGTGTACTTCTAATGATATCTATTTCATAAAGTTGTAGTAAGGATTAAATGAGTAACTAATGTAAAACTTTTATAACAGATTTAGCACATAGTAAGCAATCAATAAGTAAGAGTTGCTATTATTGTAAAATAAATCAGAATTCCAAAATCTGAGCTAAAAAGGATCCTACAGAGCATCTAATCTAAACCTCTAAGATAGATGAAAATGAAGCCAGAAGCAGTGAAATGACTCACTCCAAGTCACGCTGCCAGCTAGTAATTAACAGAGAGCCAGGTCTCCCAAGCCCCACCATTCGCCCTCTCAACCATAAGCTTGGTTGCTTATGGACTTGAATTCCTCCAGCCTATACATTTTCAGCCATACGAAAGAATCTTACCCCAGCAATGTAGCTGCCAGTAGCTCGAATACAACTCACAGCAACACCAATTCCCCCAGCAGACTTGGAAATCAATGCACACTGCTTTAGAGTGTCATAAATGCCTTCAATGCTATCATCTTTCATGCTTAGAAGGAAACAGCTATGAAAACAAAAATCACAAATCAGCAAGGAAATGAAGCAAAGTGAAATCTCAAAAATAACTATACAATCCAAAGACAGTAAGTTAGACAAATAAAAGATCTGTAGTTTACAGAAATTCAATTAATTTATATTAAGCTAATATATATATTTTGCTGAAATCTTAATTCTAATAATTTGTAGATGCTCTTAATTCCCTATATAAAAATTATATCATCTGTGAATCATTATAGTTTTGTTCCCTCATTTCCAATTTTTTCCTTCTTATCTTACGATGCTGGCTTGGGCCTCCACTATAATGCTGAAAAAAAGTGATAGATCTAAGTTTTTAGTGGTATCATTTACCAAATTAAGTTATTTTCTGTATTGATTTTACTAATTTGTTAATTATGAAAGAATATTAAATGGTATGTTAGTGCAATGGATTATATTAATATACTTTTTGATATTAGCATATCCTTGAATTCCTGGGATAAACCAATTTGCTAAAAGTGGTTTTTTATTTTTGTTTTTGTTTTTTTATGTATTATTGGATTCTGTTCCAGTGTCCCCTTTCTCAGAAAAGGTATCATCATTCTTCCTATTACTCTATTCATAAACTCAGGAACCATCCTTGGCTCATATTCAAAACATCACTAAATTCTGTCAATTTTAGCTCCTAAATGTCTCTAGAATCTGTCCATTTCTCTCCAAAAATACCATAATCTCTTGAAGAGACTCTAAGAGTCCTCTGTTGATATTTACTATTTTCAAAACAACTTGATTTAAAAAAAAAAAAACTTGATTGAGATATAATTCACATACCTAAAATTCCATTTAAAGTGTACAACTAATGGCTTTTAGTATATTCACAGAATTGCGCAACCATCATCACAATCAAGTTTAAAATTTCAATACCAGCATTTGCCTCTCTCCAATTCATTTACCACACTAAAGTGAGAGATCTTTCCAGAATACAAATCTCATTTAACCAGAGCAGGAGTGATTAAATGTTCATTAAATTAATTCTTCTGTGATGAATTGCCTAGTTTCTTCCAGCCAAAGTTTATTTTCCTAGTCAAACCATTTCAGAACTTTGAAAGCAATTATAGATGGCACATACCTAGAAAGCTGTGGGCGGTTAGTGCCAGCATTGAAAAGAGTGGGAGAGGCATGGGTAAACCACCTCTCAGAAAGAAGGTTGTACGTTTCAATAGCAGCTTCAATATCTTCTTCGTGAATCCCCACAGATACCCTCATCAACATATGTTGTGGTCTTTCAGCCACTAAAAACAACAAAAAAAAGAGTTTTCATATGATGGGAAATGTCAGAAAAACTAGGCTGAGACATGTACTTCAGTCAAAAAAGGAACACCCAAAGACAGTTTTAAAAATTTTAAACCAGTAAGCAAGACAATTATTCATTCATAAATTAAACCTAAAGTTAAATGTTATTTATAGTTTAAAAAGAAATATTATGGCCAATAGCTCAAAGCTCTATATTTAATATAATGAACAGAAAATAAAATACACAAACATGTTCATGTCTCACCTTTTCCATTGATCTTCAACAAATAGGACCGCTCTAGAGTCTAAAAAAGCAAAGCAAAAACTTCCAGAGCAGTACAAGACAGTGGATATATCATTCAAAATAAGGCAATCTATTTAAATCCTCTCAGTTTTTATATAATTTTAAATGAAAATAATATATTTACTCTTACTAGCTTCAGTTTGGAACATTAATTGGCTGTCCGTTCTGGAAAAGACTGCATGAAAATTTCTGGAAAAACCCAGCTCTATATTAATGCATATAATATTAAGAGCAGAAGCTGTGGCATTCCTTATGATCATCATAATGGTTAACATTTATAAAATACTTATAACAGGCTAGGCACTGACCCAAGCAACATAAACACTCTCACTTATCCACAACAGAATTTGTACTGAAATTTTATTATCCCCATTCTAAAGATGAAGAAACTGAAACACAGAGAGATTAAGTAACTTGCTAAGAAGAAATGAAGAAGAGATTTGAACCCAGGTGGTGTGATACCAAAACTGATGTTCTCAATCACTGTTTATCAACATAAATTACGGAGAAAGGCATTCAGCACACAGTAAGGATTCAATAGTCGTTGCATGAACAGTAGAATAATAGAGAATCATTATAGCAAATTATCTGCATAACTCCTCAAGTAATCCAGAAGTAGTATTTAGAAATTTTTAAAACTGCAAATGGATAAACTATCTTTCCTTAACTCAAACCACCACCATTACCTTAATTCCACTAATCCACCAGGTCCATCCCAACTCCCAACTCCAAATAACTTACTGCCTTTATAATTGTATCACTAAAACATAAACAAAAACCTGTATTTCCTGATGTAAGGAGAAATTCCCACTTTATTTACCTTAAAGCCAAAGTAATTATAAGAGAAATCTCGGTCATAGATGATGGCAGAATTCAGGCGCTGGTGGAGATGAAAAAAAGAACCCATAATTGAGATAATTAAACTTATTTTCACAAAATCTGACATCTTTCACCCCTGATTCCAGAATTAAAATTGACATAGGATACAAAAGAGATAACACTAAGTGTTATTGTTATAGAATAGAAAACCATATCTAACGTAAGAAAAAAACATAAATTCAGTATCCTAATTAGGTTTAAAAAATTGTACGTTGTAAAAGTAGAAGAAAACACATAAATCTAAGTTGTATATAAGTAAAAATATAAATGTGACTTTCCAAACTTTCCCCATTATATTTATAGTACATCTCTAATTAAAGAGGGAAAGAACATAAGCATATTGTCATCCTTAAACATGTTCTTAAATTAGCTGTCAATCTAAAAGTATTGGTACTACATACTTACTCATACTTTTATTATAAAAATTAGATGATTTTAAACTACACATAACCATATACATGATAAACAATGACAGAAAGTAGGATTACATTAATTCTAAGGCTCTTCAAAATCCATGGTCCTTCAACAGGTTTCATACAAACTACTGTTGTGACAATAAGATTTTATAGAGGAACTGGCCATTGTTATAGTTTTTGTATGCTATAAAGCTATTAAGAGGAAACAAAAAGCATTTAGATACAAAGATTCATTCTGGATACAGAAAAATGGAGCAAGTTTTTCAAAATACTATCAGTGTTGATGTATAATGATCCATGTCTCAGGATTGGAATAATTATATGAAGCTCCTCCCTTTCTCTTAAATTTTTAAGGTATCTTTGCTGCCAAAGACAGGTAGGGGCCTTGTGTGAATAATGGAGAACTGAAATACTTGGTTATCTTTATTTTTTTTTAGATATGGGTTTTTGCAGTAGTTATTTCATTTTTGTACATATTATACATGTACAGATTATACAAATGAACAACACATACAAACAACTGTTTTCTTTCTCTCGGTCTTTTTAACACCAGATACATATTTAGAGAGACAACCGACTAATCATTCTATTACCTAAAGCTAAAACTGGCTTCTATCTGTGCAGATATCCATGATAAATAAATTGTATGCAAAAGGGCTGATTGGACCTACATATCTTTTCTGTACTCGGGGATCTAGTTAAGAAAGGGGTTGGAACACAAGTAGATAATTTTTAACTTGCTGAGCAAGATCTTTCAAAATTTTACCTGAGCAACCTTTTTAGGAGTCAGTTTGGCAAGGTCTACTAAATTTTGAATGCACATACTCTTTGGTTCAGCAATTCCACTTACGGGATTTATCTTACCAATATACTCATCTATGAGCAAAACACTACCATACAAGAACATTTACGGCAATGAAAAAGGGAAACAAATATTCATCACTGGAGTAATTCTTACACATATGTACAATAACAACAAACCTATAAAATGGAATGCTATGCTGCTGTTAGAAATAGGGTAAATTCATAAATGCTGACATAGAACTATCTCTAAGATAAATTCTCAGTAAAAACAGTATGCACAGTACACTATCACTAAAAGGAAAAATATATATGTACACAGACATACGCACACGTGCACACAGGTGTATTATAGAATAGTGCTGGAAAAATACATTTTAAAATTATAAAATGTTGTTTCTAGAGAAACTAGGATTTAGGGAACAAAAGAGAATTACTTTTTACCTGTATCTTTTGTAGTGTTTAAGTTTTTAAAAATGTGCTTATTTTAAAAAAAAGAATCTATTTAAAAAATTTTTTCACTAGAAAAGCATTATACATACATCTTTATTGGCCAAAACAATATCCAATGTTGACTTGGCCACCATGGGAGAGTGTTTGCTATTATGTGGATTTATATAGTTGTAGAGGTCTTCCATCACATCTAAAAAAAAAAAGTACAACAAAAAATAAAAATGTCAAAATCACTTAAGAGTTAATTCACTTTTCAGTTAATAGTTTAAAACAGTGGTTAGTGGTTCTCATTTTTTCATCCCAACTCACCTCAGTGCCTGGCATAGAAAGTGCTCAATAAAAATACACATGTTGACTAAATATATAATAATGCCTCACTTATGAAACAAGTTTCCAGAGTTAAGAGTGTAGAAAGCCTCTTGTAATTTGAAAAATATTCCCAGGTGACTGATAGCCAACCCCACTGACAAATACTGGTTGAAAATAAAGAAAGGCAAAAATTATAATCTCTTCTCAATTTTTTTACCCTAACATAAAATTTCACTTAAAATTCAGAACCTATCGCCCCAAGCATTTCACATCTATAAATGCATCTTTAATAAGCCCTCTCATTTGCTCTTCTTAAAGATATCCCTTTGCATTTGTGAACAATAATTACACATACACACACACACACACAAAATGCTGGTGTTTTGATTGGAACTGACTTGAATATATAGTTCAATTTTGGGAGAACTAATATCTTTACAATAAATCTACTAAAAAGAGAGGTATAATATATGAGGTCCCACATAAGAGATCTGGAATCAAGAGCCAAAGATTTCTCTCTCCATCAACCATCTGACTTCTTATAAACCAAACAAATTATTTAACTTTCTTTTGCCCACACTCCCTGAGCTGTAAAATGCCGGTGATGGAATGAAGTGTTTGCTAATGGTGACAAAAGATTAAAGATAATATTTTGTTTAACCCAGAACTTGTCAATAAATACTACTCATTTTTTTCAACCACAATACCACCAACTACTTAAAAGAGACAGAACAAAAAAATAAAGAAAAGAATCCACTAACCCATTCAGCAAATCAGCAGCATGGAGAAACAAGTTCTAGTCCCCCCTCTTCCACTAACTTACACATTTTGCCTTTTTAAGCAAGATATAACTTTTATTTTGACATTCAAGGTTTCATTCTAGTACCCTTATACATTTTCCAATACTAAATTCTAACTTTTTTCTCTAGACTCACCACTGAACACTTTCTTTGTTTCTTTGTGCAAGTTAGAGACAGCAACCCTTGCTGCCAGAATGGCATAGTCGGGGTGCTTAGTAGTCAAGGTTGCAGCTGTTTCAGCAGCCAAAGTATCTAGTTCCACAGTAGTGACCCCACTGTATAAGCCTTGGATTACTTTCATGGTGATCTGAGCCTATAAAAACAAAACCAAGAATTATTTGAGCTTTCTCAAGAACCAACAGCTTCCTGAATAGAGCAATGAAGAAAACAATCAAAATTACATCAAAATAAAACAATTTCCTTTTCTGAAAAATTATCTTTTAAAATGGTGGGCTGTGGGAAACTTAGTAATAAGAGTTCATAAACCAACATAACTGCCAGAAAATGCATACTAATATACACTACACAAAGAGGGGGTCACCAAAAAAAAATTAATTAATTTTTTAAAATCTAAGTATAGGTTTAACAAAGATCAACAGTCTCACAGGGAAAGAGCTGAAAAAAGACCAATGATTCTATAAGGATTTCCTCATCTTTCATTCAAATTATCCCTACGTGATCAGGGTTCCAGCTACATAATTACCCATTTTTTCCTAATTTTTACTTGTCCTTCTACTTAAGGACAAGTAAAGGAAAGCAAATGAATCAAACTTCAATCATTCCAATTAGAGACGAAAGTATAAATTAAGGTTGGGGCTGATTCATCAAATAATTTAATGACTACTCTTTCTTTAGTACTTCATGAATTACAAAGTGTCTCAACTTTCATAATCTTCTCTGACATTTTACAATCACCTTGTGAGATGGACATGATTACTATCACCATTTTACATGAGGAACCTGAGATCAGGTTACTCGGACTTGCTCAAGATTATTGGCTAGTCTGGCTTCACATCCCACTCAACCTCACTGAATTTCACTGTTTTCAAGACCATGTTGTAAGAGGTTCCCCTTTTAAAAATATACAATGTACAAGTTATTACCACACATTTTTAAGGAAAACAAATACTAAGTTGTGATTTGTGTTTACTGAATCTTTAAAAAAAAGCTTAATTCAACAGAAAATAAAAGTATTGCCCAGTTGACCAAAACATGCCCCCCTCAAAAAAAGTGTAATTACCAGTCTACAATCTATTCTAATTACATTTTACCTAAGACCAAATTGTTCCTGATCACTTTCTTCTCAGATCTAGCAGATAAATTATGTTCAATAAAAGAACAGTAAAGTCTTCTAAATCAGTGGTCCCCAACCTTTTTGGTACAAGTGCTCCTATGAGAATCTAATGCCTGATGATCTGAGGTGAAGCTGAGGCGATGAAGCTAGCACTGGGGTGTCCCTGCCAATACAGGTGAAGCTTTGCTTGCTCTCCTGCCGCTCATCTCCTTCTGTGTGGCCTGGTTCCTAATAGGCCACAGACTAGTACCGGTCCGTGGCCTGGGGGTTGGGGACCCCTGTTCTAAATTGTTTCTGGTGCGACATGGCAATTAATCAAAACTCAGGATAAAATCTGTGTGTTAACTGTGCCAGATCTAATAGCACGCAGACTTTTTCAGCTGAATCTACCCTAGAAAGCTTGAGTCTGCTATATAGTATCCTTGTACTTTGAAATATAGTATCACCTGAGGCAGAACATCTGAAAGTCAAGAGACCTAGGTTTTTCTCCCAACACTCCCACTAACTTGTACAAGTCACTTCCCTTCTCTCTTTGGACCTTCCTTGTCTACAAGGAAGATGAAATAGGATGATCTAGCAGGTTCATTCCAACTTAACATTCTACTGTTTTAATGTAAAAGAGAATTTGTAATAAGCATATTTTAAAGTTGTATAAAATTATTTTCTTTTGACCATTTTGGCCAATTCACTATTTATCAAGTATCTATATACGTGCCAAACATTGTAGACATCCCAAGAATAAGATATAGCCCACCCTCAATACTAGGGGAGGACAGGCTTGTAATTACTTTCCACATTATGTGGTTAATTTAATGCTATGAGGCCAGCACAAGTGCTACAGCAGTACAGGTAGAATACCTAAATAAGGCTAGGGCAATATGGGTGGGTTTGGAAAAAAAGGTTCTTAAGATACTCCCATTTTAGGATGATCATTTTAGATGCCAAGTGGAAGATGCATGTGAAGAGGGCAAGATAAGAGGAAGGTTACTTTTGAGACCATTATAGACAACAGTCTAGATAAGGGATGATGAGGGTCTAGAGTAGAGGATTTATAGGAAATGAGAAAGCAGAGCAACTGGCTTATGAATGGTCTGTTCTCCTTAATTTAAATGTTGCTCATGAAATCTACTTTATATTACTTAAATGTATTCACCTACATAGATAACAAAAAGCAAATTTCAAATCGGTTTCTACTCAAATGACCACAATTCCAAAACAAGCTTTACCATACATTTTTTCACTTATGAATAAAATAATTTATTCAAGAAAGTCTCTAACATGAAATATCAATGTCAGGTTTTCCTCTTTGCTCACTTTTTAGTCTTCTGAAAAGTAAGAATTCAAAGTACAGAACCAAAATTTAGAAAAAAGGTTTTAAGCAATGAATTCACATTTTATATCCAAGGCCATAAGGAGAATACCAAACCAAAATATGTTAAGTAAGGGAAGGGCCAGAGATAAGATACAAGTAAAAATAGTCACATAAAGCAAGGAACCCAAGATATAAACCATATTTACTTACAGGATCAACAAAGTCCATATTGAGTCCATAACAAAGTTTCTGGATTCGAGATGTAATTTTGTCAAACATGACCCGTTCTTGGCGGCCATCTGAAGAATCAAACCATAAAATTCATTATCACTTATTAAGATAGCAGTGTCAAAGAATCGAATGTAATCGACACATGAATTTTTAAATTGCCCAACGTGAAATGCTATTTCATAGATAAAAGATTAAGACATCCAGTAGTTTCATCAAGATATTATTTTTGTATCTTCAAAAAGTATGGATTCTATTCCGAAAATCTTCTCTTCTCCCCTTCAAAATTCCCAATAGTGGATGATCAGATCCTTCAGAATCAAAGTCAAAATCATTATAATAATCCACAGACTTCTAGACAACCTCTCCTTTCTGCCCCTTTTCCCAACTTCATCTCCTCCTCTCTCTCCTTCCTCATTTACTCTACCTTAGCAACTCTAGCCTCCTTGCTATCTACACCTATTTTAGGTCTTTGTTCAATGTCATCTTCTCAATGAGGCTTTCGCTGATCATCCTATTTTAAATTGCAATGCCCCCAAAATAGCCTTCCTCTTCTTATCCCCTCCTCCTTCTATGCTTTTCCTCCATAGCATCATCTGACATACCATATATTTTACAGTAGTTCCCCCTTATCCATGGGAGATACATTCCAAGAGCCCCAGTGAATGCCTGAAACCACAGATGATACCAAATCCCATATGTTTTTTCCTATACATGCATATTTTTCTCATTTATCAATTTCTGCAACTTTGAGGGAAATGTGACAGCAGCTTCTTCAATCAGCAGACACAGCTTCTCAAGTAATCTTTATATTTTTCAGTTCAAACCTATTCTTGAACCTGGGCTCAATCCTTAATTGCAATAAATGGCTTGGTGCCACTCATTTCACGGGCTCCCTCGCTGAAGTCTTCAAAAAAGCTTAGTGCTTTCTGGAGCAACATGCTGCATTGATCAGAATGTTTTCTGTTCATGTCTTCCATCCACAAATGTAATGCCTTTTCCATCTTAACTAAGCACTTATCATGTACTATGGCCGTAACTTTTGCAGTCTGAGGTGCGACAACTAGCACGAATTTTTTTCCTTCTCCACAATTTCACAGAGATTCATTTTTACCATAGATCCTGGCAATCTCAGTATAGAATTTTTTTTCCTCTCCTTAAACCAAGAACTTTCACCTTTTCACTTAAAGGAAGCACTTTAGTTTCTCTTTGGCATATCTGAATCACCAACATGAATTCTCTTGTTGGTTTGGTGCCATGATTAAGTAAAATAAAGGTTATTTGAACACAAGCACTGTGATACCTCAACAGTCGATCTGATAACCAAGACAGCTAGGCAGCATATACAGCAGATATGCCAGACAAAGACATGATTCATATCTTGAGCAGGATGGAACCAGATGGCACAAGATTTCATCACATTACACAGAAAAGCACACAATTTAATAAAACGTATTATTTCTGGAATTTCCCATTTAACATTTTTGGACCATGGATTGACTGCAGGCAACTGATATCATGGAAGTGAAAACCACAGATAAGGGGGAACATTATCATGTGATTCTTTTCACCCATCCACTAGAACTTGCAAAAGAGAAAAACATTTTTGCAAGTTTTATTTACATTTTATTTGCACATATTCCCCAGTGCCCTGACCAAGGACCAAGGCCTAGCACATAGCAGGACCTCAAATATTTATTGAACACTAAATGACTTATCAACCTGTCTCCATTCTAACAACCTTCATGATAAAGTTGACTTATATACTCTCCTAGGGTAATTACTGATTTTGAATTTACTTCACACCATATAAAAAAGTACTTCTATTTGTAATTCAAGACAATCTTCTAGAGACAACCTTTTAGTTTTAATATTCGGAGGATATGCAAATACATGGACCTTATCTAGTTAGTCCTTTTATGATTTTGGACTTCAATCATACTCCTCTTTGTCCTTACTAACAAAAAGTCCTATTATTCTTAGTTTAATTTCGAATGGTATCTTCTTCAACCTTTATTTACTCCTATCAGCAATAGTGGATATATCCAGCCACTACATAGCTTTAACTTTAGGTAATCCACGTTAACGTAATCAGTCTATTGACCTAAAAATAAAAGGCCAAAACGAGAGGCAATAAATATTTATTTGAGACCCAAAAGAATAGCTATTATGGAAGATTCAGGCAGAATCCCAAATAGTGTTCCCACACTGCTGAAAAGAAATCTCCGAATCGGAATTGTCCAAGCAGAATCATCAGCAGAATCTGCAAAACAGAATCTCTGAAACGGAACCGACGAAGCAGAATCTCCGAAACGGAATCTCCGAAATGGAATCATCCAAGCAGAATCTCCAAAACGGAATCAACAAAGTGGAATCTCCGATGAACTCACTGAAGCGGAATCTCCGACATGGAATCTCCGAAACAGAATCTCCGAAACAGAAGCTCCGAACCGGAAAGCAACACTGGTCAGTTATTAAAAGTATTATTGGCTAGAGGACATATGAATAGCCAACAAATATTTGGAAAGATGCTCAGCATCGCTAGCTATAAGGGAAATGCAAATCAAAACCACAATGAGATAGCATCTCACACCTGTTAGAATAGCTATAATCAACAGGACAAGTAATAACAAATGCTGGAGAGGATGCAGAGAAAAAGGAACCCTCATGCACTGCTGGTGGGACTGCAAATTGGTACAGCCACTATGGAAAACAGTATGGAGGTTCCTCAAAAAAACTAAGAATTGATCTACCATGTGATCCAGCAATCCCTCTACTGGGTATTTACCCAAAAGACTTGAAAACCCATATCTGAAAAGATATTTGCACACCGATGTTCATAGCAGCATTATTCAGTGGCCAGGACATGGAAGCAACCAAAGTGGCCTATGATAGATGATTGGCTAAAGAGGCTGTGGTACATATATACAATGGAATATTACTCATCCATAAGAAGAGATGAAATACTGTCATTTGTGACAACCTGGATGGACCTTGAGATAACCATGCTAAGTGAAATAAGTCAGACAGAAAAAGTTGAAAATCACATGATATCACTTATATATGGGATATAAACCTAAAAGCAACAAATTGAACAGGACAAACAAAGAGAAAGTCATGGACAATAGACGTGGTTATCAGAGGGCATGGGGAAGTGGGGAGCAGGGAAGTAGATGGGGAAAAGGGGGTCAAATATGTGGTGACAGAAAGAAATCTAACTATAGGAGGTGAACACACAGCGTAAATATATATGCCTTACTGTTAAAGTTATAGCTGAAACTTACTAGATTTCGTTAACCAATGTCACCAGATAGATAAATGTATTTTTAGTCCCTCGTTGCCAGGAAGGCTCATTCCTGGTTGGTCCTGTCCCACGTAGGAGGGAAAAGTTCTTTTTTCTTAGGAACCTTAAACCACATTGGAGCAACAAGAACACCAGAACAGAGGAAATGTTTACTGTCATATTTAAGGGCAAATGACTTCCAGATTCCGCAGTTCTTGAGGTTTCTCCTATTAAGTCTCATAGGACTTAGTGATCATCTCAAAACACTGAGCAACCATTATCAGATGGTGTCTTTATAACATCGAGCTATCCAAGACAAAGTTTTTTAACAGTAAAAATTCCTATAATAAACAAAATACTAAGTCCAGAATAGATCTGAACCAGGAAACAACACCTGAGGGGACAGTCAGCTGAAAGTATTAAAGAATCATGGGTGTCAGTGGGCACCGCATTTAATCATTTGGCTTGTGCCCAGATTTTATCTAGTTCCATCAGTATCTATTTCGTCAGAGGTATTTTACCTAGGTACAACAAAAGCTATTAACAACAGAATAAACCCCACCTTGTTTAGCTAGGATATGGTCAAGAGCAATTCTATTGTCTAATAAACTTGTGCAAGGGAATTTAAAGGTTTTTCCCTTGTTGGTTACTGTTTTGGAGGTAGCTTCAGAAATTTCCTCTAAGGTTTTTGATAACTGTCTAATTACGTGTTTATTTATATATTATAATACCTGTCCTCAAAAAAGTATTTTTCTAAATCTAGTACTTTTACTGGGTTTGACGTCGCCAGGTAGTAAATACCCTTGACTGTGTGTAACCAGTTACACATTTTGACCTGTAAACTAGGTTTAAAGATAATGCCTAACGTTATCTTCCCAGACAGAAATTAAAGCAAAAGGGAAATAATAATTATTATAGTGAGTGCTTGGCCTCTGGTATTATTTGTGAGATAGGAAGGAATTAAAGTAAGGAAAAAAGGGAAAATGAAGGTATAAATTATATAGGCCTAGTCCAGAATCTTGGGTTAGATGTCCACGACAGATGTCGTCTGCTTCATTTCCTAGTCATTTTAAATTTCAACTCTGTTGGCTGAGCAGTCTAATTAAGTTTCAGAGCTTTCTTTAAATGGGAAACATTAATCCAAGATATCTGAGAGCAGGAACCACGTGTCTACTCACCACTGTAATCTCAGTGCCCAGCACAGTATCTATAGATTTGTGTGAGGGAGGATGAGGGAAGGAGAGAAAAGCAAGGGAGAGATAGAGAAAAAAATCTGGAAAAGAGATTATCGGAGTGTAGAAGGTGTTATTTTGCAAACGTGTTTGTTTTATGTATATACATACATATACATGCATGTGTACTGTGATGATGGTGTAAAATATAATTTCCATTGTGGGTTACAATCCAAAATTTTGAAAACACTATATATACTACTAAATTCCAAAGCACACTTTACAACTCAGTCAGCTTCACTGCATTTATTCCAATGGTTAACTTTTATTTAACCTTGGTCTCCTTAACCCATTTCCCATTTAGAAAAAAAAAAGTGCAGCTCACTGCCAGCGTTAATTTAAATTTACATAAACACAATTTCTGAGGCTGAAGCAAATCTGACTGGTTTTCAGTGTGAAAATAAAATATAAAAACTGTTCTTGGAGTTATTTCTAAACAGAACTTGTCTCTAATCCTAATATAACAGAAATGTATATGTAAATAGGATTCATCAAAAAAATCCTTGGCTAACAACTGTTCAGAAATGATGTTAATATCATGCGTAGGAACACTACATTTTCTAGGATTTGACATGTTCAGCAATCGAAAATTACTACATTTTGTAAATGGAAATAAATACTACTACTCGAAACAGAATGCTGTAAATAAAATTATGTCATTTGTTTCCAAAGACTATCAATATACTAGAGTGATGCAAAAATAATAATAAAAGTGAGCTATTTCATGGCAAACTTTGGCGGTAAGGTTAGGACTGTAATCTACGAGTTATCTCAGAGTAAATGCTGCAGCCACAAGTGCCCCCAGTGAGTATTCTCAGGGCAAACTTACTAGTTGACAACCAGTTGCCCTCTTGAATAATTACAATAAAATTATCAAAAACTTCAGAAGTTAGTCTGCAACTGGCATACCAAACATATTGGGGGGGGACCCTGAGCACATTAGAAATCAAAAATAAAATTTTTTGAAATAAGTAAAATAAATAAATCTAAGTATAGTTTTGTATATTAACAAGCCTTGTTGAATGCTACACTGAAAGATTCTAAAAAATCTGGATCAAATTATGTTCTCTTAGCTATAGTTAAACCACCTGGCCACAACCAAATCAACTACCTGCCTACCCACAGCGCTCATAATTATATTTTTAAATAATTACACTCATTCATTCTTGGAGCATTTAGTCACGGCAGGTCCCGTGTTACTTGTGGGCATAAAATCCCATCTTTGAAATGCACAGCCTAGAGGATAAAACAAATATCCAGTCAGTCAACCAGTATTTACTAAGCGCCTATAATTTTGAAATGACTTTACTGCTTTAACACAGGCAAGTGGATTCGACTAGACATGTTCCTACCTGTCTCAGATTGTTCTGTTAAAACTCCGTTTTGATCCTGTTTTTCCAACCTGATTAAACCCTTCCCCAAAGCGGAGGCTTGTCTCCTCTCATAATTTCACACAGCCAAGAAAAAGGCTGGCAAAAGGAGGTGCTTAGCAAGTCTAATGGGAATTAACTGTTGAGGAAGAATCCAAGTCCCTGGCTCTTCCGGGTCCCCATCTTGTCAGAAGATGTCTTGGCCACCCTAGTCAGATTTAGTATGTCTTCCCAAGACGGGTTAGGACAGTTAGTCACTGTCCCAAACTCTGGAACTACTCCTGGGACAAATGGCAACACGTGTCCAACAAAGGGCAAACTCCAGAAAGATGTCTGTGTCTGAGATCTGTTGTTTTTTTTTCACCCCACTTCTACTCTCATTCCACAAAATAAGATCTGGAAGCTGAAAGGTGCCCTTTTAGGGTACAGAGACCCTTTTTTTCTAACCCTCTACCCCGCTGCAGGGCCTAGAACAAGTCACCAACCTCACAGTTTTCAAATAAAACTCGTGTTGGCCATGGGTTCGAACCCTGACCTCACCATCAACTAACCGAGTGACTTCGCAATAGTCACTCAACCTCTCTCTGCGCTTCTTTTTTCCTTCTGTGAAGTGGAGTTGATAATCGCACCTCAGGGGCTCATGGGGAAAATACCGCCTGGGAAGTGCTCAGGAATTACTCGATGAAGGGGTAGTTCCTTTACTCTTTGGAAACGCGGCAGGATGACAAGGCGAAGGGGGCGCAGACTGAAGGCCAGGCCAGGGTGGGGGTGGGGATGGGAGGAGGACAGAAGGAAGCCAGCAGGCAGAGCAGGCTAACAAGGCGGGAAGCCGCGGCGGGCAGGGCGGGAAGCGGCGGAGGCGGGTGGGCGCGGTTAACTGCTCAGGCGGCGGCGGCCGCGTTCCCTTACCCGCTCCTCTCCACCCCGCCGTCCCTTCCCCTGCCTCTCACCTCGCTTGATCACATGCATCGCGGCTAAGGGCTGAGGCACTAAGGGATTCGACACCAGGCTGCAGCACTGAGGCGCCGGCTGGATCGAGGTGCCTGGGTGCGCAGGTTTCGGGCTCCAGGGGCTGCTCAAGTGCAGCAAGTGGAGTTGGGTCGGAGAGCACTTTTCTCCGCCGAGAAGCGGGACAATCTGAAACCCGTTCCGGCTCCCGCCACCCGGGACGCAAAAGCGGTCCGACAGAACACCAATGACGTTACTCAACGCCGCCAGCGCCCCAACGGGTGGGCAGGACTAGCATAGCGGAAAGTCGGATTCGTCCATTAGCCGTTGTACGGAGTATGGGCAGGGCCCGGGAGATCGCGCCTTTCGCGGCGGTGTTGGATGTGGGCATGCCCAACGGGAAGTCTGCTCTCCCGCGGCCATATTAAGTATGGGCAAGGTTCAGGAGACCACCCCTCTCCCACGGCCGCATTGAGTGTGAGCTAGCCGGGCAGGAACGCTGCTCTCTCGCCGCCATGTTGGGAGTGGGCAAAGCCAAAGCGAGGCCCTGGGCCGGATGTGGCTCGCTGAGCGGGCCAGACCCGGCCCCGCCCCCGCCCCTCTCGGCCGCTCGCCTCTGCAGAGGTCAAGACGGTTCATGTTTTTGAAGTAAGAACTAAAACCCAGCCATCCGAAACACTTTTTCTTGTCTTGCCAAGGTACATTATAATAACGTGAGACTGCGCTCCGATGTGGGTCTAGCCTGGGATCCATACGCAGAGGCAGCCGGAGCCCGAAGGCTCTTGGGTCAGCAGAAAGCCTAGCACTCAGTCGGGTTGGAAAAGATCCTTGATAGTCCAAGGGCGTTTGTATTTTATCCTGACGGAAATGGGAGCCCTTGAAGTTTTGAGAAGGACAAGGCCAAAACTCACTTTCTTTTAGAGTTCTCCAGTGGATGGTGGCAGATATGATCAGCAATAAGGCCTTATGGAAGTAAAATACGGCTAGGTGACTGAATGTGGGGAGCAAGAATAAATGAGATGTAATACACGGCTAATGTTAGAAGCTTCCGATTTATGCTACACTGATTTTTATGAAATCCCATGTGGCATCCCCTCCCTAAGACTTCCTTTTTTTTTTTTAAAGATAAAGTAAGTTCTTATTTATAGTCTTATGATAAAGGGGGAAGTCTTAACTTGCAAGACAATTCTTTGGCAGTATGTATCCCCCAGAGGCGGGCCAATCTCCCCGTGAATTTTAAAAGTCATAGGTCATAAGTGAAGTTATAGGATAGGTAGGTCAAGATGGTCCAGAGATAGTGTTGCCAGATTTACAAATAAAAATAATGTGTCCCAAGTATTGCATGGGACATAATTATACTAAAAAAAGTTATTGTTTATCTGAAATTCAGATTTAATTAGGCATCCTGTATTTCGTCTGGTAACTCTTACCCAGAGAGCTTTTGCATATGTGTATTAGTTTCATTTTCCCAGTCTCTTCTTTATACTGTCTGCTGTGCCACAGAGAACACAATGAGAGTCAAAGCCAGCGAGGGTTAAAATCTCCTACATGCTTTATTGGACTTCAAATAGTCTTATGAAATAACACAGAAAAACCCATGTAAGGGTGTCCAGGGGGTACAAGGCAGTCTGCAGCCTAGCCCCACCTCCTAAGACCAACCCCAGGTGCCTCCACCCCAGGCCCAAGTAAAGGCATGTCAGGGAGTGGGATAGAGGAAAAGTATTTTACAGCCATAGCAAAAAAGGGTAGAGAGTTGTCTAGAGGGTGGGAAGGGTGGGGGGAAGTGGTCACACAGCCACCTTCACCTATACCATCTTCCTTAACCACCCCCTTCCCTGTTATGAGCCTCTGGCCCAGGCTATGCAATAACATAAAAATGGTCTGACAAGGGGTGTATGTGGTGCAGGCACTTGGGAAATTCAGGAGATTTTTTTTTTTTTTTTTTTTTTTTACAATTTTAAACTGTCTTTTGGTTCAAATGCAACAACATCCTGCCCAACAGCTCCAGGGTCCCATTAGAACCCTGTATGGTGACAGGCTCCCATGTCCAGGGGAGCAGAGTGTCCTAAGCCTCAGGAGTAATGATGTTTGGGGAGCATTTGGGCAGCACCTCTTATATACAAACCCTCCTGCAGTGTGAGGGAACAGGGATAAGAGAGAGACAGGTATGGGAGAGGGAAGAGAGAAAAGGTGACTGCCTTGTAACCCACAACTCTGGCATCTACTCAGTTAACTAAGAGAATTCTCTCCAAATGTATCCCCTAGCCTGGCCTCTCTTTAAAACTCTTAAGTGATTTGTTCTCACTCCCCCATGGACCCCCTGGAGGCCTGAGTGGCTCCAGGCCAAGATTTCCTCTGGACCACCACACTCCCAAAGAACAAAGCTCAAATATTAGGCCCTAGGACCCAGTTTGGGACAAATGGAACTATCATCTATAGGTGGGGTGGAACATATCTGAGGCACAGGTGTCAGAAGTTACTCCTCCCATCTTCCCCAGTAGCAGCTAGGGGAAGTTGGGGAGTGGTAGGAGGGAGGAGCCTGAAAGCAGAAGACAGAGAAAAAACAAGAAACCAAACCTCAAAACTGGGATAGCAGAGACAGAAGCTGGACCCCAAAGGTTGAGCTGGTAGCTGAGGGGACAGCAACTAAGACATGCACTGAAGTGGAGAGGGAGTGACAGCAGCAGCCCGTGGTTGGGAGGGAGGCAGGGCAGGCAGGCCATGGTGGTCAGTTAATAAATAATGTTGAAGGACCCAAGGATGAGGGGGGCAGGTATGTACAGTGCCCAGGCCACTGGGCAAACCCCTCCCATGCCCCACTCTAGGGCCCAGGTATCTTGAAAGGCAGGGAAAAGGAGGCAGAAGACCAGGGAAGGACAAGTTGTCCCACCAATGCCATCCTCATCCTGCCTACTTCTTAAGAGGCTTCTTAAAGATTTTGAGGGGAAACTTCTTCCGGCCTGGGCTGGAGTCTGTTTCCTCACCAATGGAGCCATTATCCTCCTCAGCCACGGCCTTCTTGCCAGCCAGGTGGGGAATGCGTGTATTTCGGCCGGCCTGTAGGACTCGGCTGTCCCCAACTGGAGATGGCGTGTCTGGGTCTGGGGAACTGGGGCTGTGAGAACGGGAAGAATCCAAAGATGGAGAACCACCAGGTGGGGCTGAGGGGCTCAGCTCCATCAGGCTGTGGGCCTTGTCTAGCCCATGGTTCAGCGCCAGTAGGGCCTTCTTAGCCAGGGCAGGGCTGTCAGGCAGTTTCTCCACCAGAGGTCCTGAGTGGACCCCCTCAATCAGCCGGTGGCTGCCATTGGAAGTCATGGTATTGAGAGCCTCATCTGCAGCACGGACCATCTGAGGAGGCTTGGGGGCCATACGCTGGCGATCACTCATGTGGAGGGAGGACTCCGAATCGGAATGGGTCAAATCCCTGCAAAACAGAGAGGAAGAAAGGGACACACACAGGAAGGGGGAACAGGGAGGAAGTTGAAAGGAGAGAAGGACAACATGAGAAGACAGGGCAGGATAGGAAAATGGGGATGGAGAGAGGTACAGGAGAAATAAAATAGGATGAACAGGCAGGTAGGAAAGAGTAGAATGAGAAACAGAAGGAAGATGAGTAGGCCATAAGTACAGGATGAGAAAGGAGGCAGGAATAGGAAATGGGAATAGATTGGAGAAGAGGGGAAAGAGAATAAAATTGGGGAGGAAGAAAAGCAAAAGGAGAAGCAGGTAGAAAAAAAACAACCAGGGGGAGAAAAAAATGTAAAAAGGGAAGAGTGATGGGGATAGAAGAGACAGACAAGAAGAAGCAAAAACAAATGTTATTTTATTATCATCTGTCAGGCAAAGGGCTTTCTAACAGCTGGGCCCCACCCCTGATGAATGACCAGGCCCTAAACTAGGGCAGCCATAGGCTTCAATCCCATGGGCATCCTCCTCAATAACTTCTCTGCCTTCCCAGAGCTGGCTACATTTCTTAAGACTCAACCTCAAGCTAACATAAAACCCACATCTTGCTCTGAGTCACCATCTTCCATGCCTTTCTTCCCCACTTACTCCTGTCACACCCTTGGACATAGCCAGTCTGGGCCAGGCCCCAAGAAACAGGGCACATGCAGTAAGTGGGCCTGACCCAGGCTGGGGAGGAGATGGTTAAAACAGCCTTGCAAACAATCCCTTACTCACCCCAAAAGGCCAGGATTCTGCCTCTTTCAAACGTTTTACAAGATTCAAAGGGGGTTGCAGAAAAGTGTTCCAGAGTTCAAACCAAAGTCAGCTGGCAGCAGGAAGGGTGGGGTCTTTTTCAGAGCTCTGCTGACAGGGTGAATGGAGGGAGGTGCTAGAAAGACAGGATGTTGTCCTTTAAGGAGCAGTTGTTCAGAAGAGCTGTATACTAGAAGTCATGAGGTCTAATTAGATTAGAATCTCTGCCTGAGGCGTGGACAAGTCATCTAACCTTGCTAGTCCTCAATTTGGGCCAATTCAATTATCTTGCAAGACTCTTTGGAAGATCAAATGATGTTGGCAAAGCACTTGGAAATGTAGAAAGTATTGTGGGAATGAAGATGATAAGGCCAGGCAAGCTAGAAGACTCATATGTGGGCTAGTCACAAAAGGCTTCTTTGCAAGGCTGAGTTATGGGGACATGGCACTGCACGCTGGACATGCACACACAGAGGCTAGTCCAGAAAGTTGAGACCCTTTTAGGGGCTGGCTACTCCTAAGAAGGCCATGAACCAATTCCAGATGCTACCCTTCCTGTCTCTACAGACAAAAGGGTGGATATGGGAGTCCCCTGCCAATCCAATAACCTTCCTTCTGCTTTCTCAGAGGCTTGAAAACCCACCATAGAGGCAGAGGAGAGGGCTAAGGGAAATGCTTAAACATCCAAGTCAGGAAGCCAAAGGGAAAGAGTGAGGAGTGGGAGAGGAGAGCACAACAGGACCTGGAAAGAAGGAGGCTGTGGGTCAAAAATTAGGGAGGGCATCAGGCCCCTAAAACAGACAAAAGTGGGAGGTTGGCTCACTGCTATTGTAGGTTTAATCCTCAGTAGAAAACAACTAAGCAGCCACCCGATGGGTCAGTACCTTCCTGGAGACAGAGGAGAGCAGAAGACAATTCCAGCTCCAACTCCCATTCTACAAACACTGTTTCAGCCACACACTCTAGTGTTTACCAAAATGTGGTCTCATATTTGGTTTCATAGTATCTGACGTTGTCCTTGCTTCTATCTAAATGTGCCCTGTTTCTCTAAGCCTCAAGATGATCGTCTCCATATCCTGCCTTTTCCACATACATATGAACCACCAAGCATGATGCAAAGGAAGTTCAGAGGAACGAACACTAGGAAAAGGGGACCTCTAGGTTGAGAATGGGAGGATCCTGGGAGCCTACCTTTCTAATGCCAAAGAAGAGAGGTTAAAGGGTTGTGGCCCTCCCAGACTTACTCCTCCAGGCTCACATACCTATTCGGTTGTGTTTCCCATCTTTCTATGCCTTCCTCATCAACTAAAAGCTGAGACTCCCAAAGGAAGAAAATAACCTGGGAGATTGCCTGGGTAGATGTAGGAGAGAAAAGGCCCACTGAGGCAAGCTCACCTTCCCTCCCTGAATCTTTGAGACAATTCAGGCCAAGGGTGTCCCTCCCCAAAGGCTGGGCTGCCTTGGGCTCCCACCCCAAGCTACTAACCTTACTAGAGAGCCTGTTTGCCTTTAGAGACGATCCTCTGGTGCATGGTGCAAAAGAAAATTAAGTAGTGAACAGGCCAAGTGGATGCAGGTATCTCCCCACCTTCCCTCCCCACTGGCCTCAGCTTGGGCCTTGGAGATTCACAGCATCTCCTAGTGCCCCAAACCAACTCAGTCCTCTCCATCTGAATTGGGAGGGGCAGTCTCCCTGCTGAGGCTTTTAGATGAAAATGAGGATGAAAATGAAGGTGAGCAGCTCTACTGTGTGATAACCTAGTAAAGGCAGTCCCTTTGTAAAAGAAAAAGGAACAATCCTTGAGGATAACTATCCAGAGGTTCAAGGGACAGAGCTAGAGCAATTGGTATCCAGAGTGAGGCAGGACCAAAAGGAGCAACTGAGTAAGTAGGCTGCAACCCAGAGGCCAGGACTAAGCTGTGGTAACAACTTCAGAGATGAGAGGTTCTTCCAGAGGAGAAGGACTTTCTGAGAGTCCCCTAAGCTTGTTCCAGGCAAGGTCAAGGCTACTAACTCTGACCCTAACCTATCATCTTGAGGTTAGCAGGGGAAGTCCCTACAGGTGCCAGACCAAGCTGTGGGAGAAAGCTGTTCACCAGTTCTTACACAGTTCACTTATTGAGACCTTGTGGAAGGACAAAATATCCAACAGAGTGTCCTGGAATGAAAAGCCAAGTTGTAATCTATATTCTACCCCTAATTAGCTTTGAAACCTGGGGGAAAACTACTTAACCTTTCAGAGTTTTAATTTCCTACTCTGAAAGTGAGAATTTTGATGCCTGCCTCACCAACATAAACTTTTCTTGTCCAAAACTCCTAAACCTGTTTCCCTTCTTCTGTTCTCTAATTCCTTTAAGGGTACTACATCCATTCAGTCACCTAAGCTAGAAACCCAGGTGTCATCCTAGACTCATCCCTCTTCTCACCCCTCAGAGCCAGTTACCAAATTAGTCCTCTCCTTTCCATCCCAAGACCTTGTTGCCTCCCCTAGTGGTCTACTACAATGACTTCCAAACTCCCGTTGTCTCTCCCTTTTTTCTTTTATATAGACCACTAACATGTTATTTCTAAAATGCAAATCTGACCAATTCCCTTCCTTGTAGAAACTCTTTTGCAGTTCGCCATCTTCTAAAGGGTAATGGCCAAAGCCCCTAGCCATTCAGAGCCCTTCATCATTCTATCCTCATCTGCTACCCCTCCCCATCAACACTTATCCAGTGTTCTAACCACAAATATATCAGATTCTCTTGAACCTCCATGCCTCTGCACATAATGATTCCTCAGTCTAGAATACACTTTCTCCTTTTCCTGAACATAGGATGTTAGCACAAATGTCATCTCTTTTGTGAAGTGTTCCACCCAAATACACACTGTTAGTCACTCCCTCCTCAACACCCCATAGCACTTAGCAAATTGTTCCATAATTATTTATGTACTTTCCCAGACCAGACTGTAATTCTTAATGGATGGGATTACATCTTATCATTTATGAATCCCCATGCCCAGCAGAGCCTGGCACAGAGTAGGTATCAATGTTTGTCGAAGGAGTAAAGGAAGTGAGGACTCCACTGAATAACAAATGGGAAAGTGCACAGTCTAGGCAAAAGTGCTATGAGACCACGGGGGCGGTGTTACTCATTTTTAGAGTCAGCAAACCCCAAACAGAGATAGGAAGAAAGGTATGGGGAGTTAGGCTGACCTTAAGAAGGAGTCTCAGGCTGGGAAAGGACAGGACAAGGAAAAGATGCCCCACTGCACACACCTGCACGCTGTCCAAGCAGCAGCCAGCAGGCAGAAGCCAAGGTAAAGGCAGCAGAAAGGGAAGGAAGGGAAGAAAGAAAGAGAAGAGAGACAGCTGATACCCCAAGCTCTCTGAATGCCCAGGCATCACAGTGGTGCTGTCAGAAGGGGGTGGGTCAGGGTAGGACTCCGTCTGGAGGAAATAGGAAGTGCTGTGGTGGTAATAAACAGGGTGGACATGGACGGTGGTGGTGGAGGTGGTGGTGGTGGTGATGGTGGTGGTGGTGGTGGTGGTGGTGGTGGCAGAGGAGCAGGAAGAAGAAGCAGAGGCAGATGGAGAGCTGGTCCCGTGGCCTTCAGAACTGAAAGACTGTCCAGATGAAAGGCTGCGCATTCGCCGCAGAGATACCCGGCTTGTCAAGAAGTGGCCAGCCTCGCCCTCTACCAACCTCTGAGATCCCAGGCCATGCTGTGGCTCCGTCAGGCGTTGCCGGACACTGCTCTGCAGGCTGGGGGCTGCAATGAGAATGAAGACAGTGTCAGGAAGGGCCAGCCTACTTTAGGCTGGCAGGCAAGCAGGTTTGCCCATGGAGAAATGCTTGCTGAAAACCACTCTGGGTTTTTGATGCCCAATCTGAAGAATGGGGCACCTACTCCCAAAAACCTCCCACCAGAGGTCCTAAAACAAACGAGAAATTGAAGATGAGATGCCCAGGTCAGTTTTAGTAATACCAATGGAAGGAGACCTAGGGCCAACATTACTATAAAGGGAGATGGCAAGGCAGTTAGTGGGAGGACACAGGCAGGACAGGGTAGGATTAGGGTTTGGGGCAAGGTTCGGGAGAGCGCTAAGAACCAGCCATTTTAGAAAGCCAACCTTAGAAAATAATTCACAGTTTATACAAGGATTTATACACAAACACCTTCATCACATCACCATTTATAATTGCATGAAAACAAACATAAAGATGGAACAATAGGAAAATAATAATATATCTAGTTGCTAGAAGATTATATAGCTATTAAAAATGCTGTTTATGAAAAGATTTTGAAAGCATAGCAAAATGCCTATTAAAATGTTCAGGGAAAACAAAAGGATACAAAATTTTATGTTAAAAAAAAATACCTTGAGCTATGGAATACAAAAGACTAGAGCTTGAAACCAGGCCTTTCCACGTCTAGCTATGACCTTGAGCAACTTATTTCCCTATTTTAATGCCTAATTTATTAAATCCTGAAAGGTTGTCATGAGGCTACAAGATAACGCAGTTCATGGCGCTCGATAAATGATAGTGGTTATCATTATCTTGACCATGTAAAAAATTATTTTAAAATTTCACAGACAGAAGACTAAAAGAAAAAGGTACTCAAATATAACTGTCTATAAATGTCTTTTTTATGCTCATATTTACTCTTTTATATTTTAAAAAGGTGCTCAAATATAAGTGTCTATAAATGTCTTTTTTATGCTCATATTTACTCTTTTTCCTTGGCGAATTTCCTCTAATAAGCATGTAAACAACAAAGAACCAGCTCTTAGATTAATACAGAAAATCAGTCTTTTGAAAGATGATGGCCATCATGCCCAGTGAAGGGCTACGTGGGCACCAGGTAACTGAGGAATGTGCTAGTAGAGCATTGCTCTTGGGCTCACTTCAAGCCCCAGCTGAAAACAGAATTCACACTTTTGTTTTTTCTCCTCTACCCTGAGAGATGGGCCTCCCTGCCTTCTCCTTAAAAGTGGGAGAAGGGGCCAGGTTACGAGGGTGGCAGAAGCCTTGGCAGGGCCACCAGGGAGAGAATACAGTCTCATGGTGATGGAGAGCTGGGGAGGCAAGGCTTCCATGGCTGGTGGCTTTCAAGGCATGAAAGCAGGGTGGAAGAGGAAGAGAAAGCATGGAATAGGGAGGGAAAAAGGGAGAAAGAAGGGAGAAACATGAGAAAGAAAAAGAGGGGGAGGACTTTTCCTTCCCTCTTTCCATCCTAGCTCATTGGAAGAAGGGCCACCAGGACATCTATCTAGCTGGGCTGAAAAGAGAAGCCTAAGCCTTCCATTACCATGAGTGTTCTCTCTCCAGCCCTCAGCTAAGCAGGCTGATTCCTCTCCTCCCGAACCCTCCCTGCAGTTAGTAGGGACAGTGCTGAGGGAATAGAGGGAGCAGGCAGGGGAGTGAGGCAGGCAGGAGAAGGGGCCCGTGGGGTAGGAGTGTTGGTTTAGTCCCAAAAGTTGGAAAAACAAAAGCCCCAAAGGGGCTCCTCAAACCCGGATATTTCCAGAGGGACTGATCATCCGAGCCGGCGGATGTTGAGCAGAGAGAGCGGTCACTGAACCTACGCCCCATCAGCCAGGCAGCATCTAGGGTCCAACAGCCAGGCCAAAAGGAGAAGAGAATCTGATTTATGGAGGGCTTCAGCCTGCCCACCAATGGGATAAGGGAAGGACCAAGGAGCAAGGGGTGGCTAGCTCAGAGCTAATGAAGGTCCCTCCCAACCCAGGGAGCACAAGAAGCTTTAGATCAGTGTGTCAGGATCAAGCTCTGCCTGCCAGTGATCCTAACCTTGTTGAGCCTTTGAGTAAAAGTCCTAACAGATATCAGACCTGGAAGACAAAAAGGCTTGGCCAGAGGCAAAGAAAGTATCGTTGAAGAAATTTACAAATCAGTTCTGTCTGGAGTTGGAATCCAGACTGATTAAAGAATCTAGCTTTCTGAAAGTGAGCCCCTAACACAGCCCCAGTTTTTGCCATCCCTTCTGCACCCATGGGATATGGGCCCAAAACAATAGCTTTTCCATAAGGCTTTAGTCTATTTACCCAAAACAGCCTCTAATCCAGAGAAAACCTCAACTGGGCCAGTAAGGGATAAATCCCTTCATTCACTGAAGAATTCCCACAGAGTGTTGTTTCTTTCGACTTTGCTCTACTCAGCTCTTATCGCTCACAGGGGAGGAAAAGGGGAGACCCAGGACAGAGTGTGGGGAGATCCAAGAGTTCAGGTGGAAAGCCAGACAAGAGACCCCTCCTGGACAGGAACATCTTTCTGGCTTGGAGGATTTAGAGCTACATCACTTTAAGGGACTATTGCTTTCTGGGGTCTCACACATACACACACACACACACACACACACACACACACACACACACACACACAAAACATCATTCCCGACATCATTCCGTTCACCTACTTTAGCAATTAAGAATAAGGAATATAAAATAAAAAAATAAGTAAATAAAAGCAATAAAATGAATCAAATCAGTCAAAATAAATGCCATTTTTTACATCATGAACCACTAACGAGGTTATTTTTATAAAGGTAGATGGGTGGGGGATGGGGTGGTGAATGAAGGGATTTAAAAAACACAGAGTGAAGAAAGACACACTTAACACAATAGACCCAGAAGGGCAGACAGAGCGTATAGCAAGGAAAACCACTGAAAGGACAGCTATAAAGGAATATCCTGATGCAAATTTTGTGCTTTATTAATCGAGATCATGAGTTGAACTATCTTCCTTGGTATTTGCCCCATATGCTGTTGAAGCACAGCAGTGGCCAATGACTTCTTGACCTGCCCATCAAAGGTTCCTTCCCTCATCCCCACCCAAGAGGTCACCTACACTGCATGGACAAGGGTGACACAATCTCCTCATCCATGTCGTCCACGTCATCAGTCATGATGAAGTGAGCAGGGTTGGGGCGTGTACTGCCCATCCAGCTGGGGTCTATGTTGAGGGCAGCCACCAGTGAGTGGATGCCAGGGTTATTGACAATCTGGAAGCCACAGAGGATCTCAATCTGCTGCCAGCGGTGCAGGCGCTCCCGCAGTGCTGCCGTCACCTCACTCAGAGCTTGCCTAAAGACAGATGAAAGAGAATTGCAGGCATGGGCTGGGTGTGAGCCCCAGCAGGAATGAGGCCTCTCAGATGAACAACTTAGGGGATATGTGTAAATAAGAAACACAATTAAATCATAAACTTAAGAGCAAGGAGGGAGCTGAATAAGGGCTAGGGCAGGAAACCAGAGCTGTCCCTCTACCAGTGAAGAAGTAAAATTAGGGTTGGAGGCCCTGCACTCCTTCAAACTCTGAGGATGGGATGAACTCTGCCAGAACTTGACAGCAGGTGCTACTTACTTAGCCGTTAAGATTTTGTGATCCACGTCATCCAGGGAAGAGCTGTGGGCCACATGGAAGGTGCCAAAGAGTGTGTTTCTCTTCTTTTTTATCTTCTCAGCCTGAAAAGATGAGGCCCTCAGCTTAAAAAGAGCAGGGATTAGAGGCTGGAAAAGGAGGAATGCCTCTCTGTGGCTGGGTTGCCCTACTCTTAGCACAGCTTAGGCTGCACAAGAAAAAGGAAGAGAAGATGGGAAAGGGAAGAGGAAGGTAAGGGGAGGGAAAAGAGTAGGGAAAGAAAGAAAATAGAGAAAACAAGAAAAGCAAAGGGATCCCCTGATAGTACCCTAGCCCCAAGAGGATTCTGTCCCCGTGACAGTCTGGGGCTGGCAGAGCCTTCCTTCTACCTGCCTTCTTCACTTGCTGCGTCTTCCCCAAAAAGCAGGTGGGAGTGCCCCTGACCCTCCACCCCTGCTCCAGAAGCTTGAGGACATTATCAAGAGCTGTATATTAGGAAAAGAAACAGAACCCAGTGCTAGGATATCTCTTTGTCTAGCAGGAAGGATAGGGAGAGGCACAAAGGAGGAAGAAGGGCAGTGAAAGGGAGGGAGGGAGGCAAGGAGGAGAGAAGAGGGCGGGCAGCAGGAGGGCACGTCTCACCCCCTCCTTGGCCACCAGCAGCTGCTTCTCGGCATTTTGCTTCTTGATGTTGTAGTACTGCACCTCCACCTCATGTGTCAACTGCAGCCACTTCTGAAGGGCCTCTGGAGCATACCATGAGCTGTGTGATTCCAGCTCCTTCTCTGCTTTCCTTAAGGCCTCCCGAACCTGTGCAGCCAAGAGGATGTGAGTCCATTTATTACTAGCATGACCCTCTCCAATGCCTCTGTATGATATTTCGGAATTCAGAGTTCTTATCTGCTCTCTTATGTGAGCTTTACAACTCTTCCGAGAGGGAAAAACAGCAAGGATTAGTCTCTGTATTTTATATACAAGGAAGGAAGCTCAGAGAAGGAAAGAATCTACTCAAGGGGCACACAGAAAGTACAAGAGTCCCCCCTTATCCACAGGGGATAAGTTTCAAGACCCTCAGTGGATGCCTGAAACTGTGGCTAGTACCAAACCCTATATTTACTATAATTTTTCTTATACAGGCAAACTTTGTTTTATTATGCTTCGCATTACTGCACTTCACAAATGTTGCATTTATTTACAAATAGAAGGCAAGACCTTCCACCAGGAAAAAGATTCTATCTGGCTTTATTGAGATACTCCTTTTCTTATGGTAGTCTGGAACTGAACCCGCAATATTTCCAAGGCATGCCTGTATGTACATACACTTTACGGCTTTTCTTTGGCATATCTGAATTGTTAGCATCACTACTCTTGCACTTTGGGGCCATTATTAAGTAAAATAAAGGTTACTTGAACATGAGCACTGCAATAACATGACTGTCAATCTGATTACCGAAGTGGGTACTAAGTGACTAACTGGCGGGTAATACATCCAGCATAAATACACTGGACAAAGGGATGATTCACGTCCCTGTGAGACAGAGCAGGATGGCATGAGATTTCACCACACCACTCAGAACAGCACACAATTTAAAACTTAGGAATTATTTACTTCTGGAATTTTCCATTTCATATTTTTGGATCACTGTCGATAGCAGATAGCTGAAACTATGGAAAGCAAAACCTCAGGTAAAGGGAGGAGACTACTGTAGTTTCAACCAGAACTCAAATTGAGATTTTTTTTTTTTTTTTTTT